>NW_027223774.1:7500-520888 GCF_028538775.1 Myotis yumanensis
ATGGGCCCAACCAGCAACATAGACCACGGAGCCTACATTTGAATTTTAAGAGCCCTTATGAAGCTGGTCAGCTGATTGTGGCCACGCCCCTCCCATATGAGCATCACAGCGTGCAGTGATAACCGTGAATACAGCAAAGCCTTTCACCTGCAGCACTGTGCAGAATTTCCAAAGGAAAGGAGAAAACACAGTGTGCAACGGCTCAGTCACCGTTGCTGATACCTGGAGGGAAAGCAAGGTGACACCTGGCTGGGCTGAAGCACACCACATTGCTTTTCTAAGCAGATAAGTAGCAGTGTCTCTCCCCCATGGTCCATGACCCTCAGCACGATCCAAAATTCCTCTCTGCCAGGCCTATGCCCCTAGCACAAGAAAAGCAGAAGGCAAACACAACGCAGCCAGTCTGTGCAATGCAATCAGATCAAATGGAGGCACGCATGCCACGTACCGTGCACAGAACACAGATAGCATCACACAGGCGCCCACACACACCAAGGACGCTTGCAACAGAAGACAGGACACATGCACCGGGGTGCAGCAACCTCTGACAACACAGTCATTGCAAGGAAGTGCAGGGAAAAGCTCCTTTCCAGAGAGACATTCCCCTCCAAAGAAGAAGTGCAGGAATCAGATGTGCCCCAGACAGCTAAGGAAAGATGATGGGGACACCTGCTCCTGGCACACAGTAAATGCATTGCCAAAACTGCTTGCCCAGGAAAACGGAAAGAGAAAAGCCTTCCAGGAAAACCCACGAGAACCAAGTGGTTGACACAGAAAGCAAAGGTGCAAATAGATCCAAAATGTGACAACAAAGAAAGCAATGCCAAGCCGAAGGGAGCACAGACTCACACTCTTCCCAGTGAGTGGGCACAAGCAGACGCCCTAGAATGGTTTCCCCGGCAATCCGGGCGCAACAAGCCCTCTGGCCTCACCCAGGAAAGCAGGAAATGCAATGCCTGTGGGGAAGACCCAGACAAAGGGAGCTCGTGGGACACAGAGCAGACACACAGGCCACACAAACGTAGGTATCAGCAGCACAACCATGCAGCCAACACTGCATGGGCGGGACGTCCCCGATGGGCAGGCAACCGCACACAACCAGCAAGGGAAGCAAGCACGATGACGTCAGGCCGGCACTAAGCAAGAAGGGCATCCAAACCCATGTTGTCAGACCCTCTGGCCGGGCACAGCAGACGCTGGTGAGAAGGACTCCAGGAAAACATCACCCAAGAAAGGATCACACCCTTCAGCAGCCATCACTACCTGTTGCCAACCCTGAACCACAGTGGGCAACCACAGGATCAGCACTCTCCAGCGAAAGACACAGTGTCACAACTCACTGCGGCACAGACAACTGGCACCAAGCACATGGTCACTCTCAAGCGCTTCGACAAAGTGCAGGCACATCACGGAAGACTGGGCACAGGGAGTCTCTGACACCACAGAAAGATCTTTGCCTGGAAACTCTCACGGCTCTTGCAAGCAAGGTCAGTGGCAGCGAACTGTACAATGGGGAGGGGGGGAAGGAATGTGTGGGCGATGCGCATGGGAATGGGAGCCAGAGACGGAAAGCACAGAAGCCAAGCGGAACCCGGCGGCACGGGTCAGGTGCTACCACGAGCTGTGCCTGCCAGCCCGCAGGACTCCCATTGGCGGGCAGAAAACCCATAGGGCAGGCACCAGCACCTCAGCTCATCAGTCACAGCGCACGTCCAACCAAGCACACAGGAGAAGAGGAGGAGCACTGCACAGGACTCCACAGTGAGGAATGGCAAAGTGAGCTTCGGCTGTGCTCGAGCACAAATGGCAACCGAGCAGCAGAGCACAGTTTCTCACTGTCAGAAAGCAATCACACTGCCACAGGAAAACAACAGAGACAGCCATGAATGCTAACTCCAAACCCACCCTGCAGCCTACATGGCAGGGTGCATTGCCATGGCAAGGGCACTGTACGGCATGGCTCGGCGCACACAGGGCAGGAAAGGAGAGGAAGCGGTACGGGAACGACCATGGGGGGAGCAACCCGTGAGCCAGCATAGGAGCCAAGCTGTGGCGACACAGCGGTGACACACATCACCAAAGACGGCCGAGCACAGAGAAAACACAGGCCGACCCAACAAAAATGACACACAGGAGACAGCAGCAACCCATTGGAGCTGACACAGACACACCTCCCAGGACATGCCATGGATCAGGATATCACTGCCTGCCCTAGAAAAGGCACACCTGACACAGCTCAGAAGCACCCACGTGAATCTGCTGGGCAATGCGACACACCACACCCAGCAATTCCCCCCGGAAACCCTGAGGACCACGTGACCCACGGTCCTGGAAGCACCCGATGGCAGGCAGCCCTGCAGAGGCAAACCTGGGAACGACCGCGCCGCAACCAGCTGTGTTCGGAGAGCGAGGATTCAAGCAGCAACCTGCCCTTGCCACGCAGAAATACTGACTGAGGAGCCAAAATGCCAAGGGGTCCACCCTTCTTATGGTCCTTCTTTCCCCCGCAGCACAAGGGAAGAACCCACCCTCAGGGCAGCGGAAGCACCCACCCCACAATAGCCAGGTCAGGGATGCAGAGACTGACACAAGTGCTCCTTGGAAATCTGGGCCATGATCAAGGGGGGAGGGGGCGTGTCCGGCCTTCCAAGCACACAGCCACAGGACGGAGGAGGGAGGAGGGAGGAGGGAGGAGGCATGCCCATCCCTCCCTCACGGACCATACAGAGGGCCAGGTCGTTGTCAAGGGCCTGCCAAGTAGGAATCCTGTTGGGCCTGCTGCCTGTGAACGCCCTGAGCACATGATAATACCAGTGGGGCTGCCAATGCCTTTCCCAGAGCGCCTGCAGGACTCACAGCAGACATGTTTCTGGCCATGAACACCTTTCTGTCCCAACAGGAAGTACCAATGCCATCTCGGGAGCCCCCAGTCGGCGGACTCCCCGGAAACAGCAATGTTGGTGAAAGCATTGGAAAGGACCAACCGCTCAGCCTCCAGGAACACACCATGGCATGCAGCCATGCCGTAAACACCACGCATACCCCGCTAAGAGAAACGATGGCACTGAGTGCTGGACTGCGTGGGACAGTGCTTGCTCTTGGATGGGATCGCGGGCAATGCAATGCTTCAACAGTGCACCGCATGGCAGGAGAACAAGCATGGGATCAATGAGCTGCAGTCACTGCATCATTTGGGGGCATACATGGCACTTGCATGTGGCGGCAACGTTGAGATGAAGGGATTCTGCTGGCATTGGACGGCTGCTAAGATTTAGAGACGGCGTAGCCGATGACAGCTGTCATCTGGGACTGGATGCCACGACCACACCCTGCACGAAAGCCTTGTCGTGGACCCGCCAGCTACGCTGCCTTTGCTAACACTGCTTTCACAGGCATCATTGCAAGTGCAATGGGCAGCCAGAATATCCTGTACAAAGACTGACCACAACCCAAGCGTAAAATGGCAGTCCGTAAGCATGCTCCATGGACATTTTCACAAGCACGTGAATGATGGCACACATACGGCAAAGCCCAATTCTTTGCCCATCATGGTCAGCACACTCTGGAAGTAAGGTAGGATCACTTCAATGTGCCCAGTCAGGAAGATCACAGTGATTCGGCAGACAGTGTCAAAAAGGGGAAAGGTCCCATGGATTCGATGCATATTGCTACTCCCTCATGAATGGCACACCGCGCAATACATTACTCATTGTGCGCGCCCATCATGCCTTTGGAAATTGTCAAGGGTAAATGGGCTCTCTTGGGTGGCATGGGGATAATTTTCAAGGGATTGGGAGGCACCAGCCCAGAAATGGAGGCCTAACAGGGTGAGCTGCGAACTTCCGCATCTAAAGTCTCAACAGCACGTGACATCAAAGCCAGCACAGGAAGCCCTGCCTCACAAGGGAAATAATGCAAGCACCGTGAAAGCGCTATCACCGCTCCTAGGAAACACTGTGAAATACAGGCAGACAGCATCATAAGGGCAAGCACTGCAGCAACCATGGAAAGCAGCAGTGCTGTGCTCATACAGCAGTTCCTGTACAGGGCTTCCGGCCGTGTTTCCAGTGCTGCAATTCGATGCTTGCGGGCTTGAAACAGTCTTTGCTACCATATTTCTGGTGAGCAGGCTCACATATTCCTGTCACGCAGACAGCAGCACTCACATTGCATCCGCCACGCTGCTGGCATGTAAATGGCAAGCGGCAGCAGGCACACGCCTTTGCCGACACGCCGTACTTCAATGCCCACAGATGCCATGCACAGGGCCAGCAGTGCAGCGGACATGACAGCTGAGCACAGTGGAAAGGGGGGGAACCCCCACAGGGGAAACAGAAGGGGAAATCGGTAGCTGCTGAAGCTGCAACACACACAGGTAGCAGGACATGTCATGGAACAGAAGGCAAGTTCATGACACGGGAAAGAAACACACACCTGACCAAGAACATTAGCAAGCATGTGGGGAAGCCCCGTTTTCTGTCCTGCTCCGCATGCTGATGACCACATCAACAGAGCAGTGACTGGCATCCTAGGAGCACAGGGTAAGATACCCGCACACACTGTCCTACTAAGCACGACAATGACCTGAGAAGAACCTCACCATAGTTACTGCCCACGCCACCACTGTAATGGACCCTGCAGCATCATCACTGTGCCTGGACTCATCGTAACGGGAGCAGGAAGGCAGGACACACACAGGATCATGGCAAACAGACCCGCGACAGCCACCAGACACTCGCAGCCGCAGCGCACACCACACTGCTGCCACTGCTGGAAAGCACACAACATGTCTCAAGGGGCAGGAGCACCTGCAAGGGCCAGCAGCAAACCAACCAGCACACAGTTCCTACCACAACACAGCACACAGTAATGCAGCAGGCCAACCTGAAAATGCAGCAGCACACTGCACAGCACAGCGCAGGACAGACCACCCACAGAAACTGCACAGCAGTGGCAGCACTCACCTTTCCTGGAAGAAGGCGAGAAGTCCTTGACTGCGGAGGATGGCAGACGTCGCCGTGTCCCAGGGAGCAATGCCACAGTGCTGCCGCCACACATCCCTGCAGAGAATTGGAAAGGCAGTCAGTGATGGAACTGCGTGATGGAGGGGTTGCCCAGAACGCACGCCGTAGCCACCATGGAAGGAACCGACAGAGCGGAGCTACGTACAAGCCCACGGGAGCAACACACGGGCACGAAAAAAAGAATGGCACTCACACAGCAGTGAAGACAAAGGAAGAAAGGGGGACAGCATCAGGCCTCAGCCAAGCACTTCAACCACACAAACAGCAATCCCCACACACAGGCAGCACAGCAGCTGCAGCATGCTGACAGAAGACCCATACCCCGAGGGGAAACTCCACACGGTGAGAAGAACAGGGAGAAGACCGGCAAGGTCTGCAGGCAGCCACAGCAAGGCTGCAAAGAATCAGCCATCTCCACAGCACATCTCAGTGACTTAGACCAAAACGGGGAAGCAGACTGACAGTGAGGGGGCGTGCTTCCATGGGTGCTTGGCACAGAAGGGAAGAGACAGCCAAGGGGGTAGCTGAGAAACACCAAATCTGCACCTCTGCCTATTTCCATGCCTGCCAGTGTCTCCCTGCCTCTCCTTGTGCCTCTCCGCATCTCTGTGCTTGTCTCCCTCCCTCCCTCCCTCCCTCCCTGCAAACCTCCCCCAAAACCTCCAAGCCTCCGTAGCTCCATTCCCCCCCAACGCACCCTCTGCCACACAGCAAGCACCGTGAGGAAACAGGGAAACAAAGCCCAGCAGACACAGGGAAGGACAGATAAAAAGCCTGATAAAGTGCCATGGCAATGCACGCATCAGATGCGCACATCCAAGCAAAGAAGCGCCATCAGCGAACGGCTGCCAACAATGCCAGAGCTGACAGCACACAGCAAACAGTTGCACGAAGACATGGCAAGGAGCAAAGCAGTGAACAGGAACCAAACCATGGCAGCAGCAGGCATCACGGAACCGGGAGCACACTTCAGAGAACACAGGGGAAGAAACAGTCAACACCTGCAAGGAAGGCTCCACGAGTCACGCAGCCATTATGCCTACACACTGTGAGGCCGGGCTGCGCCCCGCCACCCTTACTGGGAGACAGTGAAGGGAAGCTCGAACCTCGGAGAAACACACAAGGTTGGGGGAGAGGGGGGCAAGGGGAAGCACACACTCTCAGGTACGACCGAGCTATCCAGGACAGCTTCCCACAATGTGGAAGGGTCCCGCAAAGAACATGCAAGGTAGGGCGTGATCGCAGGAAAAGCAAAAGCTCACAGCAGGAGAAGAAGGCAGAAGACATGCCAGGGAAGGCCTGAAATACAGCAAGAAACAGCACTCCAAGAAGCCTTTCCCGAAACATGCTGCTGTTCCTAGAAATAGCCACAGGATGGCAGCAAAGGATCACGAATGAAAGGCCGGGCGCTTCACAGCGCACAGAGAAGTGCCTGCAGACGCATCCTCAGTCTGGGCACAGCAGACACCGCCAATGTGAAACCGCCAGCATGGAAGACAGGCTGAGCGCACACCGCTGGGGTACCCGGGCGGGGAAGCACCATGGAAACCTGCAGGGGATATCAGAAAGGACTACAGCAAGCCGCTACGTGCAGGCTTTGCTAGCACAGCAGGATGCAGCGCAGGAAAACATGCAAAGCAACGCCCCAACAGGCCAGGGCTGACAAGGCCTCGTTGACCAGGCAAGCAACCAATGCAGAAACCACGAATGAGACAATAAACAATGGCTGCACAAGGTGAAATTTCAGACAGGACTCCACACGACATCACCGCCAGCAACTGATACTGTGGAACAACACGCGGATGCGCCGTGAACACACACAGACAGCACAACCTGTGGGAAATGAGCCAGTGCGATCCTCAACTGGGAGATGTTCCCTGCAGCCAACAGAAAGCAGCAGTGCACCACGCAATGTCAGTGTCACAGATGCCCAGCACTCATTGCCCCCCTTTCATGCAGACTCAGGGCCAGGGACTAGGATAGAAAGAGGGTAGGTTCAGTAGGCAAAAGGAAACAAATCCGGCCAAGAATCCACCAAAGCGAGTGGGAAAGACCAAAGGAAGACCAGCCAGAGGCAGCCCAGAAATCAGCGTTCCCTGGCCGTGACACAAAAGTCCACAGCCTCATGCACAGAGGACAAGGAACGTGCACCAATGGCACAAACACAGGTGTCCCGTGGCATCACAGCGCACACCTCCCACGAGCACAATCCAAGAACGACTGTCATTGGGCACCTCAGAGAATATGCACCCTAGACTCAAGCAAGACATTGTAGGCCCCAAAAGAGAGACACAATGGTGAGGTCTAACAGAAACTTCAAGAGGAGTCAGTAGGGGCTAAGGAGAAGGAAACAAGTCTGGGAAGGACGTTCTGTGGTGACGGAGCAGACATCCTCGAAACAGCAGCACTCGAACACCCGAAACACACCTGGCATACCACGGAGCAATGACAGACCTGACGGTCACACAACCTAACCCACTGTGCAAGCAGACAGACACGACGGAAGGAAGGAAGGAAGGAAGGAAGGAAGGAAGGAAGGACGGAAGGAAGACACTAAGAGAGGGATGGAGGGACGGAGGAAAGGAGGGAGGAAAACTGGAAGAGTGAGAGGACACCATGAAATAGGCAACCTTGAAAATCTCCACGAAACAGCAATACAGCACGAAAATGTGACGGAACAGCACCAGCTCCCCACCGCTGCACAACCTCGCCATGCCACTGGCAGCCAACAGACGGCAGCAGAGAAACAGAAGCACCGCTCAGAAATATAGAAGCGCAGCAGAGCCAAGACATTCAGGACAACCCTCCAACAGCACACAGCAGACACTGTGAGTTGCAAGCTGAAAGCGAACTTAGATGGCCACTTGCAAAAAAGTCACAGGCGAGCATCGCGATACTGCATGAAAACATGCAGGACAAATCAGAATCCAGCAAAGGCATCAGAAATCATAGGACACCCCTGCCAACAAGTGCCTAAGCAGGAAAACAGCCAGACCACTTTTCAGAACCAGGACACCAACCGAAAAGCACACACACTCAAAGCAGAGAAGGAGGCCGCCTCACAACAGAAAGTGAGTCGAGACTGAGCACGCACACAAGACACGCAAGCACGGGAACACCACGGGACAAGCAGAAAATAAAGACACAGGGGAAAATGGCACAAGGCAGGGCACAGCACACGGAACACCGCATGGTCCCAAGGGCAGCCTGAAAAAGTGAAGCCATGCAGTGAACGCTCCCTATGCAAACGGGCCAGGGGAAGGGCGAGAGAACTGCAGACCCTCACGGGAGGCAAGCACTCGGAAGAAATTCGCACTCAAGCAGCAACACCGAGCCTCCCGTCAGGAGTCCCTGTGGAAGAGCGCATGGAAGGTGTGCACCTGCACACAAGGTGACTGGGGCTGGCAAACCATAAGGAAGGAAGAACCCAACACACTCTTCTCAACCTTTAATCTTCCCTGAGTGAGTTGAAGGAAACCGGGGAGCACGCGAACAAGCCTACATGGCCCCGAAAGGGGAGCAGGGCATCTCTGCTGTCCGGGCCCAAGTAGCACCTCAGCGCACGCACGCCCCACTCCTCCCTCCCTCCCTCCCTCCCTCCCTCCCTCCCACCTTCCCTGCCTCGCTCCCTAGCTCTGCCCCTCTGACCTGCAGCCTCACGTCCGCAGCCGCTCCAGGGAGACCCGCCGCGCGCTCCCCTCAGCTTCCCACACACGCCCAGGCACCCTTTCTCTGAGGTGAGGAATGCAAAAAGCAAAGGACGCGCCAAGCAGCTGACGGAACAATGCTCGCACCTGGCCCTGAAGCAAGCCATTGTGCGCTGCAGTGAGAACAGCTCCCTCTCCTCAGGGCGGGAACCGAATCGCCCGCCTCAGACACCAACCTCGTCCCTGACGGGACCCGCTGTCTCTGGGCAGCACAGACGGCAGAGCCGTAAAGTGTGGGCCGGTCGGGGCTTCCCTGCTTCCGGTGCCTCGGGAGCCAGAAAAGGCGCGCTGAGGTGCACGGCCTTTGTCATTGAGGTGAAGCTCACCTGCAGGCAAGAGCGCTCGCGACAAGACAGCCTCCCATCCTGGCGGGAAAAGCTGAGCTCTTGCCCACGCCCCTGAACGAACGCCCAATAAGTCACAATGAGAACCAGTGACGCAGCTTCCTTCTGAGGGCACCTGATAAAAGCAAGGTGCGCCCTCCTCCTCCGCTCTCCACACCATGGCCGCCTTCCTCTCCGAACATCGCCCGCTCAGCCGCCGAAAGAGCCAATGACTACAATCATCCTGATCACACAGAGCTTGACGGGGTCGCGGGGAAATTCCAAGGAAGGACAAAGAAGCACCGCACGCACTGCCAATCGATCCTGACACGCACCGAGGGGCCCCGTGAGCCCCGCACGCCGCCCGCCGCCCGCCGCCCACCTCGTCTGGAAAACCCTGGGTAAGTTTTTCCCTTGCATGCAAGGGGGACCCTCCGTTCCTCTTGCAGAGAATCTGACTGAAATCGACCTGCAATGCGTAACCTGGGGGGGGGGGGCCGGGGGGGCGGGGGGGAGGCTCCGGAAACCCAAGGGAATAAGAGCAGGAATAGCAATGGAGAAGTGGAGGGGAAGGACAGGTGGCTGCACCTAATGTCCGAAACAGATGAGTGGGGGTCTGAGCACAGACCCTGGGCAACACAAAAGAGAGGCGAAGGACCTGGCCCGGGAAGGTCCACGGCCCCATCCTCCTGGCTGCAGAGCTCCCTCGTGCTCCTCGGGGCACACGAACCTGCTTTGGAGATGAGAGAGCGGTGCATAACTCCCTGATGGAGAGGTACGGATGGGGGAATGCCACGGGCAGTGCATGCGAGGGACTAGAAACACACAAAGCCTCGGAGAGCAGCAACACCGACCGCGCTCTTCCAGATGGCACCCATGATGGCACCGGAGACAAATACTCCCAGCACTTCCACCCCATCAATGGGGAGCCCCTGTGGGTTGGGACTGGAAAGACCCCTGTGGAGAACCAGAGAAACCTTCCGTAGCACCAGAGGCGGAGAAGGCAAGCGTAACAAACCAGTAAGTCAGCAGCCCCAAATGCTCCCCCACGCACTCCACAACTGTCCCTATGCATGCTGCCTTAGATGCCCCCGACCGAAATGCTCCAGCACCCACCGAGCTCCCTACAGGCTGTGCACCTGGTGCCAGAACATTCCAAGGGGATGCAATGGCGACATGGGCTAACAGTGCTGAGGCACATGTCCGTCCAGAATCCCAGCAGCCCCATGAGGGGAACAGCCACTGTGAGATGGAGGGGCCCAGCAATGGAACACGTCCTGGAACCAGCAGCAGCAGACAGAGCGGGGCAAGGCAAGTGCACACCTGCCTGACTTGCTGCTGAAAGCTGTTGGGCTCGCAGAAATGTGCAGACACAGCCGGCAGAAACCACGGCCACTACACTGGAGACCTATGAGAATGTAGACACCAGATGGCCGGTGAGACCAGAACACGTGCTACACCCAACAGGAAGCATGCCATGATCCAAGATGACCTTGATGACAACGACAACTGTGGACAAGCAACCTGCAGCGATAACGCTGACTCCTTTGAATTCACAGGCGGTCCAAGTCCTAGGAGTGACAATGGACCCGGCGGAGAGGGACAATGCGCTGACTTGCTTGGAAACGCAATCTCACAAGGGGGAGGACATGCAGTTGCGGACTTGAGATCCATGCCGTACTGAGCAAGGAGGTGAGTGTCTCTGCATGAGCACAGAGGGGGCAAACGGGCAGCCATTGCAACTAAGTGGATGGCGGTCACACTGCAGCACGAGAGCAGGAGCCACCATGGAGGGAAGGAGGCAAATGAACATGTTGTGCCTGTTGGGGGAGATGGCAGGGACGCTGCAAGTCTCCATTGCAGAATACAGAGGGAAGGCACAGGGAGGAGGCGAGTCCAGTAGGCTCTATTGCAGGGGAAGAGCAACCAGCATCCCTGGGGTCACCACAGAAGAATGACTGCTCCCCAGAAAAGGCCATGGGATTTGCAGGAGAAGACAAGGCCACTGGGAGGCGTTTGTGGGAGCTCACCATGCATGGCCATGCTCAGTCCAACAGGATTGTGGACGGCGGTGAGAAAGGACATCCCATCTGCTGGGAACAGAGGCAGAGCATGAAGGAAAACAGAAGCAGAGGTGAGTCATGGAAGCTGGCCACAGAAACATGGGGGGCGGACTGAGCTCCAAGGCTCCAGGGGGACAGGAAGGCCACTGGGCTGCTTTTTGGGCAGACACGAGCTTCGGTTGGAAAAGGGGACATGCAGAGCCTTGTCACAAACTGCTGTGGGGAACCCAGGAGTGGCTGTCTATCAGAAAGGTGCGGGGCACCAAGGTCAAAGGTTGTGTGGAAATCCTGGGGGCAAAGCTGGTGAGCAAGGCCCATCCCTTTCCCCCTGACAGGAAAAAAGCCTCCAGAAAGCGTGAAGATGCAGCTTAAGCCAAACAAATGGGAAACACACTGGAGGGAGGCAGCTTCCGTGGATACGACACCCAGAGGCACAACTGGCCACCATCACCCACAGCCATGGATGCCGAAGGGCACAGGGACACATGACCCTGCTGGAGCAAGCCCTGGAAGCAGTTGGCTGAGCGGCAGTCTCCATTGCCAAGACACTGGGAAGGGCACCCTGGACTCAACACACCCCAAGACTGTGCCCTGCCACTGCCAGCCTGTCCTCACACTGATCCCTTGCTCTGCATGTACCTCCCATGAGCCCCTTGCCCCAGCTTGCACCGCACTCACTTGCTTGCCTGTCCCTGTCTTTGTCCCTGTCCCCACAAGCCTATGGTCTATGGCTCCGGGACTCCATTGGACATTGGGGACAGGATGCTGTGTACGGGTGGGCACTGGGGAAAATGGTCCAACGGCAGCAAACACAAGGCAGAAGACGCAGGAGATGTGGCTGAGGTGCAGGTAGGATAATGAGGAAAGACCTCCAAGAAACTGAACCCCAAGCTCTGGGATGGGGAAGACACCAGCACATGACCCCCTCAGAAAGCACTGGGGCCGTCACAGTGGTGTCAGTGGAGATCACAGGGCAGCACTGGGCTGAGGGAACACATTGGAGAAAAGCCTTGGGGGAGAGGGGCACAAACACAGCAATTCTGTCATTGATTGCAGCACACCACACTGTCACAATGAACCAAGAAGGAGGGGAGGGTATGCTTGTCCACACAGGGCGTCAAAATCACTCTGAAAACACACAAAGACTAATGAGACACACAAGGTGGGGTGGGGGCAGTGACAGACAACACTTGTGGTAGGGGTCACAAGTCCATGCACAGGATTGTTTTCGCACAGGCTGCTCTAGCACATGGGCCATACTCTGCATCCCCGGGCAGCAAAAAGAAGTGAGGGCACAAAGAACTACACGGGGTCAGCTTCCAAACATGGACTTCGTTTAATTCAGGAGTACACAGGCTCCAAGCAAACCCAAATAGGCACGCAAGGGACACTATCACCTCTAAGAGAAAGGGCACTGAGTGGGTGCAGCACATTAACGGGGAAAACGGGGCGGGGGGGGGGGGGAGGGACCGGGATGCTTGGGGGGGGCGCCGACGGGCTTTCCCAACAGGTAGTCCCTGTGCTGCACCACAGCATACAACACTGCCAGCGTCCGGGGGCTTTCACTTGCATTCATTGATCCCTGATCCCGTGGGGATGGGAGGTGGTGGTGCAGACAATAGACACAAGGGGGACATGCACATAACACAGGGACCCACGAGCATCCTCCAACATCCGGAGGAACACATGCACATTAAACGTAGGCTCCACCACGTGGTCCATACAGATGCTGCCAGGTGGGGGCCGCATGCGGGTGGAAAAATTGACAAGAGAGAAGACTTGATCAGGCACATCACATTTTATTTCACCTCCAAGAATATGCCAATGAGCAGGAAACATCCTAAAAAAATGGAATGGGCACCCCAGGAAGAATGCCGGTGGGCAAAGAGCAGCATAAGGCGGCAGCAACTATTTCTCTGATGACGGGTGAACCGGAGCAGCAGGACTTGGCTGAACATAGGCATAAAAGACCAACGTGCACTTTTTGCGTGGCCTTTATTTCCCGCAGATGCACGCCTGACTGGCGGCCTTTCAACCTATGGTTGCACACAGGGGTGGGGGGCGGGAATTCGCGCATTTTCCTGTTTGGAGTGGTTGGAGAGTGGGCAGTGGCCGACGGCAGAGAGCTGGCCGGTGGGGCTCTGGCGACGAGGTGCCCAGAAAGCTGGGGAGGGGGGGGGGGGGCGGGGGACGTTTTGGAGGCAGGTGCCGCTATTGCAGACCTCTGCGGGGCATGGATGGCAGGTTAGAGTCACGCCATCTTTTCCCATAAGAATAAACAAGCAACCTGGTGACAGAGCGGCGCATAACTCACGCCTTACACTCCAAATGGCCCTCAACTGACCACTTCAAACTGCCCACTCACAGGACCTCCACGGGTAAGGGGGGGCAGGGAACAAAACCGTGGATGCACACTGCAGAGCACAAAACCACCGTCCCTCCAAGACGTTACAGGATAGCCGGTGTCATACGCCTATCGGATGGACATCTATCGGACATCGGGGTTTTGCAGCAAAAAAAACGGCGGGGACAGGAACCTGGCACTGCACTTCAGAGCCTTCCTCAAAATGGCGGGGGGCGGGGCTCGGGGCGCTTAACTCACATGCTTTCCTGAACTGCAACTGCCTGGTTGACAACAGCCAGCCCGCTCACCCATTCCACCGGTACAGGAAAAAGGACTGACACTCATCAGGCAGCATGACACATTCAAGGGCACTGAACACGTAAAGTGGGGGAACTAAGTTTTTTTTGGCGGGGTGCGGGGAGTCTGGGACAATAGGGAAAGTGGCCTACACTTGGACTCCCAGATACTCATTGCCATTACACAAAAAATGTATCAAACATATACTGACCCCAAACAGGCTACAGTGAGGACGGGGGCACAAATGTTGGACAACTAAAAAAATTATCACATGTGGCCCAAGTGAGCAACAAACACAGGGCAGTGAGGCAATGGGTAAACTGAGATTGGGGCACCAGACTGTTCGATGCATTCCTTCCTCCAGAATTAAAAGCCTACCCAGGTGGGTGCTCTGCTAGGTTTGCAAGCAAGTTGAGTGGACAGTGTAGGCAGGGGCCCAACTTTCACAGGCCTCCATGCAACCACTAAGCACAGGTGAGGATCCTGCAACCCCCAATAAATACTAACCCAACCTTCACAGGAGACAGGTGTGCACAGATGCCTACTTGCTACTTCTATGGAAACAGGGGCAAGGGAGAACACTCTATGGACCAAACTACATGCAGGAGGGGGAAACCTGGTGGGCCGCAGGAAAGGAGGTTCTGTGTGCTACATGTGTCCACAGCTTCAAACAAACCATGCCAACCACCTTGAGATGATCCATCGGTGACTCCACAGAGGATTCCCCTCCGGTTCTTCACTTCCAAGAAACATGCGAGGAAGGCAACAGAACAGATGAGCACTTGAAAGGATAGGGCCCCCCTTCACACAGGGTGACGGGTGTATGGACACTTCACACACCAAACACATTCAACTGACACACAGCACAGAATGTGATGCATGAACGACAACTGAAAAAAGGCTGATGGAGAGATGAGATGAAGTACTTCAGGGGAGATTGGATGCATGAGAAACGATGCTGCTTACAACTCAAGGGCTCAGAAACATCAACACACCATAGGAGACAACCAACCCCTCCCTGTGGACTCAGGACCCACACTTCAAAAGAAATGTTATAAGCACACAACTCCATGGGCCCCAGACAATGCTCTCCCAGTCTGCCTATTCTATCTCCCTCTTCTTCCCTTGAAATAAAACCAACAGTCCTCAGAGCCCACACAAACAATACAATGTGTATATCTGCATCTCAATGTCTGTGTGTGTGTGTCTGTGTGTGTGTGTGTGTGTGTGTATACACGCTCATATGGACAATAACATAGGAAGCCAAAAAATTCCCCCACAAACGACACAGTGCTCACAGGTCCAATGTGAGACATGTCAGCTCCCCACAGGCATAAGCAACACAGATACATGGAAATGAGCGCACACAGTCACAGCTTCCCTTCTCTAAGGAAGCCACTCCATAAGGGGACTCTGGGGGCATCACAAGCACAGCACACGTGGCTCCACGCTGGCCAGGGGACGACAAGTGCACGGGGCCCTCCAAAACAAGTCACAGGTGCCTCCAGAAAAACAGCAACCTCCCTCAGTCGTGAGGACATAGCCACCAGGAAAGGCAGACAGACCTAAAAAAAAGAAATGTCTATTAGTAGAATCCATACAAAACATGGGAACAAACCTTGAAACACAGAAATCACGTTCCTTGCCCCTGCCCAAGCCAACCACCCACCCACCCACCCACCCACCCACCCAACACGTGGAATTCAGGAGACTACAAAGAAACACAGACCTCAGGGATACCCCAAACAGTAGAGCCTACTCTAGACCCCTACAAGTTCTCAAATATCACAACCATGGACTTCAAAATGTACAACAACACTTCAACCTCCTTTCACGTCCTGGGTGCGACAAGGACCTCTTCTGCAAAAGGACGGTCCCTTGGAAATGGACTTCATCTAAGAGGATGGCATGCCACACTTCAGGGCTGCCTGGCCTGCACACGTGGCAAAGACGATGGCATTGCACATCTCAGCAACACTTTCTGGGAAAACACAAACCTACGTAACCAAATCTCACTCTCGGCAAGGTTTCCCTAACAGGGCCAAGGGGCCCCATCGCTGCCAGCCATCTACCAATGATGGTTTCCTACTGGGCTGCCATCGCCTTACACAGCTGCCTTCCTACATCTTCTGGGAGATGCTACACCCAACCGAGGCATGTCCCTCTCAAGTCAGAAAGACAACCATAACGCTGGGTCCCCAAACCGTGACCTTGCCAACCATGGCTATTCTAGGACACCTTCACTCTATCCATACCTCCTCTACATCAACCTCTCACGGTAGCTACACATCCAAAACCTTCAAGAAGCAACAACAGGAAAGGAACCTGATCAACGCAGACATGCTCTCATCTGCATCCATGCTTTCTGCAACATGACAGAAACACTCTCCCTTACCTGACAATCATCACACCAAAATCAACAGACTTCCCTGCAGATGGCTATCACCGGGCACAAGTGAACAGACGGACCCTCTCGGCACTACACTGCATGACTCCAACAACACACTCTCCAACACTGACATGCACACCCAACAGCAAGACAGAAACACTCGGCTCCTCTAAGGTGACAGGTGACATACAGTCAACAGATACTGGAACACACACACACACACACACACACACACACACACAACTCCCATACCTAGCCATGACACTGATGACAACAGTAGAACACAGACATGGGAACAGCAGGCAGGCACCGCTAAAACGAACACATGTCAGGCTCACAATAACAGGAATAAGGAAACAACAATGTCTGGAACCCACTGCTCACATGAATTGCTACACAATAGGACCTCCTGACGCTCCAAAACCATACATGCGGAGCACACACCTGCTTACTCCTCCTCCTCCTCCTGATCCTGCTCCTGCTCCAGCTCCACTTTGCATCTACTCCACATGTCATAACACCAAAACACTTTCAAGCAACAGTATGTCCTTTAAAGAACATTTTCTTCCTGGGAAAAAATCACATTTCTTTAAAAAATACACACACACACATGTTCCACAACAATCTATCTTTCCTTTCAAAGCTCAACACAACAGCCTCCCATGCACCTAGACAGCACAACACAAGGGCAACAAAGAAACACAGGTCCATGGAAGAAAACCACAGCTACAGATGACCTTACCCTGCATGGGACACACACGGGCACACAGATGACACCTACAGCATGGGGACGTGCACCGCACACACCCGTTGAACACACAAGACTCTTCAATCAACACGCCACTCACATCAACAAGAAGGAACACTGGTCACGGAAAAGACATCTTCTGGCCATGGCCCATGGCAGACTCACTCCAGGACACACTCATCCGTCATGCCTCTATTCATGCTCTCCGTTTCTCTCCGCTGCACAATGCTACAACGGCAACACTCATCCATCCTGCAAACATTCACGCACATCCTTGCCTACCTTACCTTTCAAAACACCAACACACGTGGACGTCACCTCTACATCACTCAAGTTCAAAAACATGCCCGTGCCACTCCCAACACTGCCATGGAAAGACATGGGTTTAGATCACTGCACAGGCCATCAACATACACCATCCAATATCCCACACTCCATGACAGCCAAACATGGGTGCCTTTCAGGTGGGCACAGCCATTGTCATTTCAAGCTGGGAGGAAGTACATGATCCATGTTCAACCTCTGCACCCCATGCCTCTCCCTCTCCGTGCCTCCCTGGAACACAATCCAAAAAATACACTTTCATGGAAAAAAATGCCATGATAGACAGCACGAACATCACACCACACCATTCCATTCAGCCTCTCGCCCTCCCTCCTTTTCCAGGCACATGCCCCTCTTTCAAAGTCATGACACACAAGGTCCCTACAGTTCCCATGGATACCACGGCCTTGAGACACACACCGTGCATGTTGACAAACAATGTGCATGGATGAGTGGAAGAAAAAACCATGGAAAAACAAAGCCATCCGAACACGGACATCCACACCGTTCCACAGGCTTTCCTTCGGGTACATCCAGGCGACACACATCCCCAGGCACTTCAAAAAGCCGGTCATCGCGATCCACCATGCACACCAAAAAACCTGGGAGCTCCACCACCACGGCAGCTTTCACAAATGACCGGCCACAGATGTCATACCCTTCATACGCCCCAGACAGACGACAGACAGGCACCCCTCCAAACAAACCGCACAAAAAAGCCATACTCTCCAAATAAACCTGCGTGGACAGCTTGAACAACACTCAAAAAGGCACTTAGTCTTCTTACATAGAAATAAAGATGCTCAAGAACACGGAACACACAAGAAACCCATGTGGATAACCCTCTCCGCCAGAAAACTTAAGAAATACATGGCCTGCCCCTCCCTTCGTCGCACACTGGCTCTCACACCGACACGGGACTCCTGCCCTCCAACACCACCCAACGCTCCACAATACACAAGGATGCTGCGGGGGAAAATAATCACAAACCCTTCCTGGCGAGGGCCCTCCCGAGCCTGCTTCCCCCAAAGGCCTTCCACATCCGGCACGGTCCTTCCACCTTCCTTTCCCATCCGAAACTCCCCTGCCCTCCTGCCCCGCCGGACGGGAACCCCTGCCACACACACACACACACACACACACACACACACAGGAATCCGATCTATCTGTCCAAACTAAACACACACAAATCCAACTTACAAGATTCCTGGCTTTCACGACATAGGGCACGACTTGGGGCAACGACAGGGTCCTCCGTGCCCCACCCTCTCCATCCCCCACAACACGCCACACACGGGATCCCCTGCGGTACCGCACGCAAGGCACCAGCGGCACACACGCCAAACAGACCGCCAGCAAAACCTCCTGCTCTGCCACGTCCAACAAAAACACGTCCCTGCTTCCTTCTCAAAGACAAAAACGGGGACGGCAAGACTGGAGCGGGTCCACGTGGGACACGTGCACATCCACAAACACATACAAGGAATGAGTATCACTCCACACGGCCTCTCTGTCAAAAACACAAAACACATCCTCAGGGCTCACCTGTCCCTCTTGCCGAGGCTCGCTCCGCTCGCTCAAATCCTTCCAAACGGACTGGGCTGCCTTTGCTGTGCTGGAGCTGCCTAAAACACAAACATAGGAACAGACTCCCATCAGGCCACGCCTTCACGGACGCTCTCCTGCCCGCTTCCCGGCACAAGGGCCTTCTTGCTCCAAAGGCACAAAAGTCGCCTTCCAAACCGGGGAGACAAAGGACGGAAAAAAGGATACACAAACGGTTTCCTCCAGACTGCAGGCCCACCACTTCAAACACACATGTTGCTCTGGGCCTCCACACAATGGCCTCATACAATACAACTCCTGGGGTCGGCACTGCCCTTCAGCCTCTGCTTCAAAAGAGTGCTATCACGACAGTCGCTGGCCGCCTCAAAAAATCCTCGCTTGCTCCTCAACACCTCATCACACTCGGGGGTCTTAGGCTCGCAAACGTGGCTCCACAACGATGCCGTGGCGCTCCACGCCTCGACAACGCGACATGGCCACCTCAGCAAACGCTCCTGCTCTCGGGGCCTCCTGTCCCCTCAACCGACGCTCACCCTTCTCAAGCACAACACCTTCTTACCGCTTCACGGAACAAACACCTCCACCCAAGGACACGCTGGGTCACCGCACACGGAAGCTCCAAAGGACAATGCCCTCCCGTGGATGGCCAAACAGGAACGCCCACCTTCCAGACATGACTTGCCCTGAAAAAAAGAAGCAACATGTCGACGGCAGCCTTCACCACACACAGTGGGAAGGAACCCAAACCACACCACACACACGGTTGGTGGCCCCCCGCCCGCCGAGGAGGCAAGGGGCGGGGCGACGGGGAGCGGGGCGCGGAGCTGGGAGCGGGGAGCGGGGAGCCGGGAGCGGAGCTGGGAGAGGGGCGGGGCGCAGGGAGGAGAGCGGGACGGGGAGCGCGGCGCTAGGCGGGAGACCCTCACACGCAGGCACACCACCCAGCACAACTCACCACCAACTCCACCGCTCCACCACGGCTGCCCAGAGCCCTGTGCAAACAATGCCACCAGACCACGACCGTCAACATCCAACATCACCAAGCATCACGGCACACACGCACCAACACCCATCTTCCCCACACGCACCGTACCGGGAGAACCCCACACACACTCACACAAACAAACCACTTGCATCGCAACGACCGCGGGCTCCCACCTACAGCCATGAAAAACAAACACATGCAACACTCAATACAACTCTAGAAAATTCACAATGATGGCTCAACAATCTCTCACATCCATCTTGCTTTCTCTGCTCCCCTCCCTCCCTCCCTCCCTCCCTCCCTCCCTCCTTCCCCCATCAAAACCTACCGCACCAAGGACACTAACACGGCACCCACCTGGCCTCTGCCAGCACACCCAACAACCAACGGGGACGTCGGCCTGCCCGCAACCTTCTCACAGGGAACGTCTTGCAAACACGGGCACGGATGAAGGGAAACAGGGACGAAAAGCTGGGGAAACAAAAAAAAAAGGCTACAAGACCTTTTAGAAAACCATCATCGCACGCTCTTACAATTCGACTATATTAAGGACACTTACACACACACACAACGGAGGAAGAATGGACAGTCTCCCATGCCAGACAACATCCTGATCGGATCACAAACACACTTGGACGCCAACACGGCACGCACCGCCCATCTACATGCTACACCACACACCCACCACACACACACATCCAAACACACCTCTCCCTCACCACCCATGAAAACCTCGCTCTGAAAACGCCACCGCCTGCACAACGAAGCACCAAAAAACAAAACATGCACCCACTCCCACATCAACAGGACAACAACATCACCACACAGCTCAACCGCTTACCTCAACCGACAACAGGTGGGTCGCTTACCCCACGCACGACGACACGAGGCTCAGGCACTCAACATCCATTCCATCAGCCGCAATGCCTACAGAAACCGGGCAGGGGAGTCGCCGGCTTTTAAAGCACTTTGGGCGGGCTTGGCAACGGCGGGAACTTTTTGGGGAGGAGACTTCTGCGCGCATACCCGGAGGGGACACATTCCAATGGGCTCACCGAAACTCAACAGTGACCTTCAGCAAAATGACTGCCCACACGCAAATCACCTCAAAAGCCACTTCTGGACAAACGGGGACCAACGCCAGGGCTCCATCCAGCAAAACGGCACCTAGCCCTCAACCTTGGGGACAAGAAGTGCCTCGCAGGGCCTCCCTTTCCTCATCAGGACACTCACCAAAGGGGATCCCTACACACAACCTGCACTCTCTGGGGACACGGCCTCTCAGCCTCACACACAACACAAAGCATGGACTGCTGCTGACAATCAGCTTCAGCGGCTGGGACACATGCCTCCTCACTCCTACATGGTCGCATCTCACTTGCCCCACCACACCTGTCCCTCTTCATCTAGGCTCCCACGAAAACGGACGCCGCTGAGCACACCCTACCCCGACGGGACCACAGGATACCGTTCACCGGCCCTGGGACACACACACCGCCTGTCCTGGCCACACACCACACAACCTTCAGCTTCCTGACATCACTCGACAACCAACCACCTGACCTGACTTGGCTCCTCACAAACGTCCCTGCCATCGGGCCTCACAGGCACGCACCACACTCGGCCCACTCTCCCAGCCCACATGCACCTCGCCCCACCGGACAGGCTTCGTCCCACACAACAACCAGCGCCAGTGCTGCACCCTCTGCACACACACCTCCACGGAAACAAAGGAAGAAATAACAGCCGGCTCCCTCCGCAAACACAAAACCTCACCCTTCCTTCCCTTGGCAAACCTAATAGCATGCAAACAGACACAACTTCCAGCCGCACACCACCATCGCCTGCCCTTTCCACAGCCACACCCACATGGCCTGGCCTGCAGGAGCCACAAACCTCCACCCTCATCCCCTCCACAATGGCCCATCCACAGATCCATCGACCTTTGGCCCAAGGGAACCCCAGCGCTTGCAAACAACAACGCCTTGCAAACACATTCCTGGGAAAAATCTCCAATGGCCTCTCCTGTTTGGCTTTGGAAAGGGATGAAGACTCACCTTCTTAGAAACTGTCAACGTAAAAAAACCATTGAAACATGTAAAGAATTTCTGTGAGTTTATTGAAGCCAAACTGTCGACATAGGCCAGGAAGCAGAACCTCAACGAATTGAGATAGTGCTCCGGAGAATGGCACGGTTACATCCATATTTATACGTGAAATTCACTGGTGAAACATTTAAGGGAAGTCACAAGTGACCCAGACATTTCAAGGGTGTGTTATCATAGATGCAAAAAGACAGATGGGCTCAGTTACAGTAAAGATTGACCTTCTCAGTGAAGATACTGGCCTAGGACGTAACTGCCCACCATAACTGCTTTTACTTAAACTTTCATTTCAGACCATCCTTTGTGGTGATTTTAGGTCTCCAAGGCTGCAAAACTGCCGTGCAGGCCTCTCCTGAGCTGCTCAGGTCAGCATGTGGTCCCTTTCGTCCACACCCCCAATGCCAGAAAAACACCTTCACATGCTTCACTGGGGAAGCCCATCCTTTTCTCAACCACTCACACACCAAGCCTTGGCCACCTCACCCATCACACAATTCCATGGCCCAGCGACAAACCAACCCTCCACAAAACTGACTCCTCGCAACCTGGGAGACTGCTGGGCTCACTTAAAACACGCTGGGCTGGGGGGGAGCAAAAAAAAGGCACACACAGCACAATGGACAGGGAGGTCCACGGGCCTCAGGGCAAATGACAAATGGGAACACACCCTTCTCCTTAGCACCAGCTGAGCTGCGACGTGCTCACACTCAAGGAAACCATTTCGGGAGATGGGGGGCGGGGGGGATGCAGGCAGGCTTAGGCATTTGGAAACATTGGGATCCATGCAAAAAACACAGGGGCACACACTAGACAACGGAGAGGGCCACAACACAACCAAGCCGGGGGCGCTCGCATCTCCATCACACAAGGGAACGCCAACGCTCGCATTTGCATAACACAAACCAAATGCAAATACCCCCACAAAGGTCAAGATTTGCAAATAAAAAGACAACGAAGCCCTGCATTCAGATGCAAAACAACAAAGCCCACACGGAAGCTGGGGGCGGGGGGGCCACCTCACTGGGCCCAGGGCAAGGTCAGCCTTGCAGCCCAGGACTTACTAGGCACACGGATGGCCAACCTTGGCACCTTCCTGTGTCGTGTCGGCATTTGGAAAAACCCCAACTGAACTCTGGGGCCATGTCACATACAGACATTTTTGGATAGTGGCAACCATAGGAAAATAAACACTTCTACTTTTCATACTGACTTTATGGATTTAAATGCCACTTCACAAACAAAAATCGAACAAAAAAGGGACTAAGCGTGTCACCTCTCACACGTGTGTCAGACTTTCGCCATCACTGGACTAGGGGAACCAACTCCAAGGGGAATACGGAACCAGCACAGGGAAGAGCACCCACCACGATCTGCACCCTTCACAGGACACACAGAAAAGGAACCCACTGGGACCCTTGCCACTCTCCCTACCTGCCACTCTGCACTTCTTCTTAAAGACACCTCCACAATGGCTACAACACTTTCTGCCCGGGAATTCATTCTGCCATTCCGGCTGGCAAAAAACACGGCTTCCACGACAAAAAGGATGGAGCCACAGCATCCCCGCTTTCACACACACGCTACAAAGGGCCACCTCTGCCCTCACGGCCCACTCAGGACCCTCACATCTATTGATGTTCTTGGTGAACGGAGGCGCAGAGATGAGTCGGACGACAGGATACGGAGAAGCAGAGGGCTACCGCTCGCTCAGGCGAATAGCAAAGATCCTCTGATCCCTCATGGCTTTTATTGGGGGTGAGCACAGCAAATAACAATGGAGTACAGCAAGTGACAAAGATTAACAAACATGCTTTATGAAATCATCAGAGCTAAGTTATACATTACACTATTAATTTCCTATATTATACAAAGACCCTTTCCACCTGCAGCAGTGCGCCCTCCCTTGAACTTTCCATGCCCTCATGGACTATTCATCACGTCAAGGAAAGTTCTGCCTCGGAACAGTAAGTCTCACATGCAAGACTTTGTTCTGACGCGGCCCGCTTGCAGGCTCACGCCTTCTCCCAGCAGAGCGTCCTCTTCTAGTTAACTTCTTTCCACTTTACCGCTACACACATCCTGCAGGGATGATCACAAGCAAATCTCTCCAACACCAACACACACACACACACACACACACACACACACACACACACATTCCTCCTCGCCTAACTCTTGGCTCCACCTACTGGCCACGAAGGGACACGCCTTGACAACCGCAATCCTCTCACCAACATGCACACAGACATATGGCTTCCCACACAGCTTCCTGGGAGGAACTTGACAACACGACCATGCTCTCCTCCCTCCACACTTCCATTCCAAGGAACAGACTCATTCTCAATGCCTCTGCTTTGAAAAAAAATTCTTCTTTCTGGAGCGTCCTAGTCGCACAAGGAAGGAGTGCAAGAAAAAAACACCGTACTCACATGGACCTTGCAACAAACATGGCTTCTCTTGCCCCAGCTCATTTCAGACACACTGAACTAGGCATAGCAACTTCAAAGGATTCACAACATTCACAAGCCAGGACACACGGATGCGTGCTCATCACAGTCACACTTAGCATGGGGAAAACAACACAACAACCCTACTTGAGCGCATGGACACTTCAACGGCAATGCCTAGGCATGCCACGGGCTCAAAACAGGCACACCAAGGCATCTTTATTTACGCTTACAGTGCCTGGGAACGGTTGCAAATTCACATCTTTCACAGAGAAGACTACCACGAGCCCATGATGCTCGCTGCATCAGCTTCACACATGCACCTGCTACAATCAACACTCTCAAATTTCTTGCAAATGCTTGCCTCTCTAGGACCATGGTGGGCAGAATAGGTTCTCAAAATACACCAAACACCCCAAGGACGAACTGGAGGCTCCACCATCGCGGCCTCATGGCCAAGGACTCATTGCCTCAGCCATGCCTGCCCACAGGGGAACAACTCACATCCTCAACGCACCTGCTCACCAAGCCAGGGCAGCGCTCTCCGAGGCCTCCCTCTGCAGGCCTGCCTGCCTGGCCACAAACACCTCACACATCGACACACGACACTTCACTCCATTCAACCACAAAATCGTAGACCCCTGGACAGCCTCCAACACTTTCTAACATTTCTTTGCGGCCTTTTTTCTACAGACCTTGGCTGGGACCTCACATTTCAGCACCAAGGACAGAAGCACAGTGTGCTTCCCTGCCATGGCCACAAGAGGGCGGCACACGATCGCTTGGCCGCACCAAGGCTCTCACACGCAGCGTCCTTTCCTCTTGGCTCCTCCGACCTGCTCTCTTGCCGCTCCTAAGAAAAGAAAAACGCTTCACAAGGGCTCAACACAAAATGGCTCCTTTACAAATCGGCGCCTTCTCAGGCGCCAGGCCACAACGAACCACAAACACAAACCCTAACCTTTGGCTCCCTTCCTGGAATGCAAAGGGCCCAAGCAAAAACATGGACAGCCTTTTTGCTTTTCAGCAACACCTCTCGGGGCCTTCTTTCGACAAAATACAACATTCAAGCAATGACCCAATTTTCTTGGGGTAACCCTCAAACAACGATAGTTTCTTCTTGCATCTTTCGGAAATCATCCAACACAGGCATAAACAACACAAAATACACATACAAACATCCACCACAGGGAGTCACCTCCAACATGACTTGACTCCTGCACTCACAGGGGACCAAACCCCAAGCCCACACACATACCATACCCTTCACTGACAATCACACAACGGAACCTCACACACGCACCCACACACTCCAACCCGTCACCATGCCAACACGGAAACACATCTGCTTCCTGCCTCACCACATTTATCGCTGCAACAACAACCCGCAATGCCTAGGCTCTGCCTCCACACACACGGAAAGGGGACCACGCACTTCACGACACTCACAGGCAACTGCTAAGCTCCGCAAGGCTGCTCTTCAGCCTGCACCACGTGCTGGCTCCTCAAAAGTCTGCCCACACCAAAGGCTCACCAATGGCCACCCCACCCCTACCACTGCAAAACATTCACACTGCTTGCCACCTTTCACTCACCTACTCTTTCTCCGGGTCCCACCCAAAACCACTTCTTGGCAAGGCATGTCCACGCAAATCATCCAAGGACACATCTTCCTCATCAGACACAATCCATACATGCTTTCACATCATTCAATAAAACTTCTAGGCTGTTCTGTGACAAAAAAAAAAAAAAAAGAGGAACCAAGCAACAATTACACAAATGGACTTACCTTCATTAGGCACAGGCCCACGGGAAAATGTCTCTCAATTTCAGCCTCAAATCGCAAACAAACTTTCCTATATTTACACTACCTTACCCTCTTTCTCTCCCCAATAGGGGCTCTTTCCGAGGCCCTTGGCAAGTTCTTCAAGGGCCCTATGTGCTCGCACTTTGAGACCTCGACCCAAGACTTGGCCTCACACCTGCACTGATACCTTCGTCTGGAGAACATCGAATGACCTCTCTCAAAAGGGAGTAGTCTTATGTTCCTTATGATTGAACCCAGCAAGCATGGACACAAGCCACAAATACCAGGCTTCACATTTCAAACACCACTTTCTAGATAAGATCAATGCTTCAGGGGGGCTCCTGTGGGCAGCCTTCACACCTCCACCTAACACCTTCCTTCAGGATCCCATTCCCCTCCTAAAACCACGTATCCCAGGCACATTTCTTAGGAACACATGGGGGACAATGGAGCTGGACATGTGGAATGAAGTCAACTAGAAGACCAACCACCTGACCTGACTTGGCTCCTTACAAAGGTCTGCCAGGAAAAGCCGGGGGCCTACAAGTGGGCCACGTCAGAACAAAGTCTTGCAAACTAGACTTACTGTTCAGAGGCAGGACTTTCCTTGGCGTGATAAATAGTCCGTGAGGGCATGGAAAGCTCAAGGGAGGGTGCACTGCTGCAGGGGAAAATAATCTCTGTATAACATAGGAAATTAATTGTGGCATGTATAACTTAGCTCAGATGATCTCATAAGCATGCTTGTTAATCATTATCACTTCCTATACTCCATTGTTGTTTGCTGTGCTCACTTCAATAAAAGCCAGAAGGCATCAGAGGGTCATTGCTATTTACCTGAGCGAGCGGTAGCCCTCTGCTTCTCCTTATCCTGTCGCCCGACTCATCTCTGTGTCTCCGTTCACCAAGAACATCAATACTAAAGGAAACTTTTAGAAGCAGAAACCCGTGCTGATTCATTCAGCAACTTTCTCAAGCCAGCACACTTCCAAAGCCAAACTAGCTAGGTTCTCTCTTTATTCTCCTGTGTTTATACCATTTGATTTTAATCCTATCCATTCTATTCCAAAGGTTAGGACGTTTGTTATCTCCATTCCAAGGTCACCACTCTACTCTTCTGTTCAGCTACAAGGAAGTAACTGAAGGAGATTATCCTAAATAAAGATTATGTAGTTTAAGCATCATTGTTCCTAGTTGAGGTGATTAACTACCCGCCTGGCACTTATTTAAGGAGTTTGACTGATTTATTCCCTTCCTTACTCCTGTGAATCCCTAACTCCGGGGAAAAATTCCCACCTGGGGAAACAACCTTTCTCAGAGAGGTGACCCTGGTTAAAACACATAGCACTAAGAAGAGGAGCACACTATGCCATATGCGCCAGGTCCCTTGAAACATATGCTGTGCAGATGTTTCTTCCCTGCAGCGACTCTGTCAGGCAGCAAGGATGGACAATCTTCTGGCAGATGAACTTGTCTTGTCAAACAGGAAATCTCTCAGAGTAGGGCCTACAGCTGCTGGTGCTTATCCTTCTGCATTGGCTTCATGCTCTCTACAACATCCAGGGTTTGCTTCTGAAAACAACTATTTGAAGCTCGATCCCCAGTGTGGGGCTTGCAGGAGGCAGCAATTCAGTGATTCCCCTTCTTCATTAATGTTTCTATGTCTCTCTTCCTCTCCCTTTCTCTCTAAAATGAAAATAAAATCAATGAAACATAAATGCTATCACAGTAGACAGATGTTTAACAATATCTAAGGTTCATTTAATAATATTTATTGAAGAGATCAATCAATATTATTAAGTGCCAGCCATTTCTCAAAGTGATCCTCTGATCCACAGGTGGGGAACATCCTGCCTCAGGTCCATATAAGGCCCCCAAAATCATTTGGTCTGGCCCTCCCAAGGCATAGGGGTCATTTAAAGGCTTGACCAAATTGCAGCAGCCTAATGGTCAATAATTGCATTTCATGTTGTATGGCCCTCAGATGATGTCTTAAATATCCAAATGGCCCTTGGCAGGAAAACAGTTCCTCTCCCCTGTAATCTAATGTATTGACACTTCAATATAGTGCCTGGATTAGACCCACAGGGAACACTCCCTAAAAATCCAATTAGTTTCCCTTTCCACCACTGAAAAGAAATCACAAATTCTCCAATACTTGGGTACTTTTATCAAATTTACAAAAATGTCATCAATCTCATGTGTAAAAAATGATTCTTGTGAACACAATTGTTTTCTTCCCACTGGTAATTAGAGGAGCATCTTTTCCTGTTTCTTTGCTCTTTAATTTTCTTTGCCATAAATAAGCTCTTCATAAAATTGTTCATATTTCTATTGCATGATCCATTAATTTTATGATCTGCAAGTATAGATTTTTCATTGCATTCTAAAAACAAATTACTTTCTGACTAAAATGACAGATATTACATGCTTGCAGTAAATTCCCTTCATGTTCTATAATACAGCAGAAACACTCTATCTACTAGCAAGTACTAAAACATTATTGTTGGCCAAAAGGCAGAGCTAGTCTCCTTCCAGCCTCTGGTCATAGCTTGCTCATCCATCCGTTAGTACATCATCTTCTTTATGTGTGTTTCTATTTAAAGACATCTTAGTTGTGACTGGCTTTTTTCACTTAGCATGACATTTTAAAGTTTTATGTATGCTATATTCTAATGTATGGGTATACCACATTTTGTTTACCCATTCATCAGTTAATGAGTATTACAATTGTTTCTGGTTTGAGGCTCTTATGAATAACTGCACTGTGAACATAGTGTACAAGTTTTTGTGTGAACATGTTTCCATTTCTTTTTGGTTTGTACCTAGAAGTGGAACTTCTAGGCCATCGGGTGACTCTGGTTTTCCAGCGTGGCCCCGCTATTTTACATTTCGCCCAGCAATGTATCTAGGGGTCCGATTTTTAAACATTCTCATGAATGTTTTTTTATTTTATTTTTTTAGTCTTTAATTTCTTTATTAGTTAAGGTATTAAAACTGTGTCCTTATCCCCCTCCAGTAACCCCCCCCCCCCCCACCCCCCGCCCTCCACCATGTTCTCATCCCCCTGTTGTCCATGTCCATTGGTTTGGCTTATATGCATGCATACAAATCCTTTGAATGATCTCTTCCCCTTACCCCAACTCTCCCCTACTTTCTCTCTGGGGATTGATAGTCTGATCACTGCTTCTCTGTCTTTGGATCTGTCCCTGTTCTTCAGTCTATGTTGTTCTATGTATTCCACAAATCAGTGACATCATGTGGTATTTATCTTTCTCTGAGTGGCTAATTTCACTTAGCATCATGCTCTCCAGTTCCATCCATGCTGTTGCAAATGGCAAGAGCACCTTCTTTTTTACCACAGTGTAGTACACTATTCCATTGTGTAGATACACCAGTGTTTTGTTGTTGTTGTTTTTTTTAATATATTTTATTGATTTTTTTCAGAGAGGAAGGGAGAGAGATAGAAAGTCAGAAACATCGATGAGAGAGAAACATCGATCAGCTGCCTCCTGAACACTCCCCACTAGGGATGTGCCCGCAACCAAGGTACATGCCCCTGACCGGAATCGAACCTGGGACCCTTGAGTCCGCAGGCTGACGCTCTATCCACTGAGCCAAACCGGTTAGGGCTGTTGTTGTTTTTTACTGCATTTCTGTGAAATGTCCCTCCCCCCACCCCCGTAGGCATATCTCTGGAGGCATATTCCTACAGAAAGCAGATTACTGACTGCCAGGAGCTAGGGCGGGAGGATCAGGGAGGGGGCACTGGGAAAGGGAGGTGACTGTTAATGGGTATGGGTTTAAAGTCCTACAATTGGCTCGTCTCTGAGGGGGCGTGGCTGGACTTTAGGGCGGACCAAGCCAGCTTAAAACCCCCGCTGAGGCGCGGTGACCCACTCTGTGGTAGCTGTTCAGCGTGGAGGCATGGAGGAGTGCGCTTCCCTCTGCGGCTTGGTCTCTTCGTGGGGATGTCGGTGTCGTCAGAAGCGCCAGCGCCCAGCTGAGATGGCAGCGGCCGAGGGCAAGCTTGCATGCACTTTGAAGATTTCACCTTCTGACCAGGTTACCCACCTTTGTTTGTTTTTTGAATCCTCACCCGAGGATATTTGATGTTTAGAGAGAGTAGGGGAGAGAGGGAAAGAAAGAAATAATCGATGTGAGAGAAACACATCAGTCGGTTGCCTCCTGCCCAAGCCCGGACCAGGGCCAGGCTGGGTAGGGGCCAGCAATTGAGGTCGAAATGAACCTTAGACCAGTGGTCTCAACTTCCTAATGCTGCGACCCTTTAATAGAGTCCCTCATGTTGTGATGACCCCCAATTTCATTGTTACAAATTGAACATAATTAAAGCACAGTGATTAATCACGCAAAAAAAAAAAAATAAAGACATCTTAGTTAATATCTACTTTTTATTTATTAACATTGAACTCATGGCCAATAGCAGAAGAGCTCATTCCTTATGAAAGCTTCTCTAACAGATACATTATCTCCATAAAATATAGCTAGTGCTTTGGCACTGTGGTTGCAGGCTATTTTAAACAGCAGGGGGAAGGCAGTCAATCTAGGATGATCACTCATCATTGATCTTTCTCTATTCCTTTCTGAAATAGTAGAAATGTATATTTCTAAAAAACCCACTGTGGCCCTGGCCTGTGTGCCTCAGTGGGGAGAGTGTCAACCTGCGAATTGAACGGTCCCTGGTTCGATTCCCAGTCACGGCATACACCCGGGTTTCGGACTCGATCCCCAGTGGGGAGGGGGGGGATACAGAAGGCAGCTGATCCATGGTTCTCTCTCATCATTGACGTTTCCATCTCTCTTCCTCTCGCTTCATCTCTGAAATCAATAAAAACATATTTTTAAAAAATACACTGGGTTTCAACACAAAAGTTTAAGTTGAATTTTTTTCTCCCGGTACTAACACATTCCCATGGTAACCCTGCATCTGGATGTGCCATCAATAATGGCAGCCTCCAGGGGAAGGACTGTCTCAGTAATGCCCGCCTCTAGGCTACTGATTGCCTCGATCATTGCAGCCGCAAGGGTACTGGCTGCCTCAGTAATGCCCCACAGAGGCCGTTGAGTCTAGTGGGAATAACACGTTCTCCCGATACCCCTGCACCTCGCTGTACGGACTGACTACCTCCATAATGGTGTCATCCAAGGGACTGGCTGCCGCAATCATAGCGGCCGCCAGGTTACTGGCTGCCTCAGGAAAGGACACCTGTCCGGTACTGGCTGCCTTGGTAACGGGGGCCGCCCCAGGACTGACTACTCCAATCATGGCAGCCTCTAGGTTACGGACTGAATGAGTGAACGCACAGCTTCCACAGTCAGTGCAGCAACCAAGGCCTCCCTTTGCAGGGCTGGGACGGGAAGTGGTGCAAAAGCCAGACCCGTGACTTCAGTGCATCCAGGGAAGGAATAATCACACCCTGGACAGCCTCGATGATTTTGTAGGGTTTTCTGTGAATTATTTTTGTTATTTCTTTTTGGTTTTTTGGGTAGAATTTTTCTTTTTTTTAAAAAAATATTTTATTGAATTTTTACAGAGAGGAAAGGAGAGAGATGGAGAGTCAGAAACATCGATGAGAGAGAAACATCGATCAGCTGCCTCCTGCACATCTCCCACTGGGGATGTGCCCGCAACCCAGGTACATGCCTTGACCGGAATCGAACATGGGACCTTTCAGTCCGCAGGCCGACGCTCTATCCACTGAACCAAACCGATTTCGGCTTGGGTAGAATTTTTCATCAAATTCACAGGACATTAGCTAACATTTCAGCACCACGGCAGAAGCACAAGGTGGTATTCTTGAATGGCCACAAGAGGGCAGCAGAGGATCGTTTTTACAAAGGAATTGGCTGACATCTTCCTTTTGGGGGGCGGGGGGGGGGTCTCGCTATGTTGCCCAGGCTGGAGTGCAGTGGCTATTCACAGGCGCGATCCCACTGCTGATCAGCAAGGGAGCTTTGACCTACTCCGTCTCCGACCTGGGCCGGTTCACCCCTCCTTAGGCAACCTGGTGGCCCCCCGCTCCCGGGAGGTCACCATATTGATGCCGAAGTTAGTGCGGACACCCGATCGGCATAGCGCACTCCAGCCCAGACCTCCTGGGCTCAAGCGATCCTCCAGCCTCAGCCTTCCGAGTAGCTGGGACCACAGGCGCGCGCCACCGCGCCGGGCTGACAGCTTCCTTTAAGGCAGTGGTTCTCAACCTTCCTAATGCCGCGACCCTTTGCTACAGTTCCTCATGTTGTGACCCAACCATAAAATTATTTTTGTTGCAACTTCATAACTGTAATGTCGCTACTGTTATGGATCCTAATGTTAATATCTAATATGCAGGAACATAATTAAAGCATAGTAATTAATCACAAGAAAAATATGTAATTATATATCTGTTTTCCGATAGTCTTAGGCGACCCCTGTGAAAGGAACGTTCAACCCCCCAAAGGGGTCGCGACCCACAGGTTGAGAACCGCTGGTCTAGTGGGAATCCCTGTTTCCCAGAACGAAACTCCCCGCCTACCGCCTGGTTCCTCTCGCTAAGGAAGCGAACACATGCGCATGGAAGACAGTCCGGGACCCTGAATACCATCGGGTGGGACACAGACTCGGTCAGGCGGCAGGAAGGCCGCGTCACCCCAACACCTGCCGGGGCTGGGGGCTCCCGGCCCCCGGGGTCCCTCCGCGACGCCACAGGAATCCAAGCCCTGGACACCGCCCAGCCGCGCCCGAGCTGAAGGCTTCTTGACAGACACTCCCAGGACCCTGGGCAGCCAATCACCGCGGGGGGTTGGGGGCGGGGGGCGGGCTCTTTCCACAGGATTCTGCCCTTGACTGGCAGGAAGGCTGCACCCAGAGCCCCGCCCTTTTCGCGTTTCTGACAGCCCATTGGCGGGCAGGGCCCGGTGACCGCAGCACTGATTGGCGGCTGCCGCTGACGCTCTGGAGGCGGGAAGCTCCCCCCTCGCCGCGCCTCACACCGGAGCGCGCGGGGCGGGAGCGCGGGTTTGAGGGGACCTCCGCCAGGTGGGCAGCGCGGCCAGAGACTGACAGGAAAACGGGGGCCTCGCGTGTGAACCCCTTTGCCGCCGGCCTTCACCCCCACTCTAAGACCCCGGGTGTCCTCCCGAGAGGCTCCCAGGACTGTCAGCCTCCAGGGACCCCAAGTCCGCTAACCCGGAGGACCCCCGGTGTCCGCGCCAGAGGAACGCTCAATCCCCCAAAGCTCAGACCCCAGCACACCCCGAGCCCGGGCTCCCTGACCACGGCACCCCAGAAAGACCACATCCCCAACTCCGAGACCCGGAACCCTGGAGCCTGTCCCTGACACCCCAAATCTCTGCACAGGAGCCCCAAATCCTCTCACCCGAGCACCCAAATTTCCTGGCCAGAGAGACCCGGATCCTGTCCCGCGGGGCCCGTCTCCTCAGCCGGCGACGTCTCTGCCCCTTGAGGCGCCTCCTCCCGCGTCCATTGCTCCCGGATCGCGGGTGCCATTCCGAACCCGGTTCCGTCCCGACACAGCCCCCCAGCCATCAGGGGGCCTCCACCTCCACCCCCAGGGCGCTCAGACCCCCCGACCGCGCCCCTCAGACCCCCCAACCGCGCCCCTCATTCCCCCGACCGCGCCCCTCAGTCCCCCCACCTCACCCCTCATACCCCCGACCGCGCCCCTCAGACCCCCCAACCGCGCCCCTCAGACCCCCCTGACCGCGCCCCTCAGTCCCCCCCACTGCGCCCCTCAGACCCCCCACCTCACCCCTCAGTCCCCCCCACCGCGGCCCTCAGTCCCCCCCACCGCCCCCATCAGTCCCCCCCGACCGCGCCCCTCAGACCCCCCTGACCGCGCCCCTCAGACCCCCACCGCGCCCCTCAGTCCCCCCCACCGCCCCCATCAGTCCCCCCCGACCGCGCCCCTCAGACCCCCCACCGCGCCCCTCAGTCCCCCCACCACACCCCTCAGACCCCCCCCACCGCGCCCCTCAGACGTCCCCCCCACCGCACCCCTCAGACCCCCCCCACCGCGCCCCTCAGACCCCCCCGACCGCGCCCCTCAGTCCCCCCTGACCGCGCCCCTCAGACCCCCCCGACCGCGCCCCTCAGACCCCCCCCACCGCGCCCCTCAGACCCCCCCGACCGCGCCCCTCAGACCCCCCGACCGCGCCCCTCAGACCCCCCCCGACCGCGCCCCTCAGACCCCCCCACCGCGCCCCTCAGACCCCCCGACCGCGCCCCTCAGACCCCCCCCCACCGCGCTCCTCAGTCCCCCCCGACCGCGCCCCTCAGACCCCCCCCCCACCGCGCTCCTCAGTCCCCCCCGACCGCGCCCCTCAGACCCCCCGACCGCGCCCCTCAGTCCCCCCCGACCGCGCCCCTCAGACCCCCCGACCGCGCCCCTCAGTCCCCCCGACCGCGACCCTCAGTCCCCCCCGACCGCGCCCCTCAGACCCCCCCCACCGCGCCCCTCAGACCCCCCGACCGCGCCCCTCAGACCCCCGACCGCGCCCCTCAGACCCCCCCCACCGCGCCCCTCAGACCCCCCGACCGCGACCCTCAGACCCCCCGACCGCGACCCTCAGACCCCCCCCACCGCGCCCCTCAGACCCCCCGACCGCGCCCCTCAGACCCCCGACCGCGCCCCTCAGTCGCCCCCTGAGACGCCCCGGCTGCACGGGAAGGAGGCCGCCCCCGGTGGGTCTCAATGGCCGCAGCCTCGGCCTCTGGTCCCGGGTCCCGGGTCCGGTTCTGTCCCGTGGGGACGCCCCGCCCGGCGGGAGCGGGTCCCTCAGCGCCTCCTCCTTCCACAGGCACCGCGGCCTCGGGCTGGGGTTCGGGTGGCGGCACCATGAACCCCGACAGGGGCCCGCAGGAGCGCCCCGAGGAGGAGGCGGGGAGAGCGGGGCGCAGGCCCAAGGTGAGGGGTCCGCGGGGGGTGGGGGCGGGGGTGAGGAGGTGGGGACGGGGCGCCCCCCTCGGGCCGGGGCGGACGGACGCACGGACGGTCTCTCCTCCAGTCCAGGGCCGCCTGCAGGGACGTGTCCGCCTTCTTCTCCCGGGAGGAGTGGGCGCAGATGGGCGCCTGGGAGCGAGCCCGGCACCGGAACGTGAAGAGCAACTACGAGGCGCTGCTCAGCATCGGTGACGGGGCCGCGGGGGGTGGGGGGGTGACGGGAGGGGGTGACGGGAGGGGGTGACCAGGAGGGGGTGACGGGGCCGCGGGGGGTGGGGGTGGCGGGGGGGGGTGACGGGACCGCGGGGGGTGGGGGTGGGGGTGGGGTGCTCCGTCCAGGGCGCCCCGGGCTCCGCGCTCCCGGCCGGCGCTGACTCTGCGGTTCGTTCCCTCAGCTCTTCGCCCGCAGGACAGACTTTCTTTCTCTCCTTCCAGGTCTCAGGGCCCCTCGCCCCGCGTTCATGTGTCGCCGCGGGAGGACCGCCAAGCCCCGGGCCGAGGACTCCGAGGACTCGGATGACGAGTGGACCCCGAGGCCGCGAGGTGAGGGCGGAGGGCGCGCAGGTGCCTGACCCCGACCCGGGTGCAGGTCGGGCGGCCTCTCGGGAGTTACCAGGGACGAGCAAGAGGCAAAGCAGTTACACAGCCAGGGGCTGTTCACATAAACCCCTTTTTATTAATAATTTATTAGAGAGAGAGAGAGAGAGAGAGAGAGAGAAACCTCCATCACTGCCTCCTGCGGGCCCCCCACCGGGATCGTGCCGGGAACCTGGTCTGGGGCCCTGACGGGGATTCATCCGGGACCTCACGGTTCATAGGTCGAGGCCCAACCACTGAGCCACACTGGCCAGGTTCATAGAACCTCTTTAAATGTGTCACAATAATTATATACAGATTTAGTGTTGACACTATCACGGAGGTCCCCCATTTCTCCCCCTTTGCTCACCTCTACCCAGACCCACCCCCCAAATCTATAATAATAAAACCATAATATGCAAATCCAGGGAGGATCAGCTGAAGGACCCACCAGATGACCAGGCTATGACACCCACTGGCGCCAGGCCAGCCAAGGCCTGTGAAACGCAATCGGTCCGGCACCACCATCCCCCATGATGCCCTGCAGAGGGAGGCCCAGGCCACTAGCCTCTGGGTGATCAATGGGGGCTCCCCATCACCCCAAAGAGGGAGGCCCAGGCCACCAATGCAGAGCTGGGGTTGCTGAACGGGGCCTCTCTCTGCAGGCGATAGATCCCAGGGCTCCCAGACTGTCAGAGGCCAGCTGAGGGATTCCCGCCCCCGCTCCCGGCCACGCCCCCAGTGCATAAATTTATTTTGTGCAATGGGACTCTAATACATAGATAGATGATAGATAGATATAGATAGATAGATATAGATAGATAGATAGATAGATAGATAGATAGATATAGATAGATGATAGATAGATAGATAGATAGATAGATAGATAGATGATAGATAGATATTTGTATAGATATATAGATAGATATACAGACCATATATATTTTAAGCTGTTCTCTCTCCGTGAGCACACCCACCCCTCTCCCTCCGCCCTCCTTCCCCTCTCTACTCCACCCCCCCCCCCCCCCCCGCCCCCGACAGGTGTGCATCTCCTAAACTAAGAGACTCAGGAGACTTGCACCAGGGAGTACGGGCAGCGGCAGCTCATTCAGGCTAACCCCCTGAACCTGTCTCCAAGGCGCATTTTCTATGACTTTCCAATGAGCCAAAGCCACCCGCCTAGGCTGAACTCTTTGCTATAACCTTTCTAGAGCAACACAGCAGCCCCGCCTAGCCTCTCTCCTGCTGCTGCTTCTATCCTAAGTCCTTCCTTGTTTCAATGTCCCCAGCTTTAATTTTTTTTTTCTTCTAAAATTTTTTTAAAACATCAATCAGCTGCCTCCTGCACACTCCCCACTGGGGATGCGCCCACAACCAAGGCACACGCCCCCGACTGGAATCGAACCTGGGACCCCTGAGTCCGCAGGCCGACACTCCATCCACTGAGCCAAACCTGTTAGGGCAATGTCCCCAGCTTTAATAAACATTCTCTCAAAATAAAAATAAATAAATAGCCCTGGCTGGGTGGCTCAGTTGTTTGGAGCATCCTCCCATACACCAGAAAGGTTTCGGGTTCCATCCCCAGTCGGGGTGTGTATGGGACAACTCATCGATGTTTCTCTCTCACATCCATGTTTCCCTCTCTTTCTTTCTATTCCTCTCTCTCTCTAAAATCAATAAACATATGTCCTCAGGTGAGGATTAAAAAATAATAATAGAGGGAGATAAATGGTGATGAATGAGTAATAAAATAATTATATATTAATAGAACATTAATAAGTAAGCATACAAAAATATAAAAGTGAGTAAAAAAATAACTAATTCAGAAAAGTTGTCATCCCATAGAAGGAGGAAGGTCTGACAGGTGAGCCGTGCTCTAAGACCTGCATGGGGGCATATGGGAAAAATATTGCTCATGGCAGTTAGGGGGTGGGGTTGTGGGCCAGGGTAGGAAGTAGTTCATCGCTGTATCAGGTTCCATGTCAGCCATGGCATCATCTGCCAGGTTTCATGAAAGTCTGGTTGGTAGGGTCCGTAGTTCCATGGGTCTGAGGTTGAAACATAGCTGAGGTCACAACGTTATCTCTAACTTCCCCGAAACTCTGTTTCTGTGGTGACTAGACCTGAGTCTTTGTTCCTAAGACTGTGTGATGCTGAACAGAATCTAGTGATTGGGGAAGGTGGGCACAGTCCATATGTGCAAAGGAGGAAGGATAAGAAAGAAAGGAGGCAAGGTGGTCCTGGTGCCATTGGACTGGACAAGGCCAGTGTGAAGACAGAAGACAGAGAGGAGAAGGGGCCAGGTTGCACAGTGGAATTTCTTTGCAGTTACATGACCTTTATTATACTTGTGTCATGAAAGGACAATTTTTTTTTTGGCTTTTTAGGGAAATTTTATTTTTTAAATCCTCACCCAAGGATATTCATTGAATCTAGAGATAGGAAGGAAGGGAGACAGAAAGGGAGACAGAAACATCAATGTGAGAGAGGAACATCCATCAGTTGCCTCCCATGTATGCCCCAATAAGGATCGAAGCCGCAACTGAGCCGCCAGGGCAGGGCTAGGCCAATTTAAATATATATATTGAACAGAGGATGAAGTACAGATGGGGTTTGGTCTGTTTTTAAACATTTAAGAAAATTAGCTGATGCTCCCAAGAAAAGCATAAGCCTAATGAAACATCAAAAAACATTTTCCAATCATCCTTGGTCTGTCCTTGGAATACTCTCTAATTCAGAATTCTGAAAGAATAAGAATCTCCAGATTTTGAAACAATTGCCAACCAAAACTGATTTCTCACCCGGCAGGCGTGGATCAGAGATTGAGCATCAACCTATGAACCAGGAGGTCACAGCTCAATTCACGGTCAGGGCACATGCCCAGGTTGTGGGCTCGATCCTTGGTGAGGGGTGTTCAGGAGGCAGCTAATCCATGATTCTCTATCATCATTGATGTTTCTATCTCTCTCTCCCTCGCCCTCTCCCTTCCTCTCTGAAATTATATATATTATTGATTTCTCAACATCTTTTAGCTAAACCTTCTTCGGTGGCCTTCAGAGTGGAACAGAATAAACATCAGAAGGTGAGTATTTCCCAAATCCTGTTGAAAAGAAAATCTTCCTCCTGGATGCAAATGCAGGGAAGAGGAGGAAAAATCACAGTGCACCCTAGAAACTGCCACCTTCCTTTCCTGACCTCTTCAACAAAATAACCAATATCATCTTAGTCCTTAATAACATCAGCAACAATAGTAGCTACCACGGGTTTTATCTTCACAATGCTTCAGACTCTAGGAATTCTACGTGAATAAACTCACTTACACCTTACCACAACCCTCTGAGGTAGGTACTATAACTATCACCATTTCTGAAGAGGAAACTGAGGTTTCAGACATATACAAGTGTTTGATTATATGTCTGAGATCACAGTATCGGTGGTCGTGCAATCTAATCCATAGCTTCATCTCTAAACCACTTACAAGCTCATTAAAATTTCCATAGTTTTATGCACTTTCCACTGTCTTATCCATCCATGATTACATCTTTCACTGACTGCTGATTCCAAACGCTATGCTGCAGTGAGAGATGCACTAAGACTTCCGACTCACGGAAGCTCACTGACATCTAGGCAGTTTGCACAGTGCATGGTCCCACATGAAGAGGGACATAGGAGCCCCAGCATCAGAGCCTCCCGGTCAAATAAAAGAAAGCATCTCTCAACTGTGGGGAGCTTCAGGCTTGACGATTGAGAAACAATAAACAATAAAGTGACTTAAGGACTTCATAGAGATGACACACTATTCAATAGAAGCTCACCCATCTGGAACTGGTTTTAAATGCTCATTCCAGTAAGAAGAAGTATGGCTTCTTTCTCTGAGCTCTAATTAGGCCAGTGTCATCTTGTTTGAATCATTTGCTCTGCCTGCCTACCTCTGCATTGTGAGCTCTTTGGTTCACACCAGATTCTTCTCAGAAGTCCCAGGCCCAGCTCAGAGCCCCCTGAATGTTTGCTGAATGAGTGCTTTCAAATTTACAAATTAAAATAGAATAGGGTCAAAGAATAATAAAGATAATTTACATGTGATTTCAAATATAGAGATGGCTGAGAGGTACATTGATAGCAGGACTGTAATCTCACATTCATACTATATCAAAGAGCTCCCAGAACACTTTGTTGAACATTATATTTCATGTTCACTATATCATTAAGAATTAGCATGGTATAGGTCAGGAAACTGAAGAGAACTAGCTAGTAGCACAACCTTATTCAAACAGAATTGGTGGGAACCAACTAATCTAATTACAAATATTCTTTCCATGATATAGTACTTTGCACATTTTAACATAATTTTCTTTATTGTCATGATAGGTTTCTGCCAGCCATTTCTTTTTAAAAATATATGTTTTTACTGATTTTAGAGAGAGAGGAAGGGAGAGGGAGAGAAGCATCAGTGAGAGAGAAAAACATGGATCGGTTGCCTCCTACACAGACCCCAACCTGGGATCTAATCTGTAACTGGGGCTTGTGCCCTGACTGGGAATGGAACCGGCAAACCTTCAGTCCAACCAACTGAGCTACACCAGCCAGGGCTCTGCCAACTATTTCTTTCTTTCTTTCTTTTTTTCTTAATCCTCACCCAAGGATATTTTCTCATTGATTTTTAGGGAGAATAGAAGAGAGAGGGAGAAATAGAAAAAAATATCGATGTGAGAGAGACACATTGATTAGTTGCCTCCTGCATAAGCCCAGACCAGGGCCCGAGCCAGGGAAGAGGAGCCTACAAACAAGGCACTTGCCCTTGATCGGAATCAAACTCAGGACCCTTCAGTCCGCAGGCAGACACTCTATCAACTGAGCTACACTGGTTAGGGCTCAACTATGTCTTATTCTCTTCCCAGTATCCTTCACTCTCACTGTTCTATAAAGAAAGATCCTTAAGGCATGGGTTCTAGTCTTCGATTCAAAACCCACATTGGCCATTTCTTTTTCCTCTAATATTCATACTTCCCAGGTATTTCAAAGAGTTGTTGAAGTGTTCATTAAAGTCATGTATATCATAAACACTACATAATTAAATAAATGCGTGTTACCTTTTAATATGTGACTTTCACATTGAAGGCAAAGTCCAGGGCGCCATTAAGTAATGAGTCTAGTTTGAAGGAATTGTCAGGAACAGCAAATTTGTTGACTGCAAGTGGCTCAGAGCAGACCCAGAAACCAGTGCCCCCTCCTGGAGAAGCAAGTACCTCCAGACAGCACCCTAGATCGAAATTGGGTAAGTTAAATACTTTGGAGATTTCAGTTCCACTACTTCCTCTAGAAAGGCCGATCAGTATAGCCTAGGTATGTGGGGTGGACTTTGCATAGGCCTGGATTTGAAACTGGATTTGAAAGCTTCATTAACACTGAAGCTTTGAGCTAATCTTACAACCACTCTGAGCTCCTGAATGCTAATGTGTAAAGTGAACGTAAGGAAACATGGGTCACATATAGTTTGAAAGCATTAAATTAAATCTCAAACAATTGACAGATGCAAGTTGTCCAATAAATCCACCTGTGATAATAGCAACCATATTCTCTTGGTGTTGTGTGCCCAGGTCTTTACTCATTGCCTAACACATAATGTGCCCTCAATACATACTTTATGAATGACTAAAGGTTGGGAGGTTGAACCTCATAATGGGATCATCTAGAAACTAAAATTGAATCAGCCATCGGTAGTCAGTGTGGAGTGCTAGTCTTTTAGTTAACGGAGGAAAATACCAGATACTATAATAGAACAGGTGATCATTTGATGGGAGGACATTGTGTGTTTTCTGACAAGACAGGGACTCATGTTCCAGACCTCATCCCCTCAGTCACCTGCCCTTCTCCCATGTAGACCTCAGGAGAAAGGAGATCGAAGTGAAGATGTATAGCCTACGAGAGAGGAAGTGTCGTGTCTACCAAGAGATCAGTGAGCCCCAGGACGATGACTACCTCTGTAAGCTGACCCTCACCAAGGAGCATGTTATGTGTCCTTGATGCAATAATTTCACCTCGTCTCTGGGTACCCAAATCATTACCTTCCTCTCGTGACCGGGGGTACAGGATTGAGGCTCACTGATGTGAGCTCTTTCTGAAGCTCTTCATGTCCAGGAACATGCACTGTACCCTCCCTAATCCCTGTTGCTCTTGCCTCCAGATTGTGAGAAGTGTCAGAACTTCTTCATTGACAGCTGTGCTGTGCATGGGCCTCCTACGTTTGTAAAAGACAGTGCCGTGGACAAGGGGCATGCCAACCGCTCAGCCCTCACTCTGCCCCCTGGGTTGAGAATCAGACCATCAGGCATCCCTGAGGCTGGGCTTGGAGTGTGGAATGAGGAATACGATCTGCCGGTGGGCCTGCACTTTGGCCCTTATGAGGGTCAGATCACAGAAGATGAAGCCATAGCCAACAGCGGCTACTCCTGGCTGGTGAGAAGTTTACCTCTTCCCTGTCCTCTGGCTTCCCACGTCCCTCCTGTGGCTTGGTGGGCCCCACCTTCTACGTGCTGGGACATGGCTGGGGACAATATGGTTAGTTAGTTCTGTGTACTGAGCAGACTTTGCATGAACATGGAGCTCCTCTCTAAGGATCAGAGGGTAAGTGGGAGCAAAGTGGTACAGACTCCTCCCTTGTGTGGCTCCTGCTTAGTGAACAAATCAACTCAGACGTGTAGATGATGAGTAAGAAAAATATCCTGTGATCACCATTGGCAGTTGAATCACCATGCAGGCTGAAAGAGATTTGATGACAGTAAAGTAATTATTCTATTATGTACACACACACACACACACACACACACACACACACACAGCCTTTAACTTCTTTTCCTGAAATGCAGATCACCAAAGGCAGAAACTGCTATGAGTATGTGGATGGAAAGAATACATCTCAGGCCAACTGGATGAGGTAAGGTCACTGGGCTTCTGGATGCCAGAGAGGACACTCATGCCTCACACGTCTGTCCTTCCCATCATGCCTCCCTAATGGTCTCCCTCAGTCCTCTGTTCCCCTTTTTTCTCCATACAGTGATATTCAACATCAAGACATTTAGGAAAAGAGGAGGCATAAGTACAGCATATGTCCTCAAAATACAAGTCTCCACTTTGGGCACTGGGAAAACCTTGAGGACCCTGGATTACTCTGTGATTTATCTAATGGACATTAGTTAAACACCTGCCATGTTCCAGTTTAGAGGAAGGAATTCATTACTTACACAGATCACACAATCCATGTCCCTAGGGAGAACTTATTGCAAATGGATATGATACATTTTATTTCATAAACATTTAACTATAATTTTCCTATTTTTCAAGAAGTACCCAGTGCCCAGATAGCCTTGAACCAAGGATAGTCTAAACCTGTGAGGGCAGCCCATCATCCCAGCTTCAGTTCTAACTACAACTGGGTGTTGGAGCCTGCAGAGTAATAGTGCTCATGGCCCTTTCCTGAGGGGCTCTCTTGTATCAGGGGAGACAGATTATGAATAAACTACTATTGTTCTGTGTTATTTTTCTAAGACAGAGAGACCTCCACGTTTCTGTGGGAACCTGGGGGAGGCAACTGAATGATGCCTTCAATAAAGTGTGGGGAGACTCGAGAAAGGCCTCTGAAGAGAAGGTAGACTTGGGCTGAGTGTTGAATGATGTGAGTCCTACATCAAGCACCGAGTTCTGTGGTGTCACACAGAACCTGACTTAGAACTTAGGGAAGCTCGAGGTCACCGGGTTTGATGGGAAAGTCTGGAATGAGGCTTTGGAAATGGCATTAGGCAGGATGAGCGCTGAAAGCAGGACTTAGGGACCGGAATTCACGTGACGTTGTGACAGAGGCTCGGGCATTGAACAGAAGCTTCCCCAGGAGCGTGGGTGTGGGTGCCATCAGAGCTGAGGGCCTTAAGCGTCAGTGAGGATATGACAGGTAGTGGGAACTCATTGCCGGTGTTTTTCTTCCTTTCATCTGCCTCAATCCCAGGTATGTGAACTGCGCCCGGGATGACGAAGAGCAGAACCTGGTGGCCTTTCAATATCACAGGCAGATTTTCTACCGAACCTGCCGGGTCGTGAGGAAGGGCTGTGAGCTGCTGGTCTGGTATGGAGAAGAGTATGGCCAAGAGCTGGGCATCAAGTGGGGCAGCAAGTGGAAGACAGAGCCTGTGGCCGGGAGAGGTGGGCACCACTCTTCTTCAACATAGAAAGAAGGAATTCTTAGAAGTTTTCAGGGTCCAACTCTCAAGTAGAGTAGAATGCACTCTAGAGTCAGTAAAGCTTCCAATCAGATGCTTCAGAAATTGATGATTCATCACATAGGTCTTTGATTCTTAGGAACAATTTTAATATTTTTATTTTTGTTCTAATTTTTTAAAATATGCTTTTATTGGTTTTAGAGACAGAGATGAAGGGAGAGGGAGAGGAATATCAATCTGCTGCCTCCTGCACGCCCCCTACTGGGGATCAAGTCCACCACCCAGACATGTGCCCTGACCAGGAATCAAACTGGCTACCTCTGGGTAAATGGGACAATGCTCAACCAACTGAGCCACACTGGCCAGGTTCCATTTTAAAAAATACTTCATGCACAAAATGCACAGCATCATATAGTGCTGAAAGGATTAGAGGCAAAAATAAAAAAAAGTTCTCAGGCACTTAACCAGCTCTCTCATCAAGGCGGGTGGTTTTTTTAAAACACTTTTAGCTGTTTCTTCTTCATTTACTGCATATTTCTAAATGAAATGTGTGTGTTAACATGCATTCATTCATTATTTCAGTGACTTGTCATGTGAATTCCTACTCGGTGCCACACAGGGTTCCGGGAGCTGGACATACAGATTAACACGATGATCAGAATCACACTGCTCCTGAGCAGCTGGCTGGTGAAGGAGGGAAGCCCGGGCATACATATGTGCATGTGCTTAATATTACACAGTGATTAGCGCTTCAGAGAAAACGGGCCCAGGACAAGTGCCTAGGCATCAGTGTGAGGGGAGGGTGGGTGTGTCGGATTCAGAAGGTCAGGGGAGGGCTTTCTCAGGAGATAATATTTACAACACCTGTGGCACAGGGTCCCGAGCAGAGGAAAGAGGTGGGGTTTTGAGCTGGCTGAGGGCCACTCCCGTCTCAGTCTCGGTACAGAGGGTGAGAACGGAGGTTGGACAGATGCCTAGCAGCCTGGAAATGCAGTGCCTATGATCCAAGCTGAGATACTGGGGACTTTCTTGAGTGAGAGGGGACAACTGGGCAGTTTTCAGCTGCAGACTGGCATGTTCTAAAATTATGCTTTGTTAATTTTTTGGAAAATAAACTTCAGTGGGGAATCCCCTCCGAGATTATTTTAACTCCAAGTGAGAGAGGAAGGCGGATTGGCTGGGGAGGGACGGGAGTCAGGAGTGTAAGAAGCAGAGTTGGGGAAATATTTTTGTTGTTGTTGTTAATCCTCACCCGAGGATATTTTTCCAATTTTTTTTTTTTGAGAGAGAGTAGAAGGGAGGGGGAGAGACAGAGAGAGAGAGAGAGAGAGAGAGAGAGAGAGAGAGACATCAATAGCTTGCCTCCCACACACACCCCAACCAGGGCTGGGGATTGAGCTTGTAACCAAGGTACGTGCCCTTGACTAGAATCAAACCCAGGACCCTGGAGTCCCCAAGGTGACGCTCTATCTACTGAGCCACACTGGCTAGGGGATGGTTGGGGAGATATTTTGAAATAGGACTTCCTATTGTATTTGAAATAGGCTAACACTGAAAGAAATCAAGTAGGAATACTGTGTGAGGAAAGACATATCTCCATTTTATGATTTGTGGAAAACTGAAAGAGAAGCAATGGCTAGTTGGGGCCTATGGTTTCTCTGTTTTTAAATATTTTTAGTGATTTGAGAGAGAGAGGAAGGGAAACGAAGAGAGAGATAGAAATATCAACATGGATCAGCTGCCTCCTGCTGGGATCGAGCACAAAACCTGGGCATGTGCCCTGACCAGGAATCGAACTGGTGACGTCCTGGTTCATGGGTTGATGCTCAACCACTGAGCAACCTGGCCAGGCCTGTGGTTTTTCTCTTTAACATGACTTAGAAGATACATGTATATGGAAAGGTCACTATAGCCCCACCCATATAAGGAGTGAAATGGCCTCTGATGGCCCTTGAAAGTCCCTAGTTTGCAACCTGTAAGACCTTTGTTCTTTTCAATCCTCATCCCAGGATATTTTTCCATTGCTTTTCAGAGAGAGTGGAAGAGGGAGGGAAAGACAGAGAGAAATATCGATATGAGAGAAATACATCGATTGGTTGCCTCCTGCACACTCCCTGACCAGGACCCGGGCTGGGGAGAAGCCTGCAACCAAGGCACATGCCCCTGATGGGAATCAAACCCAGGACCTTTCAGTCCACAGGCTCAGGCTCTATCCACTGATCCACACTGGCCAGGGCTGTAGAAAATACTTTTTTATTTTAAATATATTTTATTGATTTTTTACAGAGAGGAAGGGAGAGAGATAGAGAGCCAGAAACATCAATCAACTGCCTCCTGCACACCCCCCACCAGGGATGTGCCCGCAACCAAGGCACATGCCCTTGACTGGAATCAAACCTGGGACACTTCGGTCCGCAGGCCGACGCTCCATCCACTGAGCCAAACCGGTCAGGGCTAGAAAAGACTTCTGATATGGGGTCTCTGGATTTTGAAAGATGAAGTGCAGACAAAGAAAAAGAAAAATAGACTGTGAAGGAACACTTTGTGGGAGACAGAGCTTGCACTGTCAACACAGTAATAATGATTCTGGGGCCAGGTCTTGCCAGGAGACAGAGCGTACGGCACAGGCAGCCTTGCCCACACCTGCCCTGACCAAAACTTTCTCCTTCAGCAGAACCAAAGCCAGAGATCCACCCATGTCCCTCCTGCTCTGTGGCCTTCTCCAGTCAGACATTCCTCAGCCAACATGTGAAACGCAATCACCCCTCTGAGATTCTGCCAGGAGCATCTGCAGGAAAACACCTCCAGTCAGAGGAACCCGGCCCAGAGCGTCAGAATCAACAGCAGCAGCAACAAACTGGTCCACATGACTGGAATGACAAAGCTGAAGGTCAAGAGGTCAAAGGAAGGTCCAAACCTTTGCTTAAAAGGATCAGGCAGAGGGGAACTTCAAGGGCCTCTTTCAGGTCTCCCAACGGACAAATGGGGAGCTCCAGTGAGCGTGAGGGAATAATGGAGGAAGAGCCCAGCACAGGCCAGAATGTGAATCACAAGAACACAGGCAAATTATTTGCGGGAGTAAAAAGGTCAAAAATTGTAACAATCAAGCATGGAGGGTGTGGGCAAGGCCTCAATGATGGGTTACATATCGACACACACAAGAGGACACACTCAGATGAGAAGCCATATATTTGCAGAGAGTGTAGGCGAGGCTTTACACATAAGTCAGATCTCATCAAACACCAGAGGACACACTCAGGGGAGAAGCCCTATGTGTGCAGGGAGTGTGGGCGAGGCTTTACACATAAGTCATCTCTCATCATACACCAGAGGACACACTCAGGGGAGAAGCCCTATGTGTGCAGGGAGTGTGGGCGAGGCTTTACACAAAAGTCCAATCTCATCACACACCAGAGGACACACTCAGGGGAGAAACCTTATGTGTGCAGGGAGTGTGGGCGAGGCTTTACACAAAAGTCATCTCTCATCATACACCAGAGGACACACTCAGGGGAGAAGCCCTATGTGTGCAGGGAGTGTGGGCGAGGCTTTACAACGAAGTCAGATCTCATCAAACACCAGAGGACACACTCAGGGGAGAAGCCCTATGTGTGCAGGGAGTGTGGGCGAGGCTTTAGAGATAGGTCGACTCTCATCACACACCAGAGGACACACTCAGGGGAGAAGCCCTATGTGTGCAGGGAGTGTGGGCGAGGCTTTACACGGACGTCACATCTCATCATACACCAGAGGACACACTCAGGGGAGAAGCCCTATGTGTGCAGGGAGTGTGGGCGAGGCTTTACACACACGTCACATCTCATCATACACCAGAGGACACACTCAGGGGAGAAGCCATATGTGTGCAGGGAGTGTGGGCGAGGCTTTACACACAAGTCAACTCTCATCATACACCAGAGGACACACTCAGGGGAGAAGCCCTATGTGTGCAGGGAGTGTGGGCGAGGCTTTAGAGATAGGTCGACTCTCATCACACACCAGAGGACACACTCAGGGGAGAAGCCCTATGTGTGCAGGGAGTGTGGGCGAGGCTTTACACGGACGTCACATCTCATCAGACACCAGAGGACACACTCAGGGGAGAAGCCCTATGTGTGCAGGGAGTGTGGGCGAGGCTTTACAGATAAGTCACATCTCATCAGACACCAGAAGACACACTCAGGGGAGAAGTCTGGTGTTTGCAGGGAGGGTGAGTGAGTCATGAGCCCTAAATCGCACCTCAGCAGCTGTAGGTCAGTGTAGGCACCACATACCTCATGCCCCAGCTCTGAGGGGCTTCAGAGGAAGCCTGCTGGCCCCTTTCCCTCCCCAAGTTGTAATTAGTACAGAAGTAACTGGTCAAACATCCTCCACTTTTATGAGGAGAGGCAATAGACAAACAGTTCCTAAAGTGCTATGGGGATGTCAACACCAATGTCCCCAAAGGTGTTTTTGGCCTCGTTTTAATAAAGTTTGTGTCCAGACAAACCTGAAGCCGACATGCCTCATCCCCCTTATCACTGAAAGCAGAGTTCCAGGAGGGCCACAGAGAACGCTCAGCCACAGACCTGAACCCGGGAAGGCGGAATCTGGTGTCAGTCCCGTGAGGTTCCTGCCAGGGAGAGGGATTTGAGACAGACTCACCAGGAATGGGAATAGCCCCCCACCAAGCCCTCGGCTTCTCCTGGCTCCTCCCCTGATTCCTCCGACCTCTGTAGGCTCAGGTGAAAGCCAGGGAGGGTGGGCATGTGCACGTGTGTGTGTGTGTGTGCGTGTGTGTGTGTGTGTGTGTGTGTGCGCGCGCGCGCGCGCACGCACTGTGCTGCCTCTTCTGGGCACTGGTCGCCCTCTTCTTGCTGCCTCTGTAGCGTTGGCATCTCGCCTGGGGCACAGCATGTGGGCACCAGGTCCGTCCACAAGGGTTTGAGACTCAGCTCTGCCCTCACAACTGTGTGACCTAAGGCCAGACCCCCGTCTCTGTGCCTCTTTCCAAGCTATAAAGTGGGAGGGTGGCCCACCTTTGGACTGTCATTCAGAGTGGGGTCAGCACCGGCGCCTCTGGCTCAGGGTGGCTAAAACGCGCGTCTCTCGGTGAACAGCGTCTGCCAGGCCTTGAGGTGACAAGGGAGGCAGAGGGCGTGGGGGCCCGGGAGCCAGTTCAGAGCTCGAGCAGCCCCACTGCTCTCTGCGTGGACTCGGCTGCCTGAGCAGGAGGCGTGGCGTCAGGCATGCGCCTCCCCCCAGCCACCCCCTCTCACTGAACCTGAGCAGGCGGCACTGAGAGTGACCAGGACACCAGGCCCGCGCCACCCAGCTGAGAGCTGCTGGGTGCACCTCACCTCACAGTGTGTGCGAAGCCCACCTCGCAGCAGCTCCGGTGCTGGCCTTGTACCTGGGTCCGCGGGTCTAACCCTCCCCTGACCCGTCTGAGATCCTTAATTGCACGTTTCTTACGGGGAGTCTGATGGGCCATGGACCCGCGTGAGCAGAGCAGGCATGCCGTGTCGGTCATTCCTGGACACCGGTTCACAGGCAACATCCACCGAGGCCGGGAGCACCGACCCTCATGGGCCCATGGTGGGAGTCCAGCGAGGCTCCAGGGAGCAGGTAAGCGTCTGCCTGGGGAGGCGAGGGGGCCGATAGCAGCCAGAGGCCCCACTTTTCTTACAGCAGAGCAGACGTCAATGCAGGGAGCAGGCACACCCAGTGAGGGCCCGTCACCCCTCAGCCTGAGGGACCAGCACAGCACCTGTTCCTGGAGGAGGGTTCCTGAAGGGGGCACCCAAACCCACGACCTGAGACCATGACCTTCCCTCTCCCGCCCGGCAGGTGTGGCTCAGGGCTTGAGCTTCGACCTATGAGCCAGGAGGTCAGGGTTCAATTCCTGGTCAGGGCACATGCCCGGGTTGTGGGCTCGATCCCCAGTGCGGGGCCTGCAGGAGGCAGGAGATCAATGACTCTCTCATTGATGTTTCTCTCTCTCTCCCTCTCCCGTCCTCTTGGAAATCAATAAAAACACATTAAAAAAAAAGACCCTTCCCTCGCCGTGACCAGGCTTGTGAAGTGAGTCTACATGAACTAGGTGATTTCAATAATATCCATTATTCTTTTCTCTATTTCATGCTTTTTTCAAGGAAGGAAGGTGTGTGTCTTCAGTTTTGTCTTCTTTCCCTGTGGAGCCCCCACCCCCATCCCCAGAGAAAACACCATGAACTGTCCATGTTCTGTGGCGTCCGAGATGGGCATGGGAGGGCAGATCCTGGCGTCCCTGGGTGAGAAGCTGGGACTGAGATACAGTGGGGAGGGGACCCCACACCACCAGGTGCTGCTCACTCCCCCCACCTCCCCGGTGTGGCCATCTGCCCCCACGGTGGCCCCCCCTCCACCTCTGTCTCCCAGGCCCTTGAAGGGTCCCTCCTTCACAGCAGAGCTGACCTGTGCTGTGCAAATGGCGTGCGGCTCCCAGACCAAAGTCACAAAAAGGCACTTTTGCCTCAGCCTTGCTCACAGGGTCTCAGGGCCCCGTGAGCAGGGAGCTAGGAGTGTGCACCCGCCCCCCCCCCCCCCCCCCCGCCCCACCACTACTGCCCCGCTGGCAGCTGCCGGACTGAGCTCTCGTCCCCGACAGGCAGCTGAGTCCCTGTCCTGTCCCGGGGACACCTGCTGCCTCCAGGGCCACTCCAGCTGCACCCGTTGGCTCCTCAGCTCCTGCACCTGGCCCTGTGCTTGCCCTCGATGGGGCCGGCCACAGTCTCGGGGCAGAAAGGACATCAGCCGCCGAGGCAACAGGACGGCCTGGCCAGCTGCCTCCATCACACCCCCCACTCTGTGTCCCCAGCGGCTGCCATGGGTGTGGTGGGCTCCATCTGCTTTCCCTCAGCTCATCTGCCCCCAGGTAAGGGCACGGCCAGCTTGGTTGGGGACCAGAGCTGGGCAGGTGACGGGGGTCACTCACCAGAACGTTCAGCCAAGAACCCAGACCAGCTGACTGCCCTCCACAGCCGGGTCAGATGAGCCTGGTCTGAAACTCTGCAAATTTGTGTTGACTCCCAAACATGCCCGGCGTCTGGCTGAGCAGCACCCCCCTGTGGGAGCGCACAGATCACCAAGGGGCAGCTCCTGCATTGAGTGTCTGCCCCCTGGTGGTCAGTGCGTGTCATAGAGACTGGTTTTTCCACCATTAGGTCGATTTGCATATTACCCTTTTATTATATAGGACTAGAGGCCCGGTGCACAAAAATTTGTGCACTCGGGGGGGGGGTCCCCCAGCCCAGCCTGTGCCCACTCACAGTCTGGGACCCCTCGGGAGATAACGACCTGCTGGCTTAGGCCTGCTTCCGGGTGGCAGAGGGCAGGCCCAATCCCTAGGTGCAGCCCCTGGTCAGGCTCAGAGCAGGGCCGATTGGGGAGTTGAGGCGCCGCCCCGTCATGCACAGAGCAGGGCGGATCGGGAGGTTGTGATGACACCCTCAGTCACGCTCAGGGTAGGGCCGATTGGAGGGTTGGGGCATCGCCCCCTGTCACACTCAAGGCAGGGTCGATGGGGAGGTTGCAGCGCCACCCCCTGTCACACACAGAGCAGGGCTGATCAGGGGGTTGAGGGGCTCCCCGCTGTCACTCACAGAGTAGGGCCGATAGGGGAGTTGGGGCACCGCCCCCTGTCACACACAGAGCAGGGTGGATCAGGGGGTTTGGGCGCTGCACCCTGTCACACTCAGGCCAGGGCCAATGGGGAGGTTATGGCTCTACCCTGTCACACACAGAGCAGGGCCCGTGGAGGGGGGTTGGGGCGCCACCCTCTATCACCCACAGAGCAGGGCCGATCAGGGGGTTGGGGCGCCGCCACTGTCACACTTGGGGCAGGGCTGATAGAGAGGTTATGGCTCTACCCTGTCACACACAGAGCAGGGCCCGTGGGGGGGGGGGGGGTTGGGGCGCCTTCTCCTGTCACTCACAGAGCCGCAGGGCGATCAGGGGGTTTGGGTGCTGCCCCCTGTCACGCTGATCCCGGTGCCGGGAGCTTCACTCCTCCACTGATCTCGGTGCCGGGAGGCATATTACCCTTTTACTATATAGGATAGAGGCCTGGTGCATGAGTAGGGGCTGGCTGGTTTGCCCTGAAGGGTGTCCTGGATCAGGGTGGGGGTCCCCACTGGGGTGCCTGGCCAGTCTGGGTGAGGGGCTGAGGGCTGTTTTCCGGAAGCGAGTGACTGAAGCTTCCAACCGCTCCTTGTTTTCTTTTTTTTTCTTTTTTATTCTGGGTCAGCTTTAGCTCTGAGGCCTCGCCTCTGAAAACATCGATACAATGTTGCTAAAGCCCGACTGAATGAAAGCCGGTTTCTGGGGTTTTGTTTAGCTTCTTATTTGCAACATAGTACATAGTTGCTTAGAGTTGCAGCTGAGAGGCCGGCAAGTGAGGCGGGGAACATTGGAGTCTGCAGTCACTGAAGCAAGCAAACCTCCCTGCTCGCTTCAGTGCATGGCTGCCGGCCGCCATCTTGGCTGACAGTTAATTTGCATATACTCACTGATTAGCCAATGAAAAGGGTAGCGGTCGTACGCTAATTACCACGTTTCTCTTTTATTAGTGTAGATTAACTATATTTTAAAATTCTGCACACTTTTCCATAACATACCTAGTTGAGGTTGTTTATTATATATGACAATTTTGACATAATTTTCTGAAATTCAAAGGTTTTGGCTATTTCAGACCTCAGGTCTCTGCTGGTGATGTGCAGTCGGGTTTCCAAGAGGTTCTTCTATCTTTTCTTAGTCATGGAGGTAAAAATACCTCAATTATAGCCATTCCTGTTGTCTTACCATTTTCATTCCTGTGCCAAGCTCAATTGTTTGGCATCAACTTTCTTCAGTTATCTTCTCTACTTCATTTCCACAACACTCTAGCTTGTCAGAGTACTTCTTAGTAAGGTCCTTCAACGCTAAACAAAATCCTGTTTTCATCTGTGTTTGGAGGTTTCCAAGGTTGAATTCTGTCTTCCCTTGAAAACTGGGTCAATTTTGCTTCGAGATATTTCTTTTGCGCCGTCCTGAGCCACCAGGACCTGCCGAGTCCACGAAACATGTTCAGCCCCCGTTGCATTGAGGGCTGCACCTGGGGGCTGAGAGGGTGGAGGCGGGCAGAGCACGCCTTTCACGCGATGGAGGAGCTCTGTGGTTGTGGGGAAGCACTAAGACTCGCTGGCAGGGCAATTCCGTGCGAGGCAAGCTTCAGAGCGCAGAGCGGACAGCAGGCACTGGAAGGAGAGGAACAGAACGTTCCGTGGGAAAGGACAGTCTGACGGCTGCTTCCCTGCCCTCCGGCCTCCACAGGCAGCCCTCGAGCTCTCCCCCTCCCTCCCCTTCCCACCGAGCTCTCCCCCTCCCTCCCCTTCCCACCTCGTGGTGCTTTGTCCCCACAGCAAACCTCTGCTCACCGCCAGCACCAAGTGTCCCTCAGCACCAGGAGGGCTCCACCGCTTCAGGTCATCCAGGGACCAACTCCAGGCATCCCTGTCTCAGCCCCCGCTGCTCATCCAGCTAGAACACGGGAACACCTTCCCTTGCTGACTGTCTGCAATCTGTCAAGAAGTGTATAAAAATAGTTCAGTTGATAGTTCAGTCCGTCTCATGATTGAGCCAGAAGTTCCAAGACAAGGGGGGAATGAAAGGACAGAACAGGACTGATAGCTGTGTCCTTAACCCCTCTTCCAAGAAAAAGCCTCAGAATGGATCAGTTACTCAGCCTGCCCTTATCTTGGCCAATGGGAAAGTGGGGAAAACTAGCCCAAGGCCAAGAGTATGCTAGCCACCCCGGTCTTTGTGTAACCAGACCCTAGCTGCACCCTGCCCTTGCGTCACTAGCCCCCAGCCCTCACTCAACCAACCGGAATCGAGTAAATCAGTGGTCAGAGTGTGCCCCCACCCCCCAACCCCAAGCCCTATAAATTCTTTGTTCTCTTGGAACTCGGGGCTCTCTCTTGCATCCAGTAATGGAGGCAGGAGGGGGACCAAGTCCCGGGCTTGAATAAAAGACCCTTTGCTTTTGCATCGGAAAAGGCTCCCTGGTGGTGGATTATTGGGGACCCCGAACTCTGGGCATAACAGTGGGCACTGCAGCGATCCAGGGGGGCGGTGATGGCCACAGGTGCATTTGTTTTAACTTTTTTTGTATTACCTTTCTATTCTGAGTTCAATAAGTAGTTTCATAATTTCAAACTTCAATGCTTCTAATTTACACCTTTCTTTACTATATTTTACGAAAAAGGTAGAAACATTAATACATATATCTGTTGTGCCCAGATTTCAAGATTCCCAAGAAACCACATCAGGGAGCCAATTCGATGTAAAAGCATAAGAATCTGTATTCAAGCTAGCTTGGGCTCCCCATCCACCAGGCTCACCGACATCAAGGCAAACCAAATGGCTGAGCGAGCAAACCCCGCCTGAAGACCGGTTATATAGGGAGGGTTGGAGTAAGGGGAGGAGAAAGAACTGTGCTCTGCCGCCTGGGTGTGGCTAGCAGAGTAGGACGTAGCCCCTACCCTGGGGCAACCTAGCCCTCGCCCTTTCAATATCTTTCTGTTTAATTGCTATTAAAATTTTTTTAAATATATTTTATTGATTTTTTACAGAGAGGAAGGGAGAAAGATAGATAGTCAGAAACATCGATGAGAGAGAAACATCGATCAGCTGCCTCCTGCACATCTCCCACTGGGGATGTGCCCGAAACCCAGGCACATGCCCCAGACCGGAATCGAACCCGGGACCCTTCAGTCTGCAGGCCGACGCTCCATCCACTGAGCCAAACCGATCTCGGCAAATTTTTTAAAAATTAATTTCCAGGGGGTGCTGAGTAATATTTTTTCTGGGAAGGGGGCGGTAGGCCAAATAAGTTTGGGAACCACTAGCTTAGGGAGTCACACAGGCTCCCCGTCATGTTTGTTCTCTTTGTCAAGTTTTGGGTGAGTTTTCCTCACAAGTCTCCCTCCAACTTTCTTGTTGCTGTCACCTTCTCTTAGTCTTTGAAAACTCTCAGTCCATCTTACTGTGCCTCCGATTTCTGTCTCCTTCTCCCTTCTGGTGTCCTCCTGTGTCCCTGTCTGTGCCTTGACTCTCCATGTCTGCACTTCTGGTCCTTGTGAACCTACTCCCTCTCCCCTCTCCCTCCTCTCCCTCCCACCCCTTACTGCTCTCGCTCCCTGTTGCTAATTATTCTGGCCACCGGCCTCCCAGGGCCTGAATCCCCGGCCCGCGGGCTTCTTACCACATTCTCTAGGTCTGAGAGAGCAGAGCCCTTTCCCGCTGTCTTCTGTCTGTTCAGACTGGAGCCTCTCACCTGCAAACTCTGGGTCCCTCCCTGCCCCCCGTCAGTCACCCCTCACTCTCCCCGCTCTCCTCCCCTCTTTATCCCAGTCCCCTCCCTACGCCCTCATTCCTCTTACTCAGGATTTTCTGAGCCCCGGGTTGCGCGGGACCAGAGTCGGCTCCACTGGTTACCATGGACACGCAGGGACGCCTACCGCCTGCCAACAGGAACGACCGTCGCGATGCGCACGCGCGCAGGGAGGGCCCGGCTGACTACACCTCCCAGGAAGCTCCGGGCCCCGCCTCTCCTCCCAGCCGGTGTGCAGGCGGCGCACCTCCGCAAATCTCCGCAGGGGCTGCCGTGGAGAGCGGGGCCGTGATTGGTGCAGAGCGGCTAATCCTCGGGAGGCGTGGGAGGCATGCGCGGTTGGAAGGCAGCGCTGCCGTCGGTTCCCCCCTGAGAAGCTTGCGCACGTCGCCGGGGGCCCGACGCCTGGAGCAGAGGCGGGGAGCGCGGGAAGCGGCGACCGGGAGTGTGACCTGATGGTTGGGAACAGCAATTCCCCGGGGAACAGGGTGGACACAGAGGCGAGGGCTGGGGAAGGGCCCGGAGGCGGTGGGACTGCTGCGCAGTTTCCCCGGGAGACGTAGTGCAGCTGGGGAGGGGAGCCTGCGAGCGCGCATGCTCAGGAGAGCCGGCGCGGCCGCTGCGCGTGGGGGGAGGGCGGGGGCGGTGGGCACCGGGGATTCCGGCCGCCCTGCGGGACCGGGAATGCGGGACAGGGCCCTGGGCGCTCCCTGCTGGCGAGCCCGGCGCTGTCGCCGAAGCCCGTCAGTCACGCATGGCCACGGCGACGGGAGCCCCGCCCCCGGTTGCCTTGGCGGCACCTGGACCTGCCGAGCTCCCTAGAGCGGAAGTTGCCCGCTAAGGCTTCTGGTCAATGTAGTCCAGAAATCTCCGCGAGGACCGGCTGGCTGGAAGATGGTCCAACTTTCTCCCAGGGTTTTGGGGTTGACCTGGGACCTAGAGGAGCGGAGGGTGGGCTCACGGAATCAGGCGGCCGCCGAAACCGAACCCATACCCTTAATGAACAGATTCCTGCACAGAGCCCGCGCCTAACAGCTGCAGGCTCTGGTCGTCCTTATTTGCAGATGACACATTCACCGAGACACAGCGACCTGCCAAGTTTACGTGGCAAATAGCGAGACCAGCCTCCGGTCCGTGGTCGCAGGGCTCCCCTCTCACCTCCCGGGTCCACCTGTCAGGAAGCTGAGACGACCATGATTTGCTCGCGTGATAAGCAGGGCTCAAAGGAGGGAGCTGAATTGGGGGAGGAGGCCACCTGGGGGCTGAGCCACACGGGTGACTTTGCACAGGTGCTGGGGGTGGCAGGTGGAGGGAGACTGCCCTGTGGAACCAAGATGGCAGGGGAGTGGTCTGAGACTGGGTGGAAGAGGGGGTGGTGCCATGATGGGCTGGCTAGGGGGGCGGTAGTGGGGCTGATGCCCCGGTGGTGGGTGTTGGTGACAATCACCTGTGAGAGGGAGAGCTACAGGGCAGGAATGAGGTGATGTACATAGAAAGAGAATTGCCCTGACCGGCTTGGCTCAGTGGATAGAGCATCGGCCTGTGGACTGAAGGGTCCCAGTTTCGATTCCAGTCAAGAGCATGTACCTTGGTTGTGGGCACATCCCCAGTAGGGAGTGTGCAGAAGGCAGCTGATGTGATTTTTCTAACTCTCTCCCTCTCCCTTCCTCTCTCTAAAAAAAAATCAATAAAAAAAATTTTTTTTAAAGGAAAGAGCAGGATTTAGGGGAGAGAAGAGGTGACTTCTGAGCCTAAGAATTCTTTGGGGCTGGGGGTGACCAGAGGTTCTGCAGGCCCGGTAATCACCCCCCTGAGCCTCCGTGTCCTATCCGCCTTCCCCCAAGCAGGACTGAGGACGGGACAGCACAGCATGCAGTCGGCACTCAATAAGCATTCACTCCCTATCGTTGCAGCAGCCTCATCCCATCCGTCCCCAGGGTCAGCAGTAGCCTCGGGGCCACGCCATCTTTCCCATGAGGCCGGCAGCACTGTGCTCCCCTGGGCACACAGCCCCGGAGGACGAGAGCCCCATCGTGGTGAAGCTGGAGGAGGAGGAGGAGGCCACCCCCTGGGATCCCGGCCCAGAGGCTGCGTGCTGGTGTTTCTGGCACTTCCGCTACGAGGAGGCGGCAGGGCCTGGAGAGGCCCTGGCCCTGCTCCGGAAGCTGTGCCACCAGTGGCTGCGGCCGGAGGCGCACTCCAAGGAGCAGATGCTGGAGCTGCTGGTGCTGGAGCAGTTCCTGAGCACGCTGCCCCCCAAGATCCAGGCCCGAGTGCGAGGGCAGCGACCAGGGAACCCTGAGGAGGCTGTGGCCCTGGTGGAGGGGCTGCGTCGGGAGCCAGGAGGACCCCGGAGATGGGTGAGTCGGTTGCCCTGAACATAACCTGGGGAGGCCGTGCTCAGCTGGACACGTGTCCCATGCGGGGTCATGGACACAGGGAGGGATGCAGGGCGGGTGTCGACACAGGACACCCCCAGCGCGTTCCCCGGGGGATGGGTTCCCTGAAGGACCTACTTAGTCCAGACCTTGAAGTCCTGCATTGGGGTCCAGCCCCACCTCCCGGCCTGGGCCCCTAATGAGACAGGGCCCCTCCCCAGGTCACAGTCCAGGTGCAGGGGCAGGAGGTGCTGTCAGAGAAGGTGGAGCCCTCCGACTTCCAGTCCCTCCCGCAAACCAAGCCTCAGACTACGGAGCCTGGGCCACAGACAGCGGTCACCACACAGAGGTCGCCGCCGAGCCCTCAGGTGAAAAAGGAGCCCGAGGACCCAGCTGAGGACAGGCAAGGTAGGCAGGGCCCAAGGCCTCACTGGATGGACCTGGGAGCTGGGCCTGGACATCCTGAAGCCACTGGGCCAGTCACCTAATGGATGGGCCATGGCCATGCACTGGGCCCCTCCCTCCCAGCCAGCAGCTGGCAGGGCCCCTCGCAGCCAAGCCTGACTGTCAGTTGTCTCCATGCTCTCCCCTGGCATGAGACGAGCTGCTGGGTGTCCACGTGTGGGAGGCATGCGGGGTTCCCTCCGCAAGGAGATCCACTGAGGGACGTCAGCTGGTCACAGGAGAGGCGACAGCAGGCTGGGGGGTATGGGTAGGAGCAGATGAGGGAGGACCCCAAAGTGCTGGGGGCCTGACCCTCCCTTGCACACCTCCCGGGCAGGTGCCACAGCTGCCCACCCACTCCACCACTCCTGTGGTCCCTTGGGCAGTGCCCCTCTCCCACCCTCACTGTCTGTGTGCCCAGATCTCACGCAGGCGTGCAGGGCAGACCTGAGCCACCTCCTCCTGGGCCTTCCAGGGGCCCCTGGAGCTACCCTGCAACCATCCCTCCCCACCTGGATCCCAGTACCCAGCGTGCCACTGGGGAGAGTCGTGGGGCGGGAACCGCGGGACACCTAACCCCATCCTTCCTCTCCAGAGTTTCTGGATTCTGAGGCTCCGGTCAACCCCCAGGAGGCCGCTTCCACTCTCCTGCCTGAGGCCCAGGTGAGCCCCACAGGCCAGGAGCCTCATGGGTGGAGGTTGGTAGGTCCCTCCCTGGGCCTCTCGGGGCAAGACGAGCGTGACCACTGTGGTTTCAGGACTGTGGGATGTTGCTGGACCAGGCCTCTCCCCACAGCAAGACTGAGCCTGAGGGCTCCTCGTGGAGGGAACACCCGGGGGCCCTGTGGAACGAGGAAGCTGGGGGCATCACCTCCCCAGGTGAGTGAAGACAGGGCACGGTGGGGCGGGCAGAAACCTATCTGCCTATCCCATTCCTAGCCCTGCTCCCCTCCCCCTGGACCATCCCTCGCAGCATCGACCTTCAGTATCTCCAAGCCTCAAAAGCCCCGCTCTCCACTGACCTCACGCCCCTCCATCCAGCTGCTTCCCCCACCTGTGACACCTCCAAGACTGGGCCTCTGTTCCCCAGCCCACACCTCCCGGCTCTGGCATCCCGTGGCCAAACTAGAGTGTCGGCATCGGGAGGGTCAGGAATGGCAAGGACAGGTTAGCAGACGGGGGGCGGGCAGCACAGCGGGAGTCACACCATCTCCCTGGTGTCCGCCTGGGCACTCAGCCCGAGGCTGGCCGTCACCCAGGTCCTGGTCTCTTCCTGTTTCCGTGACCGTTCCTTCCTGGCTCCTTCCCGTATCCTCAGACCTCGCTCTGAACTCTGGTGTGGGACTTAAGTAACGTTCAGAGACACACCCGTCTACACGCCCCGTCACGGAAGCTTGCCTGGATAAAGGATTCGTTTTATTAACGCCCTCACAGGTTTCAGTATCGCACTGTTAGTGAGCCTTACCCATTTGAAAAGCACATTCCATCGTGGGACACTGGCTGGAATGGTTTCTTTGATTTCCTTCTCATTGTTTCATTCTGACTCTAATGTTTATTGGTGTTCTTTGTGAACGGTGACGCTGAGATGAGCTTGACATGCAGGATGAAGTTTAGAGAAGCAGAGGGCTATTGCTAGTCAGGCAAGTAGCAAAGCCCTCATGGCCTTTATTTGGGGAGTACAGCAAATAACAATGGAGTACAGCAAGTGACAGTGACTAACAGGCATGCTTATGGGATCATCAGAGCTGAGTTATACATTAAACTATTAATTTCCTATGTTATACAAAGACCCTTTCCACCTGCAGCAGTGCGCCCTCCCTGGCTCTCCATGCCCTCATGGACTATTTATCACCTCAAGGAAAGTTCTGCCTCGGAACAATAAGTCTTGCGTGCAAGACTGTTATAACGTGGCCCGCTTGCAGGCCCCCGCCTTTTCCTGGCAGAACGTCCTCTTCTAGTTAACTTCACTCCGCTTGACCAGCTACAATGTTCTTACCTTCTCACTCTGACCGTCATCCCTTTCTTTGTATTCTGTCGTCCAGAGTCCTTCACTGACATCTTCCAGACCCTGTGGAGATGCTCGCATCTGCTCGTTAGTTTTAACTTCCAGGACGGTTCCATTCCCTGAACTTTCGTTTTTATAGCCACTTCCTGTTGTCCTCACAGTTACAATGTCTTTCTTATTTCTCTGAGAATATCAGTAACTTGTTTTAGGTTTTCTTCTCCCAATAGGTCTCTGTTCCCTCCAAGTTCTCTGCTTATGTTTAAGACGGGGACCACCAATCTGGGGGCTCTGAGCAGGTGGGTGAGGGGCTGGGAAAGACATGGAGGCATCACTCCCCAAGACCCACATCTTGGGGGATATGAGTGGGGAAAGGGGGTGTCAGTGGGTGCCAGTGAAGATCTGTCAGGTACTCTGGCTGGACTGTTTGGGGCACCCGAGCCCCCCAGGAAGGCACTTCCAGCCTTTTGCCAGTATCCCAGGAGAGGCTGCTGCTCAGCACACAGTGTGACTTCACTTAACCCCTAACTTCCTCAGTTGGTCTCCTGCCTCAACCCCGCCTTTTGCCAAGATGGGAGGAGACCCAGAATCCAAGCGACAACAGAGCCCGCTGTCTGCTCAGCATCCTGCGCAGACAGAGCCTAGAGCTGGTCCCTGACCTGCATGGCAGCCCTCACCCTGCACGGCCAGATGTACCTGGTACCTCCAACTCCTGAACTTTCTGAATCTTCTTTGGGGTAAAACAGGTTGATTCTGTTTGTTTCCCTCCTGCTGACTTAGTGTTCGCCTTCTCCAGTCTCTACAGTCACCTGCCCCTCTGCTTTCCAGAGGACAGAACGTCAGTGGTGTTTCCTTTTCTCTTCATCTTTGGGGATTTGATGCCTTAAAAGAAAAGCAAAAAGGATTTTATGCTGTCCTACTGTTGTTTCAGGATGGAGCAAATTTTTTTTTTTTTTTAAACTTTTTTCATCAGTTACATAAGGAAGGTTTTTTTTTTATTTATTTATTTTTATTAAATATATTTTATTGATTTTTTACAGAGAGGAAGGGAGAGAGATAGAGAGTTAGAAACATCGATGAGAGAGAAACATCGATCAGCTGCCTCCTGCACACTCCCCACTGGGGATGTGCCCGCAACCCAGGTACATGCCCTTGACCGGAATCGAACCTGGGACCTTTCAGTCCGCACGCCGACGCTCTATCCGCTGAGCCAAACCGGTTTTGGCATGGATGGAGCAAATTTAAATTGTTTCCCACTCGTCCCCGTCGGCTGTTACCAGTAAGGATCCTAACTCACTCTTTTTTCATATCTTTGTTTCAGAAATACTGGTCCCTCTTTGAGGCTTTGGAAATAATTTAGCTTCCTTCCCAGACTGGCTAGTTAGCTCAGTTTGCTGGGCTGAGTTCTCCCACTAGCTGCACGGTTAGCAGCGTGCCCGTCTGGGCTGTAGGAACTTGCTTGTCCCTGCACTCAGCCTAGTCCTGGGTGAGGGGCTGCCACAGGGCCCATCGATACCCTGTCGTGAAGGTGCAGCCAGGCCCCAGGCCACTCAGGGCGCTCCCTCTGCAGCCCAGGCCTGTGGGTGGCCTGGGCGGACCCACCCTGACCCTCAGCCCAGGCTCTATAGCTCACTGCCAGCTGTGGATCCTGGGTCTCACCAGCCAGTCTTTCTTACTTGGGCGTTGCCCAGGGTGTTTTTAAGTCACGTTCTGTGTTTTGGAGCCGAGAGCAGGATCTGGCACCTGCCGTTGCTGCTGTTTAATTCTCAGCTGCCAGCGAGGCCCAGCCTGTGCCACGTGGCTGTCTCCCCCTCTCGCTGGGCCTGCTTCTCAGTTCACCGCCCGTCTTCCCCGCCCACTGGCAGCACCACCTCACAGCTCCATTCTCTCCTCAGGCTGCACTCCCTAGACAACCGCAGCTCCCACCTTCAAACACTGGTCCCTCAGCCACCTGGGTCTCCCCGGCACCTCCAGGGAATATTTTCTGTGTAGCCAGCATCTTCACCATGAGAATGTTCCGAGTAACTCACACGCTAGAAAATTCAAAAGGCAGAGGGAGTCCTCAGTGAGTGCCCCTCCTGCCTGTCACACCGCCCTGCTCCCCCGCACCAGCAAGACGTGTCCTTCCAGAGCACGCACATACAGGAGCAAACACGCTCAAATGCACCTGCTCCACACCTGGCCTCCCCTGTGCAGCCCCACTGTGCGCACACTGTGTCCGTCCGGGCTCCTGCTGATGTTGGGGTTACTTTTCAGTGGTGAACTGAGAAACCAAGTACGTAGGTCACTTCATGGGAGGAGCACAGCTGCAGGACCACAGTGTGGGAAAGGTGCCACCTGGCGTCTCTTGCAATACGGGCTTCCCGTCTGTGTCCACCAGCAGTGCGCCAAGGCCAGGTCTGCAGTGAGGGTGGGAGACCGCAGGTGCCTACAGCTCCTGCGTACAGAAGGGACTACGTGTATTTTGTGGGATTTCGGTGTTAGTCACATTTCCTTCCCTGTTGGCATCCTTTGCCCACGTGGATCAGGTTGTTGGTCTTTCGTGTCGGTTTACCAGAATTCTTAGATTAATCAGACCTTTGCCTCTGTGGTTTCTGATTCTCGTTTGTTTGTTTTTTTGACTCTTAAGTAGCTTTTGCTGTGCAGTTATCTCCTTTTATGTGGGTTAGCTGCCCTCTGATCACTTAGGGTTTTCCTGCTGCCATTGAAGCCGCTGCGACGCGGTCTCCTCAATCCGCCCTCCTCTGGGCTTCCTCTTCTCCAGCCCCTGCTGCTCAGTGGCCTTTGCTTGCACCAGGCCAGTTGCCCGGCATCTCCTGCTCTTCAGACACCTCTCCACTCCCCCTGTCCGATCTCATGCAGGCCCAGGGCTCCCTGTGCCATGCACATGTCGCAGCACTCACATTCAGGTTTCCATGAAGACAGCCCCGACTCCTGCACCCACAGCCTGCACGTACTCACTGCCCCTCAGAGGCCCACTCAGCTCTGCTTTCTGAAAGCACTCCCGCCCACCCCGACGGTGCAAGCGCCGCCGTGCACCACAGCCCTTCTAGAATGGTGATGTTTGCAGCCTGAAGTAAGACCCGGAAAGCTTGTCCGGCTTCTCAGTCTTCCTCGTCATGCAAGATCCGTCCCCTTGTCACTCCCTGGGGAAGCTGCACAGATACAGTCCCTGCCCTGCCCCGGCCCTGTTTGCCTCCTTGGTCAGTCAGGAGTCTCCAGGTCACACTGTGGACCCAGGGCTGGATGCCCGGGCACAGCGGGCTGGCACTGAGTGGGCCCCCTTGTGCAATACAGGGTCTGCGCCCCAGATGGACAGCGTCCCTGCCGGCCCGGGCACTGCGAGCCAACGCCAGTCACGCTCCCAACAAGGTGGCTCCTCGCATGCGCTTGCGCTCCCCGAAGACCCGGGAGACGAGCGGGACCGCACAGACAAGGATGGCCACCGGGGCACTGGCCGCATCGTGCGAGGTGGCCGTTGCGACGTGTGTGGAAAGGTGTTCAGCCAACGCAACAACCTGGTGCGGCACCAGAAGATCCACACGGGAGAGCGGCCGTTTGTGTGTAGCGAGTGTGGCCGCAGCTTCAGCCGAAGCTCGCACCTGCTGCGCCACCAGGTAACGCACACGGAGGAGTGGCACATGGAGGAGCGGCCGTTCGTCTGCAGCGACTGCGGCCAGGGCTTCGCGCACAGCGCGCGCCTGGAGGAGCACCGGCGCGTGCACACGGGCGAGCGGCCCTTCCGCTGCGGCGAGTGCGGCCAGAGCTTCCGGCAGCTCTCCAACCTGCTGCAGCACCGGCGCACCCACGGCGACCCTCCCGGCCCGGGCGCCGGGCCCCCCGCGCCGCCCGGTGCGCCCGAGCCCCCGGGCCCCTTCGCCTGCCCCGAGTGCGGCCAGCGCTTCCCGCGGCGCGCCAACCTCACGCAGCACCAGCGCATCCACACGGGGGAGAAGCCCTTCACCTGCCCCGAGTGCGGCAAGGCCTTCCGCCAGCGGCCCACGCTCACGCAGCACCTGCGGGTCCACACGGGGGAGAAGCCCTTCGCCTGCCCCGAGTGCGGCCAGCGCTTCAGCCACAGCGCCAAGCTCAGCCAGCACCAGCGCGTCCACACGGGCGAGCGGCCCTTCGCCTGCCCCGAGTGCGGCCAGACCTTCCGGCACCGCGTCAACCTCACGCAGCACCAGCGCATCCACACGGGGGAGAAGCCCTTCGCCTGCCCCGAGTGCGGCAAGGCCTTCCGCCAGCGGCCCACGCTCACGCAGCACCTGCGGGTCCACACGGGGGAGAAGCCCTTCGCCTGCCCCGAGTGCGGCCAGCGCTTCCGGCAGCGCGCCAACCTCACGCAGCACCTGCGCACCAACCCGCACGAGAAGCACTTCGGCCAGAGCGCCCAGCTCGCCCCGCACCAGCGCGTCCACAGCGCGCACTGACCCGGCCCACCTCGGGCGCTGTGCCCACGCGGGGCGGGGACGGTACACCCGCCGCACGGGTTGTGAGGCCTCCGCCGCAGGGCCCGGCCCCGGTAGATGCTCAATAAACAGTAGAAGGAACCTGGTCTGGGTCTCCGCGCACGCGATGGTCCCCCTCCAACAGCTAAGTCCACACACCCACCCTTCCCACTGCGACCTCTTGGCCCCCGAGAGCCACGACCCCTGAAGAGGTGGCTCCTAGCAGCGCCTGCACGTCTCTGGGTGCCTCCTCTTAGGACTCCAGCGCAGTTTGCCCAAGACACACACATCCGCTGCCCGAGCCCGGTGCCGGGAGGGCCTGGAAGGCCTAGTTCTCCTTGGCTGGCAAAGCTCATCGGATGCAATAGACGTAGGAAGCCGGTGCCCAGCAGCCCAGATACGGCCTGGCGTGTGTCTGTCAAACTTTAAACCTGGGAAGACATCCCTGAGGTGAAAAAACTGGAAGGTTTTATCTGGAAATACACATTCTTGCAGGACTTCCCCGCATCCTCCTACGGGAACAGGGTGGGGGCAGGCCCCAGGCCAGTGCCCAGCCCTCCAGCGGTCACTCCCACCCCCCGGGCTGCACTTCCACCCTCATCCTCTCCATCGTGTCCTGCCCTTCCCGCAAGGCTCTAGCCCTGGCTTCCCTCGGGGCTTTTGCAGGTGCCAAGCGCTTGCTGCCTCCCAGAGGCTCAGGCCCCTCCGCAGGCAAACCAGCTGTGCCCTCTGCCACCTCTGGTGGCCGAAACGGTGACAAAAAAGACGCAGCTGCACCGCTTCCAATCCAGCCCCCGCCTGAGTTCGGCCATCCCCTCCCTCCCTCCCTGGTCCGGCCCCCATGGCCTCCTTTACCCAGGATGGTTTGCACGGTTGAGTCGAAGCCATGACGATAGTCCAGCTTTGGCCAGTCCAGCGTCACCTCTCCAAGGAACCCACACCCTATGCCTAGAGGTGGACACGCGGGCCAGGCTGGCCAGAACCGCCACCCCTGAGACTCTGGCTGGGATAAGGATGGTCATCCACCCCCACGAGGAGACCAAATGACAAGAGCAGAGCGGCCAGCAGGAACGGGGAGGGAGGGCCCGAGGGAAAGCGCTCAGTCTGGAGGCCCCTGACTCCAAGGACCAGTCCCGTCTGCAGCCGGGGAACGCCGGTGTGCAGCCCCGCACATCGCCAGCATCCCGCTCTCCTGGGGCTGGAGGGGGCCTGTGGGTCGGCGGCACCGAGGACGGCCAGGCCGGGAGGAGAGGCAGTTACAGAAAGACAGCCGGGGTCAGTCCAGAGGGCCCGGGCGCCGAGGGTCCCGGCACTCACGGGGCAGAGCCTCCGCGGAGGCCGCGGTAATTCGCCGGTTGAGGGAGGGTGTGTGGTGGACGCCGGGCCGTCCGAGGACGAGGAGGGCGTCCAGGCGACTGCGCCGAGCTGAGATCCGCGCGCCTGGGACCGGCGGCTGCGTCTCCCACAATGCTCCGGGCGCTCCGTTAGAGCTGCCCACCGCGGTCCTGCCCTCGCGACCCACCTCCTCACCGGCCGGAAGATTTCTGCGGTGACGCCGGAAATTGCGGAACCACTCACGTCGCTGCCTCCCGCCCTTCGGAGCATGCTGAGCTGTGACTCGGGGAGAAGCTGGGCCCGCCCACCACGCCCGTGGCAGCGCCGCGGGGCCTCGCCCCCAAGTTCCCCGCATAACACTTCACCGTGCTGACCGTTCTCTGGTACAATAGGTGTTTGGTTACTTCAGCTCAACTAGCATCTCCGCGAGCGGGTGGTTGGGGTTTGCGATGGGACATGAGGGTGCTCCACCCCTTACCCTCCGGACAACACCCCTGGCCTCACCCCGACATCACCATGTCCCTGTCTGACCTCCGGGACAAGGGCCTCATTTGACCACGCCCCCGCCGCGGTCTGCAGTAGGGCAAGCGGGAATGGCCGGACCGCGAGTGAGGCGGACTGCATCTGCCCCACTTAAAGATGGCGGCGACACCGTCCCCTGCCAGGAACCTCGAACGTTTCCGGAAGTGACCGAGGGACGCCCCGCACGAGCGGAAATACTCGAGCCCAGCCGAAGGAACCCGAACTCAGCCCCGTCGCTGACGAACGCTGGGCGGGGACAGGGGCGGCTGCGCAGGCGCACAGCGCAGGCCGGGCGGGAAGAGCCGAAGCGCGGACTGGAGGCGGAAATATCCGAAGTGGTGGGGCGCCCGAGGCCGTTGCGGACCTCCGCGCCGAAGCCGCTGCTGCCGCGGAAGCCGGCGTCTTCCAGGACACGGCCACCGCCACTGCGGTCGCCACCGCCTCCTGTCACCTCGAGCCGCATCCTCTTCACGGAGGGAGCGAGAGAGCGAACAGGCGGTGCGGCCCAGCGAGCCCGCGGCCGCGGCCGCAGCGGGGCCTGAGCGACCGGAGCGGGCGAGGGGGCGGAGGGAGCGGCCGGTGGGGGCGGGGCGAGCGGGCCGAGGACAGCCGAGTCGGCCCGAGTGCTGCCGAGCGAGGCCGACGCGCCGGGCCAGGCCGGAGCCGGACTACGGGAGCCGACGCGGGCCGCGCTGTGGGCGCGGAGCGGCGCGGCAGGCCGGACGGGCCGCGGCAGCAGCGGAGGAGGCCGCGTCGGCCGGTCCGAGTGGCGGAGGCGGCGCGGGCAGCGGCGGGGGGCCGGGCGGCCGGGGTCCCGGGCCCCGCGGCGGCGGCGGCGGCGGCAGCAGGATGATCAAGCTGTTCTCGCTGAAGCAGCAGAAGAAGGAGGAGGAGTCGGCGGGCGGCACCAAGGGCAGCAGCAAGAAAGCGTCGGCGGCGCAGCTGCGGATCCAGAAGGGTAGGGGTCGGGGGGTGGGGTGGGGTCGGAAGTCCGGGACCAGGGGGTGGGGGGTGACGAGGGAGTCGGGAGGGGGGCACTGCGCGCGCGGGGGTCGGTGGGGTCGGAGGTCAGGGCCTGGGTGATGGGGGACCAGCGGTGGGGTAATGCAGTCACCGGCGTTTCAGAGATTGGGGGCACCGGATGGGGCGTTCGGGGTGCTCAGAAAGCCGGGCGCCTGTTATTGGGGACCAGGGCGGGTGTCCGGCGGGCACCTGGATGGCAGGCAGAGGAGAGGGGAGAGCAGTGGGCTGCGCTGGAGTCCCCGGGAACATGCGAGTCGGACGGGGGAGTAGGTTTCAGGGTTTGGGATTCATGTGGTCAGAGTTTGGGTGACAGGAGGAGGAGGCAGGGCTGGCGGGTGCCAGAGAGGATCGGACAGGAGTGGTAGAGGGTGGGAGCCGGGGCCTCACGGGTCGGGGGGTCAGAAAGGAAGCTGGGTTTGGGGTGACAGGCAGAGAGAAGGGAGGAGGGATGGTTGGGACCCGGGATTGGTGAGGGGGTGATACAGGGGATGAGGGGCAGGGTCCCTGAGTTTGGGTGGACAGGTGGGGACCAGCAGAGTCCACTAGATAATGGGTTATGGCTGCGGATCCTAGGGTTTGAGGCAGTCAGAGGCTTTGGGGGAACACTTGGGAGTGGGGGCTGCTAGGAGCTGGGTTGGGGGGCCTAGCTGTTGAGTAAAGGGATTTGGGGCTGTGGGTCCAGAGGGCTTGGAGTTTACGCTGGGCAGACGCTAGGCCACAGCCACCTTTGAATTTGCATGTTTGGGGTGTGTGTGTGTGTGGATCCAGAAGATCCTGCTTGCAGACTGGGGAGGGGAACAGGGAGAGGGTTGGGGGTGTGGGGCACAGGCCGGGACAGAGCCCCAGGGTCCAGGAGGGACCGTGGGTCCTGCTGAACACCCTCCTCTCTCCTCCCCCTTCCTTGCCTCTCTTTGTTCCCCTTCTCTGCCGCACGAACCCAGACATAAACGAGCTGAACTTGCCCAAGACGTGTGACATCAGCTTCTCAGACCCAGACGACCTCCTCAACTTCAAGCTGGTTATCTGTCCTGATGAGGTGAGGACACACCCCGCCCGACACCCGGGCACTGGCTGGGCCCTGGCCCGTCCTGAGGAGGGAGACCTGGTTCACTTGCCAGGCCCTGCAGGTCGCACTCTAGGGCCTTCCTCCTCTCTTCCCTCCAGGGCTTCTACAAGAGTGGGAAGTTCGTGTTCAGTTTTAAGGTGAGTCTCGGGTGGGCTGAGGAGGCAACGGCTGAGGCCCCGCCAGACCCTGCTGGGCGCCTCTCCACCTCCCCTCTCTTCCCGGAGCCAGGTGGGCCAGGGTTACCCGCACGACCCCCCCAAGGTGAAGTGTGAGACAATGGTCTATCATCCCAACATCGACCTCGAGGGCAACGTCTGCCTCAACATCCTCAGGTGAAGGCCCGGCCCCCCCTGCTCTCCCAGCCCTGCCGGCCGGGCCCCTCACGGCCTCGCACTGAACCAGTGTCCAACCCTTTCCTCCCGCTGTGGTCTGTGTCCCTGTGTCTCCTCATTTCTGTTTTCTTCCTTGTGGCTTGACCTTGACTTTCTCCCTGGCCTGTGCTGCTCTGTGTGCGCCCTCCCCCCGGCCTCCGAGCCACCCTGTCCTGTGCCCTGGGCCTGACCTGTCCAGTCCCAGCGGGGCCTGTGGCAGCCACCCACCCACCGGCCCCTGAACCTCATGCTCTCTGCCCACAGAGAGGACTGGAAGCCAGTCCTTACGATAAACTCCATAATTTATGGCCTGCAGTATCTCTTCTTGGTGAGTAGGGGCGGTGGGTAGGGCTTGGAGAGGTGGGCGCCTCTGCCCCTCAGGCCCGTTGACCACCCCCACCCCCACCCCCCCCCCCCCCCCCCCCGCCCCTCATACTGGCCACAGGAGCCCAACCCTGAAGACCCACTGAACAAGGAAGCTGCTGAGGTCCTGCAGAACAACCGGCGACTGTTTGAGCAGAACGTGCAGCGCTCCATGCGAGGTGGCTACATCGGCTCCACCTACTTTGAGCGCTGCCTGAAATAGGGTCGGCGCACACCCACCCCTGCCAGGGCCACAGCCCCGGCGTCCCCTACAAATATTTATTGGGGGCCACAGGTGGAGGGATTGGGGCAGCAGGCAGGGTCATTCCATGCCCTAGCCCTGCCTCCCCTTCCTGCCACTGGCTCCTAGTTATTTTTTTTTAACCACCATGTGATTAAGGTCGGCGCTGCCTCCTCCCGACCCGCTCAGCGATGGGAAATGAATTGGCTTGTCTAGCCCCCCGCTGGGTGCCGCACAGCCTCCCACTCTGGGCTCTGGGGTGGGTGGCCAAGGGGACTGGGTGGCTGGGGCCCCGCCACCCCATTCCTCCACCACTGGAGGTCCCGCCAGGCTATTAAAGGGGAATGTTACTGCATGGCCTCCGCCTCTTCCTTCTGTGGGGCGGGAGGGGCGGGCGAGGTCCACCTTGGCTCCTGGGACGAGAGTGTGGTCGCAGGGCGCCCGGTGCTGAGGGCTGGGTGGGGCCGTTCCACTCGGGTCCCGCTGCCAGGCTCCGCCCCGCCCCCTCTGCCTTGGGGGGTCGGGGGAGGACCCTGCCTGCTGGACCAGGTGCCTGAGAGCCGGGGACGTCAGGGAGGAGGCAGAGTCCCTGAATTAACGGACCCTCGGTGCGTGGGGTGGCGGGATGTCGGACCTGCGGGTCCCGCGCTCCGGGCGTGGCTCGACTGCGCGAACCTGTGCACACCCTCCGCCGGTCGCGGGGAAATGGGAACCAGTGCGCATGCGCCTGGGCGCCGGCCAGCGTCAGGGCGCGTGCGTGTTTTTACCGCCTCCCCGGCTTCCGGGGGTGGGCGGGCCTGTGACGTCAGAGCGTTTAATCCGGAAACGGCGGCGGCGGCGGCAGAGGCGACTGAACCGAGGGGCTGTCGTTGGTGGGCGCTCCCGGGATTCGAGCGAGAGGCTCGTAACCCGGAAGCGGAAGCTGGTTCCCGTCCCAGCTCCGGTGAGTGGCCCCTACCAGGCCTCGGGTCCCGGGTGGGCGCGTGGGCGGCCAGGTACGAGGGGGCCTCGCCCTTCCCCGGGACCCTGGCCTCACGGTCGGGGCGCCCGCAGCCGCCTTGTTTTCGCGCACGGGGCCCCGCCCCCCGTTGGCGTACAGAGGCCCCCGACGCCCCCGTTTTCCCTCCGCAACCGGGTTTCCTTAGCGTTCAGGCCTCCCGATCGGAATGCCGTCCCTACACTGTCAGCTTGGCACTCGGGGCCCCCACTACTGCCCTGAGCCCAGCGTCCAGGGGACCCCCAGCCGCCCCCTCCAGTCTCCCTCCGGGTCCGCCGGCGTCACCCGGCTGCAGAGCTCCGGGCGCTGATGGTCCGCACCCTGCTGTCCCCGGTGCCCCTGGGGCACCCACCCCCACACTTGGGGCCGCGCGCTTTGGCTTCCATTCAGCCTCCTTCCCTGTTCCCCCTTCCCGTTTTGAACACTCCCTCCTGTCTGGCCCCTCCATTCCTGCTGCCTTTGCCGCCGCTCTGGGCCCCATGCCGACCGCAGCTAGGCTTCCCACCAGGGGCGGGCCCGCCGCCATGGACCTGTTGTTTGGGCGCCGAAAAACGCCGGAGGAGCTGCTGCGACAGAACCAGCGGGCCCTGAACCGCGCTATGCGGGAGCTGGACCGTGAGCGGCAGAAGCTGGAGACCCAGGAGAAGAAAATCATCGCCGACATCAAGAAGATGGCCAAGCAGGGCCAGATGGTGAGCTCAGGGGGGCGGAGGCTGGGGCGCCGGGCGAGGTGCTCGGGCACTGGGGGCGGCCAGCAGCCGACGGGTGTCACCTCCAGGGAGGCAGCTGCTCCCAGGAAAGCGGAGGGAAGGGTGAGCTGGGCTCCCCAGTCCGGGGGCCAATAGGGCCGCCTCCCTGGAGGTGATGAAGATGAAGAGCAGGTGGCGATCCAGGCAGCAAATGTCAGAGAAGTGATGGTGTGGGAAGGGGAAGGGCTGATTGCAGGAGACGCAGGCTGACCCTGCCTGAGCCAGAGTGAGCGGAGCCTGTGTGGCTGAGGAGCCGGGGCTGAGGCTCAGGCCTGTGGAGATGGAAGGGCAGCAGGTTCTTGGCCTCATGGGAACTCGGGAAGTGGTGGTGTTAACGTTAAGCGCCCAGCCTGTGTTGTCGTCCGGGCGCCTAATGTGTTAAGGGGGGACCTCAGGCACAGGGTCCGAGAAGTGAGGAGCCGTGCAGTGGCTGGTGGGAGCAGTGTGAGCATTGGGTTTAGCCACAGGGAGGTCCCAGAAGTTCCCCACTGAACGGTGGCTCCCTGCCACCTTTGTCCCCTCAGGATGCTGTGCGCATCATGGCCAAGGACCTGGTGCGCACACGGCGTTACGTGCGCAAGTTTGTGCTGATGCGGGCCAACATCCAGGCCGTGTCCCTCAAGATCCAGACACTCAAGTCCAACAACTCTATGGCGCAAGCCATGAAGGGTGTCACCAAGGCCATGGGCACCATGAACAGACAGGTGCGTCCCTCCCGTCCCCCTCGCTGCCCCACACCTCGGGACCACACTCACCCTCCCCCCATTGCAGCTGAAGTTGCCCCAGATCCAGAAGATCATGATGGAGTTTGAGAGGCAGGCAGAGATCATGGACATGAAGGAGGAGATGATGAACGATGCCATCGATGATGCCATGGGAGACGAGGAGGATGAAGAGGAGAGGTTTGTGGACACCAGGTGGGGGAGGGGATGGAGGCCTGGCCCTCAACGGGACTGACCCTCGGGTTTTCCTTCCCCAGTGATGCTGTGGTGTCCCAGGTCCTGGATGAGCTGGGGCTGAGCCTGACAGACGAACTATCCAGTGAGTGTGTCCGGCCTTGGGCCCTGACCCCACCCCAACCCCCCCCTGCCTTGCTGCTCTCACAGGGACTCCAACCCCTTTCCCTGCAGACCTCCCCTCCACCGGAGGCTCCCTCAGTGTGGCTGCTGGAGGGAAGAAAGCAGAGGCCTCGGCCTCCGCCCTGGTGGATGCTGACGCAGACCTGGAGGAGCGGCTCAAGAACCTGCGGAGGGACTGACTGCCCCGGGCCCCCCAAGGGCCTGCTCGCTGTACCCTTTCTGTAATAAAAGCGATTGGACACTAGTCCCTGGGCCTGTGTGACTGGCCTCGTGTGGGCCAGACCGGAGTCCCTTGGGCAGGAGTCACTCAGGGCTGGTCAGTATGGCTGCCCACGGGATAAAGAGCCAGACGTGCTGGGGGGTGGGCTGGGAGAACAAGGATGGACTGACCCCTTCCAGGCTTCCAGCACCTCAGCCTCCACAGCATCATCTCCAGATGGGTGGCTCCTGGGAGAGCAGAGGCCTGTCTGCCAGGTATATAGTGCCCCACTCGGCTTGGCCAACAGGAGTCAGCCCACCAAGCTCAGATGGTTACAAGCCAATGCAGGACAAGCCTCGTGTGTGGGCCCTCCCAAAAAATGAGGGTGCTCCTCCATTACCAGGGCTGAACATGGGACAGCTGTGAACAAGTGGCCCCAGCCCTACTCGGCCCACAGAGCTTGGGAGGGATAGATGTCGGCAGAGATCAGACCCAGAAAAACTGCCCCCACCAACCAGGACACAAGGAACTTGTGACGTTTTTATTAAATCCACAGAAGTAAAAACCATATTGTGAGGGGCCGGGGAATGGGGCTACCAAGGAATGGGAGCCAGACCACCAGAGGGGAAGGGCAGGGCTGACAGGACACACCCAGGCTGAACCGGCTCAGGGGCCATCACCAGGGCCACTGGACAGCTCCTGGGAGCTCAGGCCGGCACCAGGCAGGCTCAGCGGTGGGGGCTCCACCAGCACAGCAGAGAACTTGGTGTCACCAAAGGCCTCATTCATCCGAGTCTCAAAGAAGCGCTGCAGGCCGATGATGGACTGCACGTCCGCCTTGTCCTGGGCACACAGAGTTGGGCGGTGGGTTCCCACTCTCCCCCAGCCCCAGCCCCAGCCTTCGCACAGACTCACCTCTGTCAGCTTGTTGAACTGCTTGAACATTCGGCCCACGTCCTGGGCAAACTCTTGAGGGGAGCTGTAGGGGGGCGACAACTTCTCCTGGAGGCGGGCGCGGATCAGGGTCAGGTCCAATGTGCCACCAGGCTGATCCTAAAGGCAGAGGTCACAGGCTGAAGGTGAGGCCAGGCAGCCCATGCCCCCCACACCCCACCCCAGGTCCCAGGACTCACCACAGAAAAGCTGGAGTCGGTGGCCAGCTGGTGCAGGGGCCGGCAGGGCTCGTGGCAGAAGAGGGCCAGCAGGACACGCTCACACTTCTGTGGACAGTCGGGTAGGACTCATCAGAGCACAGTTGCAATTGGGAGGGGAGCATGCAGCTGCTGAGCAGCCAAGGGAACGGCCCCCCCTCACCTGCTGGTTGGCTGGTGAGAGCTTGGCCACCACACCGCTGCTGTCCCCACCGTCCAGGCTCAGGCTGCCATCCTCCTCCTTCAGGTCAGGCAGCACGTGGCAGAGTGAGCAGCTCCACTCCTCCCCGGGCACATCCTGCAGGGCCGGCAGGTGGCAGTCCAGGTGGAAGCAGAATTCGCACTGGTTGCACATGACCAGGTCGCCTGGCTTCTGACAGACGCGGCAGATGGTGGCGCTGTCATCCAGGGCACCAGGGCCACCAGCTGAGGCTGAGGTGCCCTCTGGAGCCACCACCTCCAGGCCGGAGCTGGTGCTGCCACTGGGGGAGACCAGGCGGGGACCCTCCGCACCAGGGCCCTCTGCCAGAGCCATCAGCACAGGCTTGGTCTCGGGGCCCTCGGTGGCAGGTGGGGCTCCGATGGCAGCCTCTGTCTCTTCCTCCTGGAAGGAGATGCTGGGGTTCAGCAGGGTGCAGGCCTCAGCAGAGGTCCTTTACCAGCCACGTCAACTGGGGACAGGCTCACCTTGACAATGGCCAGGCCAGGCAGGGGCTGGGCACCAGGGGTGCCAGGCGCAGTCCCCGGCTGCCCGGCAGCAGCAGCTGCAGCCCCGCGCTCAATGACGATCAGGTTGTAGTCCTCGGTGGTGCTGCCTGGGAAGACCTTGAAGACTGGCGGCTGGCTGTCAGCTGTGAGGTCAAGATCCAGGCGCTCGAGGCTCACCCGGGGCACCTTGCGCATGAGGCCGCTCACTTCACCCTCACCTGAGCGGGACCTGTGGGTGCAGCTTGGTGTAAACACCCCTACCTATCCCTATGCCCACCGGCTCCAAAGGACAGCCACACTCACCGTTTCATGCCTGACACATGGGGCTCTGCACTCATGTAAGAGTCATCTGCTTAGAAAACAGAGGGGGGGGATGGTGGGTGGGTGGGTGGAGCTGGGGCACTGGAGCTCTCCCATCTACCCACAGACCAGACCCAGACCCAGACCCAGACCCAGACCCAAACCCAGACCCACTCACCTGATGCGAAGCCATAGCCTTCCTGCACCTCCATGGGCTGCAGACAAAGCAGATCGGACTTCAGTGGGCAGGTGTCCCAGAGGACCACACCCCCTCCCCCCTCCCCAGGGCCCCTTGCCCTGCTCACCTGGCTGCCGCCAGAGCCCTGCTTGCTGCTCAAGGGTCCCGGAGCCCGGGGAGGGGCCATGGGCGCAGGGCCAGTTGAGTTGGTGCCAGGACGCTCCGCCACGATCTTGCCTGCAGGAAGGAGACACATGAGGCACAGTTCCCGGAGAGATGGTCAGGGCAGCAAGAGGAAGACAAGGACCCACCAAAGGCCTCGGCGCTCTTGGTCCAGGCGTTGAGGTCCCACTGGAACTTCATCTCGCCATGGGGCTCCACCGGGTCCACGATCATCTTGAGAGCCCGGTGCAGCTGGAAGTAGATCTGAGGGTGGAGGGTGGGGCAGTGAGCTCCCGGGCATGAGGTGTCTGAGGCCCCCCCACGGGCACCCAGCACACACCAGCTTCTTGGAGAGCAGGAGGGCCGTGTTGTTGTCGCTCTCCAGAGCCCACGAGGCGAAGCGCAGGATGTGCTCCTGGTGCTTCTGGATCTTGGTCATGGTCCAGTGCTGCCGCTCCAGGCGCTCCTGCTGCCCCTCCGTTACTTTCTGTGCAAGGGGGGGGGGGGGGGTCAGGAAGGGAGATGGCCAGGGCCCTCCCCATGCAAGGATGGCGCCAGCAGAGGGTGCTGTCCCCAGAACCCTCCCCCGCAGGTATACCTGGGCATCGTTGACCAGCACGCGGCCCCGCTTGTTCAGCTCCTTCATGATCTGCAGAATAGCCATCTTCACATCCACCTGCACGCGTTTCTGCACGTCGGACACTTGGCGAATGCTGGGGGAGGGCGGCCAGGTTAGGTCTGGTCAGGCAGATGGCAGATGCTCAGGGACGTCCCCACGGCCCTGGCGTTCACTTACGAGCTGCGAACCTCCTTGGTGTTCTTCTGCAGGGTGGCATGCTTGTCCCCAAGGCGCTTCACCAGCGAGGCCAGGAGCTTGCGCTGGTTCCTCACGGCGTCCTCCAGGAACTGGTACCTGAGGGCAGACAGAGGTGAGCCTGGACGCTGAGCACAGAACAGGCAGGGCCCCCACCCCGTCGGGACTCACTGGTGGTCCTTGTGGGCGTTGAGCTGGCAGTCCCGGCAGGTGAGGGTGTCGCAGCTCTCGCAGAACAGCACGAGTGGCTCGTGCTTGTGCACATTGCAGTACACTGTGCGCTCCCCATCTCGGGACTTGGCTGGCCCTGGGGAACAGGTACCGTGAGGACAGCGCATCCTCAGCACCTCCAGCTCCGGGGACCTCACTCCCTGCCAGTCCTGCAACCCCGTCTATTGTGCAGCCAGGAGGGCCCTGCAAGTGTGGCCAGGGAAGGGCACAAGCGCCCAAGGCCAAGTCCTTGCTCTCAAAACCCTCTGCCCAATCCCAGCTGAGACCCCACACACACAGGTCAGCCCCACTTCCAGCTCCTCCAGGAAATGCAGTGTGAGGATGATGGACACGGAGAGCTTCTCTGCCTCCAACAGCCCCTTCTCCTCCACTCGGCTCGCTCTCTGTCCAGCAAGGGAGGGGATTCCGGGGGCTGTGGCAGCTCAGCACAAAGAATATTTGCTTCCTGGCACACACAGGCATCAAACCAGGGCCCAGAGACCACTGCTCAGGGGTGGTGCCCTCCCGGCTCCTCCTACAAGCACGAACCCACAAGGGGCCTAGTGAGCCTCTGAAGCTGGGAGGTGAGTTGTCAGCCCTGGATACTGGGACAGGTGCAGGCCCCTTCCTGTGAGGGAGGATGCTGGTGCTCAATTAATCCACCCAAATGGGGACACCTTCCTGTCCCCCCTCAGAGCCTGTCACCACGAGAAAGCTGTTTGGGAATCCGTTCCTTTCCTCCCCAAAAACCACAAACAACCCAACTATACCAACCCTTCCTGACAGACCAGCCAGGCTGGGTTCCTCCAACACTGCCTCCTCCTGCGCCCTGACCTTTGCCTGAATCCTAGGATCCCGAGACCTCCCTCCACCCTCCACCCTCCTCTCCCCACCAGCACCGTCCTGAGCCGGAGCAGCCCCGGTAACTACCAAAGGGCCACTTGTGGGGAGTTACAGACCAAAACCCAGGGAGACTCAGGAAGGAACCAGCCTGTCTTCACGCCACTGGCAGCAGCCACAGAAGGTGTGGAAGCCCCGATGACCTTACAGATAAAACCCTCCGGGACTCACTGCGGGTTGTGGCCTGAGGGCTCTCTCGGCTAGTGAGGCAGTTACGGCCACAGGCCTCTCGCCCAGAGTCCTGAGCCGGGTGCCGGGTGCCGGGCAGTCCCAACCCCAGGTCCAGGAGGCCCTCACTTCCCAGGCCCTCACACCTCAGTGTCTGTACCTGCCAGTCCCTCCACCGCCGGCTCTTCCCCTCCCTGGGGCTTCGCTGACCCACTGAGGTCCCTGCCCACTCCCCCACCCGCTCCGGCCGTTCCCCTCCCACTTGGACCAGTGGAGCCCCCACTTCTGCCCTGGCCTTTGCAGTCCCGTCCCCTAGAGGAGCTCCAGGGCCCACCACCCGCAGCCCCGTCACCAGCGGTGACAGCAGGCCCAGGGCAGGGCCGCCCCGCGTACCGGTGGAGCGCACGGTGTGGTCCTTGGTGTACTTGACCCGCTGGTGCGCCTCCACGCAGGTCTCACACAGGGGCTCCGAGCACTCCACGCAGTAGCTGGTGGCCGGGGCGTTGTCCTCGCAGCTGGTGCAGCACTGGGGGCAAAGGCAGAGTCAGGGAGGCCCCAAAGGCGCCCCGTTACACCGCGGGAAGCTCAGGGGCTGGGGCGGCTGGTGCCTCCGCAGGCGGCGCAGAGCCTCCTCCCGGGAGCGAAGCCGGAGCGGGTGCCCCTCCCCACGGCCGGCCTCGGGGAGGCTCGGGCAGCACCCACCTGGTTCGCGTCCTGGGAGTCCGTGGGGGCCTTGCTGCCGCTGTCGCGCATGAAGTAGTTCTCCACAATGTCTTTGGAGAAGCACTGCTGCTTGCACACGGGACAGTCCACGACTGCTGAGGGCGGGGGCGAGCCAGACACTGCAGGTCGCAGCCGGGAAACCGCCCCCTCCCCGCCAGCCCCGCCCCCCCCGCAGGAGCCGGAACCTTCCATCGAACTGGAAGCGGACCCTCCCCCCGCCCCCATCGCAGCACCCGACCCGACCCGACCCGGCGCTTCCCAGCCTCCACCCCTGTCCTCCGGCCGAGGCGGTCCCCCCACCAACGCCGCGCTGAGAGCGAACCCCAACCTGCGCGCAGCCGGGGCTGCAGGTGGGGGAGGGGCCCGACGGGACTCACCGGCTCCGTCGCCCGCCGCCCCGGCGTCCCCCGAGCTGTTGGCGGCGGCCGGCGCGGGGGGCCCGAGGCAGGCGCTGCAGGCCGAGTGCAGGCAGGGCAGCAGGCGCGGCTCCCGCTCGGGCCGCAGGCGCTCCCGGCACACGCCGCAGTGCTCCAGCAGCTCCAGCGCCTCGCCGCCGCCCCCCGCGGGCGACGACGCCGAGGCCGAGGCCGAGCCCGAGCCCGAGGCCGCCGCAGGGGCCGCCGTCGAAGCCGCGGCCGCGGCGGGGGCGCGCTTATCGCCGCCCGCCGAGCCCTCGCTCGGGCCCGGGCTGCTCGAGGCGGCTGTCGCCGCCGCCGCCGAGGCCGCTGCCGCCGAGGCCGCCATTCACACGCCGCCGGGGGCGCCCAGGGGGGGAAGGAGGGGCTCGGGCCCGCCGCGCAGGCGCAGACACGCTCGCCGCCAACGGCTGGGTCGGCGCCGCCGCTGCCGCCGCGAGGCCGACGCTGCCGTGCGCCGCCTGGGACGCCGCCCGCTGCGCGCGGGGCGCTGCCGAGGCCCGGTCCGCCGCTGGCTGCTCGCGCTGCGCCGCCGCCGCCGCCCGCGTCCGCTCCTCAAAGGCCGCCGAGACCCCGGACGCGCGCCACGCGACCAGCCGCTCGCCGCGCGCCCCTCGCAGAAAGAGCCGAGGCTGGGGGGCGGGACAGAAATAACTGGCGCCGCCGCCGCCGCGCACGCGCACTGGCAGGCTCGCGGCCGGGGGCGGAACCCAGGCGGGGGCTGCGCACCAGGACGCCAGTGCGCACGCGCCTCAGCGGGGTCCGCCCACCGCCGCCTGCACCGCCTGGCCTGGCCCGGGAGGAAAGGGCGGGGCCTGCGTGATGTCGTCCCTGCCTGGGGGCGGGGCGCGCGCGCCGCATTTAAAGAGCGTTCCCCGCCCCTCCGCCGCGCAACCCGCCGCGGGTCGGCTGGATCCTGTCCGCGGACTCCGCCTCCACCCCAGGCCCCGCCTCCACCTAGGCCCCGCCCCTTCGGCGGCCCGGAGACGTCACCGGCATCGCCAGACGGGGCGGGGCCGAGACTGGGAGGGGAGGCCGGCCGGGGAGAGGGGCGGGGGTCCCCATCCCAGAAGGCCGTGCTGTCCAGAGCCCCGAGGCTGTTTCCCATTTTTATTGTGTTTTTTTTTTTAATGTATTTTCACCGATTTTACACGGGGAGGGAGAGGGAGAGAGAGAAACGGCCACGATGAAGAAAGAAAACACCGGAGGCACCAGTGAGGAGAGGGCGTCACCCAGCGGCGGCCTCCCGCACGCCCCGCACGGGGGATGCAGCCCGCAGCCCGGGCCTGGGCCCTCCCGGCTCCTAGGCCGACTCAACCTCCCAGACTCACCGGCCCGGCCCTATTTTTTAATCTTTTTGTTGTTTAAGGTCAAACACACGGGAACCGGCCCAAGCCCGCCGGCTCCCAGGAGGCAGCACCGGATCGGGTCTGCAAGGCCGTTCCGGGCGGGCGAGCCGGCCCTCCCCGCGGGCCACGTTCCCGGGCGGGAGGAGAGTCGGGGAGGATCCGGTGCGAAGGGGCTGCCCGGGTGGGTGCGGAGCCGCCGGGCCTGCACCTCCAGCCCGGACCCGCCCGCCTCCCGGGCTCGCACTCGCCTGAGCCGCGGGCCCCGGGCGCGGCCCCTCCGGCCCCTCGGGCGCCCGCACGTGGCGGCGGGGGCGTGGCGGGCGATCGGGGCCGGGTGCGGCCTTTGTTCCCCGCGGGGCCGGGGGCCCTGGGCTTTGTGCGCGCGGCCTTTGTTCCAGCCCCGGCGCCGCCCCCTCCGCCCGCCGCGGGGTCCGCCCCGTCGGCCGCCGCCCCCCCCAGCTCGACCCCGCTTCCTTCCTGGGGTTCCTGGACCCGGGAAGGAAAGTGGGTGCTGGCACCGCAGTGGGTGAGCGTGGCGTCCTAACAGCTGCTGGGCTCTGCACGGCCCCATCGGCACTGGGCTTTCCGGGGGGTGGGGGGGGTCCGGGGACCAGCGAGCCCAAAGGAGTAGGTGATGGAACAGAGTGTGGGCGGGCACCCCCTGCCCCCCGCCCCCCACCCCCAGCACCTGCGGGAGGGGCAGTGCCAGCAGAAGGAAGGAAGGGCAGAGGCCTGAGGCTGGCGGCCCCAGGGTGCAGGTACTGAGGGTGGGGGTTCGGGGGCTGCACAGCCGCCTGGTGTCCCTTTTACACACAGGTCCTCACTAGCAACTGGTCCTGTGGCTTCTTTCTCTTTCTTTCTTTTTCTCTCTTTCTTTCTTCCTTTTCTTTCTTTTTCTTTCTCTCTTTCGGGGCAGGGTGAACATGCACGAGGGTCTCTTGGGGCTCCCAAAACTCACAGTGGCTGCCGGCCCAGGAGCCCCTGTCTCTGGCCACCAGGCCTGCAACTCTCTAAACAGCCCCATTCCTCCCTCTGGGCCCAGGACCTTCCCTTCCCAGCGCAGAGCCCCCAAACCAGCAGAGCTGCAGCAGCGGCCTGAGGGCCCCTCACACCCCGGCCAGGCCGCGCCCAGCCCCTGGCATAAGTGGGGCAGCCAAGCCCCCCGGGCGGCTCAGAGGTTGGGCCTGGACCCATAAACCAGGAGGTCGGGGTTCCATCCCCTGTCAGGGCACGTGTCCCGGTTTTCGGCTCAATCCCCAGGGGGGCCGGGCAGTAGGCAGCTGATGGGTCCATGATTCTCTCTTACCATTGATGTTTCTCTCTCTCCCTCCCTCTCCATTCCTCTCTGAAATCAATAAAAATGTATTTTTTTGAAAGTCCTAACCGGTTTGGCTCAGTGGATAGAGCCTCAGCCTGCGGACTGAAGGGTCCCAGGTTCGATTCCGGTCAAGGGCATGTACCTTGGTGGCGGGCACATCCCCAGTGGGGGGTGTGCAGGAGGCAGCTGATCGATGTTTCTCTCTCATTGATGTTTCTAACTCTCTATCCCTCTCCTTTCCTCTCTGTAAAAAATCAATAAAATATATTTTTTTTAAAAAAGAAATAGAAAAAAAACAGTGACAATCATTGACACCCAAAGAATCCACCCTATCCATGAGTCCTTGACGGTTCTCAGCCAGGAAAGTAGCCCATCTGTCAGCATCCGACGCCCCTCGCTCTGAGAATCCGGCACAGATCCCGCCTCCCAGGGGAACTGTGGTCGAGGAACACATGGGCCGGTTCTGCTTTAGGTAATGACATGCTAGGATTTGGAAAACATCCTTCCCCAACCGATAATGAGATTCCTGAGCAGGCCAGGGTTATCTGTGTGGACACTCTGAGGTGAACAGGGGGTCATGGGGCCAGTGTGGCCATCGGGGAGGGGCACATGAGTGGGCAGGGGCGGCCAGGCTGTGACTGCCCCCAGTTAGGGTGTGGGAACCCTAAAGAAAGCACGCCGATGTTCAAGGCCAGTGTGAGCGTGGGGGACCTGTCCTGGGTGCACCGGGGGCTCAAGGCCAAGGCCGACTTTACCAGTTGCAGGTGCAAAAGCGAGGACACACGATCTTACTGTCCGACCCAGGCGAGCCCTTCCATGGCCCACAGGCTGAGGTTCAGCAAGAAGCCTCCTTTGTCTAAATTGGTACAAAGTATGTTACTGACCAGCCGGTATGTGGCTGCTTGGTCCACTGCTAGGTTTGTTTGTTTCTTTTAAAATATATTTTATTGATGTTACAGAGAGGAAGGGGAAGGGAGAGTTAGAAAAAAATCGATGAGAGAGAAACATTGATCGGCTGCCTCCTGCACACCCCCTCCTGGGGATAGAGCCTGCAACCCAGGTACATGCCCTTGGCCAGAATCGAACCCAGGACCCTTCAGTCCAAGGGCCAACACTCTACCCACTGAGCCACACCAATTAGGGCAGGTCTGCTCAGCAGACAGACTATCGGCCCGGCCCGAAGACTGAAGGGTCCCAGGTTGGCTTCGATTTCCGTCAAGGGCAAGTAACTCGGTCCCAGACTCAATCCCCCGCCCCGGGTCGGTGCACCTGGGAGGCAACCAATCGATGTGTCTCTCTCACATCATGTTTCTCTCTCTCTCTCTCCCTTCCTCTCTAAATCAATAAAAATATATTTTGAAGAAAAAGAAGAAAAAGCCAGCCTAGAGTCCTTTAAAACCTCTGACTCCCGGTCCCTGGGTACTGAAGCCATTTTGGGGCTCATCTCATAATAATAAAAGTGTAATATGCTAATTAGAATGCTAATTAGACCGGATGTCCTTCCAGACAAAGCGGGGGAGGGCAGGGGGGTGCGAGGGAAGCCAGGGTCCCAGGTGCCAGAGGGAAGCCGATGCCGGTACCTGGCAGCCGGTTCAAGGATTGCCTACTCTTTTTAAAAAATATATATTTTACTGATTTTTTACAGAGAGGAAGGGAGAGGGATAGAGAGTTAGAAACATCGATGAGAGAGAAACATCGATCAGCTGCCTCCTGCACACCCCCTACTGGGGATGTGCCCACAACCAAGGTACATGCCCTTGACGGGAATCGAACCCGGGACCCTTCAGTCCGCAGGCCGACGCTCTATGCACTGAGCAAAACCGGTGAGGGCAGGAAGGCCTAGTCTTGCTCAAATTTTGTGCTTTTATAATCCCTCACCACTCTCGGCCTCCTCATTCCTCCTTCAGCGACCCTAACACAAATTGATGTCTCTCTCTCTCTCTCTCTCTCTCTCTCTCTCTCCTTTCCTCTCTCTAAAATCAATCAATAAAATAAAAATTAAAAACACTTTTGGGCTCAAATTTTGCTTTTAGTAAACTAAATACAGGAAACACACACACAAAAGACAAGGAAAATAAATTGCTGGTTTGTGGATGAGAGTGTCCCAGTGTGTGCTCCATGTTTCCTGGCCTTTTTAACTTTTCCAAACCAACCCCAGCCCTAGCCAGTTTGGCTCAGTGGATAGAGCGTCGGCCTGCGGACTCAAGGGTACTGGGTTCAATTCCGGTCAAGGGCATGTACCTTCGTTGCAGGCATATCCCAGTGGGGGTCGTGCAGGAGGCAGCTGATTGATGTTTCTCTCTTATCAATGTTTTTGACTCTCTATCCCTCTCCCTTCCTCTCAGTAAAAAATCAATAAAATATATTTTTAAAAAAATCAACCCCAACAGCCCAGGTGTGTGGGGACCCTGGATGGCGGAGGTACTGTTAAAATAGAGATGATTTCAAGGCAGGTCTCCTGCCCACCCTGTTTCCTCAGGCAGGTCCAGGAGGCTGAGAGGACATTCTTGATCTTTGCGTTTTACATATGAAAGCAAATTAAACCTTTCTGTGTTGCAAATATTCCTCACCCCCGCCCCGCCCGACTCCCTCATGGGCGATCCTCTGATACTGGATGCTTCCTTTTTCCTAAATCTCTTCTCCATCCGATCAGGGAGGCTAAACACCTCCCTGCTGGCACCTCCCTGCTCAGGGGCCACCCTGTCTCAACCCTGTCCTGGTATCAGGATGCATTGTTTTTTAAATATATTTTTATTGCTTTCAGAGAGGGAGGGAGAGGGGGAGAGAGATAGAAACATCACTGATGAGAGAGAATCATGGATCGGCTGCCTCCTGCACGCCCCCCACTGGGGATCGAGCCTGCAACCCGGGCCCATGCCCTGACCGGGACTCCCCAACATGACTTCCTACGGCCACACAGGCTGGGCCCAACATGCGTTTGCAAGGGGACATGCCCTTTGTCCCAAGGGAGGCTCCGGGCCTACTGAGGTGTGTGTCTGGGTCCTGGAACCCGCATCCCACACCTGGCACAGCCAGAGGGCTTGGTGACCCGGTGGCTGAGGGCCGGGCTGCAGCCACAGGCAGTGGGTGCCTAGAGGGGACCCTGGCTGGGAAACCAGCCCGCCCGCCTCACGGCAGCGGATGGTGCAGGGAGCTGGGAGCCCAGGCTGAGGCCTGAGGGGAGGGAGGGGCCCTGCCTCAGCTGCTGAGTCACCTCTAATGGTCTTTTCTGTGAGTCTGTGATCCGTGGGGCTTCCGCAGCTCTTCCCTGGACGCCCAGCCTTGTCCCGGCCCCTTCTCACCCCGAATGCCTCTCGAAGATTCTGACAGGCCTGGAATTTTCAGTCCTTCAGGCCACACCGGCCCCTCCCTGGCTCACTAAACCTGTGCCCCAGGCGGCTCTCTCTAAGGGTCACATTTAAGCCTCCTCGCCGCCCTGTTACTGGAACAGAGGCCTGGCCCTCGGTCATGTCTGCCTAGGGCTGGTCAGTAGTGTGTGGATTCTTGACTTCCTGCAGGAAAAATTTCACAACAAGACTCCAGATGACTGAGGGAACATTTCTTAAAGGCGGGGACGATCAGACAAGAAAGAATCAACAGGAGAGCTAAGCCGGGCTGTCCTAGCTCTCGGGGAAGTCGGAGAGAAGGGGGCCTGGGGACCAGGTTCAGGGGTGAGCCTGGGACGAGCTGCTGGTACCCAGGGCTCCCCTGGTTGCAAGCCTCATGGGATCCTTTACGGTTCTGGAGACGCAAGGCTGCGGGGGAAGAAATGGAGGAAGAAGAGGGGACAGGGAGTGGCCGGGCTATAGGGAGGGCACAGCCTGGGTCCTTTGTCCTGAGTCTTCTATCTGGAATGCGGAAATCCTAGGGGAGGTCTGCGGGGGAGGGTTTCAGTGTGTCAGTGTTTTAGGGGTGCTGCTTCAGGGCCGGGGTCTCCTAGGATTGGCCAGTGGCAGGGGAGGGAGCTGTCAGTCATCACAGCTGGTCCTGGTGCCACCCGCCTGGTTCGGCTGCTTTTCTGGGTCTGGAGCTCAATGTTATTTCCAGGGAGGCGGCCTTCCCTGTCGGCTGTAAATAGCTCTGCCTTTGTTGAGCTCTCGGTCTGTTTCCCATTCATTCTGCTCGTCCTGGCTCACCGGCTTCCTCGCCTCTGTGGTTTAATTTTCCTTTTCTTTTTTCTTTTAATATATTTTATTGACTTTTTACAGAGAGGAAGGGAGAGAGAGAGAGAGAGAGTTAGAAGCATCAATGAGAGAGAAACATCGATCAGCTGCCTCCTGCACACTCCCCACTGGGGATGTGCCCGCAACCAAGGTACATGCCCTTGACCGGGAATCGAACCTGGGACCTTACAGTCCACAGGCTGACGCTCTATCCACTGAGCCACACCAGTTACGACCTTTTCCTTTTCTTTTAAATCATCAATGCCAAAATACATACAAATAAAGCATCCATGCTTGGCCTGTGCGGCTCAGGGGTTGAGCATCGACCTATGAAACAGGAGATCACAGTCAAGGCCCGGTTGCGGGCTTGATCCCCATTGGGGGGCGTGCAGGAGGCAGCCGATTAATGTGTCTCTCTTATCATTGATGTTTCTATCTCTCCTCCCTTCCTCTCTGAAATCAATAAAAATATTAAAAAATTAAAATCCTTATTGATTCTAGAGAGAGAGAGAGAAACATTAATGGAGGAAGAAACTGGCCTGTTGCTTCCTGTACCATCAAACCCACAACCTGGTTATGTGCCCCAACCAGGAGTCGAACCCTCAAGCCTTTGGGGTTTAGGACGGCACTCTAACCAACTGAGCCACACTGGCCAGGGCTGCCTTACTGATTTTCTAAGAAATTTCTCTCTCTCGCCGAAACCGGTTTGGCTCAGTGGACTGAAAGGTCCCAGGTTCGATTCCGGTCAGGGGCATGTACCTTGGTTGTGGGCACATCCCCAGTAGGGGGCGTGCAGGAGGCAGCTGGTCGATGTTTCTCTCTCATCGATGTTTCTAACTCTCTATCTCTCTCCCTTCCTCTCTGTAAAAAATCAATAAAATATAAAAAAAAAATGTCTCTCTCTCTCTCTCTCTCTCTCTCTCTCTTTATTTCACAGAGGAAGAGGGTGAGAGAAGCATCAATGATGAGAGAGAATCATTGATCCGCTGCCTCCTACATGCCCCACACTGGGAATCGAGCCCACAACCTGGGCACGTGCCCTTGACCAGAATCAAACCCGGGACCCTTCAGTCTGCAGACCAACACTCTATTCATGGTGCCAAACCAGCTAGTGCTGAACTTTCTCTTATGATTTGGAAAAAAAATAAATAACCAAAAACCTGTGCCCTGGGCTGCACTATTCCCCCAAATGCCCCCATAACCAGGGTGGCAAAGGCCTTTGGAGAGAAAAGCAAAACATGTTTTCTCTTGCCCTAACCAGTTTGGCTCAGCGAATAGAGCGTCGGCCTGCGGACTCAAGGGTCCCAGGTTCGATTCCGGTCAGGGGCATGTACCTTGGTTTCGGGCACATCCCCAGTGGGGAGTGTGCAGGAGGCAGCTGATTGGTGTTTCTCTCTCATCGATGTTTCTAACTCCCTATCCCTCTCCCTTCCTCTCTGTAAAAAACCAATAAAGTATATTTAAAAACAAAACAAAACATGTTTTCCCAAGGCCTGAGCGGAGTCAGGGTTGGGGTTTTTCCTTCCTGTTCAGCACCCTCCCTCCTCAGCGTCCTCACACATTCCTTTCCACCTGCCCTGATGCTGTTCCAGCCTCTATGTCTGGACAGTTGGTTCCCCTCTGACCCCCAGTCCCCCTGCACGTCGGACCTCATAGGATGGGAGAACGAGACCCGTGGAGGTGCCTGACACGCTGGTAGGCAGAAAGGAGACGTCTGGCCTGAGAGAGGCAATGGGTATTGGTTCGATGGAAACAGTGGCCTTGGTCAGACGCTTACCAAGTGCAGGTCCCGACTGTCTGTATTTGATTTTAGGGAGAGAAGTGACAGGGAAAGAGAGAGAAACATCAGCTGCGTCCTGCACGTCCCCTACAGGGGACTGAGCCGGAAACGCAGGCAGGTGCCCCGACCAAGCGACCTCTATGCCTGGGACAAGTCCAGTCAACGGAGCCACACAGGCCAGGTCAGCTGCTTCTTAACCGAGGACCCCAGACTCCGTAGCTTCCAACAGCACCCACCTCCTAGCTGCAGGCCAGAACCCCAGGCTGCGGCCTTGCTCGGTCTCACAAAGTGTGGGCCGGGCAAGGCTCTCCTGGAAGCTCTGGGGAGAAATCCACTTCCCAGCTCATCCAGGTGGTCGGCAGGAGGAATCCAGGTCCCTGCGGTTGTAAGACTGAGTCCCTGTTTTCTCTCTCTTTTTTTTCTTTTTAAATATATTTTTATTAGCTTCAGAGAGGAAGGGAGAGGGAGAGAGAGAGAAACATCAGTGATGAGAGAGAATCATGGATCGGCTGCCTCCTGAACACCCCTCACCAGGGACTGAGCCTGAAACCCAGGCATGTGTCTGCAACTGGAATCGAACCTGAGACCCTTCAGACCACAGGCCGATGGATGTTGTTTGTTTGTGTGGGGTTTTTTGTTTGTTGTTGTTAATCCTCACCTGAGGATATTTTTCCATTGATCTTTTAGAGATACTGGAAGAGAGAGGGAAAGGCAGAGAGAAATATTGATGTGAGAGAAACACATCGATTGGTTGCCTCCTGCACACGCCCTGATCAGGGCTTGGGCCGGGAAGGAGCCTGCAACCAAGGTACGTGCCCTTGACCAGAATTGAACCTGGACTCTGGTCTGCAGGCTGATTCTCTATCCACTGAGCCAAACTGGCTAAGGCTTCTTCTTCTTCTTCTTCTTCTTCTTTGTAAGAGCACATTTATTGGGTAAATTACAGATGTAGAAAAAGTAATTTCTAGCCCTAGCTGGTTTGGCTCAGTGGATAGAGCGTCGGCCTGCGGACTGAAGGGTCCCGGGTTCTGGCTCTCTATCTCTCTCCCTTCCTCTCTGTAAAAAATCAATAAAATATATTTAACACAAAAAGTAATTTCTGGAAGAAATGGGCTTAGGAAACAAGTGATGGAGGCGAAGGAAGGGCCTGGAGCTTGGGAGCGAGGGAGCTCATGGTGAAGTGTTGGGGGAGGGGGAGTGAGGGAGAGCCGGTCCCTGTTTTCTTGCTGTTCTTCAGCTCTTCTCAGATTCCGGACCCCACACTCACCCCTATATTCCCTGTCACATGGCCCCTTCCACCTTCAAAGGCCCAGAGTCCTTCTAACTCAAGTGCCTCTCCTGTTCCTCCTCTGCCGTGGTCGGCAAACTGCGGCTCTCCAGCCACATGCGGCTCTTTGGCCCCTTGAGTGTGGCTCTTCCTGAGCCTTAGGAGCACCCTAATTAAGTTAATGACAATGCACCTACCTGTATAGTTTAAGTTTAAAAAATTTGGCTCTCAAAAGAAATTTTAATCGTCGTACTGCTGATATTTGGTTCTGTTGACTAAGGTGTTTACCGACCACTGGGCTAAGGGCCTTGCTGATTGCCCTGGGTCAACCCACTCATCCCAGGATCATCTCCATACTGTGAGGTCGGCTGACTCATAACCTCAATGACAGCTGCTGTTTTGTGGGGGTTCTGGCAGGGAATCTTGGAGGGGGCATCTTTAGAATTTTGCCCCCCTCCAGGACATGACTCCCGATGCATTAGAATCCAATGGAGTCGGGTCCGGGGCAGGCTGATGCAGCCGTGGGCACCTCCATTCCTGTTTAGGTGGTAGAGACGGCGGCTGTCTGTCCAGGTGAAGGGCAGCGTTGACCTCTGCCCTCAGAGGCCGAGTGACAGAGGATGGGGGAAACTCAAGATCAGGGAGGGCCCCCGAGGGAGGGGGTGGCAGGTGAGCAGTGTGAGAGGGAACTGGGCAGGCCAGCCTGGGGGTGGGGACAGCAGGAGAGGGGTGGCTGAGGTTGAACTGAGCAGACACAGGGGACGAGGCAGGCCATGGTGAGGGGCCACATTCTGAGCAGGACAATGAAGCCATTAGAAACGAGTTTTATTATTTATTTACAAAAATATATTTTTAAAATGTTTTCTATTGATTTCAGAGAGGAAGGGAGAGGGAGATAGAAACATCAATGATCAGAGAAAACCATTGATCAGCTGCCTCCTTCACGCCACCACTGGGGATTGAGCCTGAAACCCGGGCATGTGTCCTGACTGGTAATCGAACTGCAACCTCTTGGTGCATAGGTGGGTGCTCAGCCTCTGAGCCACGCTGGCCAGGCTAGACTTGAGTGTTTTTTGCTTTTTAAAAAATTTATTTATTCATTTTTAATATATTTCTATTGATTTCAGAGAGGAAGGGAGAGGGAGAGACAGAAATATCAATGATGAGAGAGAATTATTGATCGGCTGCCTCCTGCACGCCCCCCACTGGGGATGGAGCCCACAACCCGGGCCTGTGCCCCCAGCCGGAATTGAACCTGGGACTGTTGGTCCGAAGGCCGACGGTCTATCCACTGAGCCACACCTGCTAGGGCTGGATTGAGTTTTAATGAGCTTCCTCAGGTCATGGGCCATAAGAAAGGCTGCAGGGGGGACAGTGAGCCCCTGCCTGGGATATTCCCCTTCCCCTCCACGACATGAGGCGTGCTGAGGCTCTGGGGGATCTTCTGACCTGAGGTCCAGGTCTTCCCGCCTCTCTCCAGCACCCACGAGTAGAGCATGAGGTCGGGCTGGCCCCACTGCCGCACACCATGGGGTGGGCCTGGTTCATGCAGGAAAGAAACAGGAGAGACCTCGGCTGCTCCCCGGGCCCAGACAGCTCTTCCCACAGACTCTGCCCTTGTGGCTTCGGGCCTTTGGGGTCTGGTAGCTCACGCCCTCCTGCAGAGGTAGGACCCATCCAACCCCCACCCCAGCCCCTTTTCCGAGCTCTGGGGCAGGTCGTTCAGGTCCATATGATTCCATTTATTTGTCAGGACTCGCCCTGGGGCAGGAGGAGGGGGCGTAAGGGGCATCCAATCAGGCTACCTCCACCTTCTACCTGGACCCAGGACCCAGGCCCAGGCACGAGGCAGAAAGTGGGCGTCAAGGTCGGATGGGTCTGCTCCCCACCCGACTAGCGAGCCCTCCTCCTGCTTGCACCCCGCTCCTGCTTGCACCCCTACTCCTGCTCGCACCTCCCGGCGTCCCAGAGTGCCTTCCGACCCTTTATTGCGGTGCAGGTGCAGCACCTCCAGCCCCGCCCCGCCCAACACAGGGGCATGGCGCGCTGATTGACAGTGCAGGCCCCGCCTCCTCCCCGTCTCTAGGGCGACGCTGGAAGCGTACTTCGGCCCAGAGAATCCTCGCCGCCCCGCCCTCCCTGTGTCTGCATCTTTTTTTTCTTTCTTGATGCTTTAATTTATTTCCTCTCAGAATTTAGGATCTTCCCCTTTATTTTTTATTTAAAAATATATTTTATCGATTTTAAAAAAATATATTTTATTGATTTTTTACAGAGAGGAAGGGAGAGGGATAGCTAGAAACATCGATGAGAGAGAAACATCGATCAGCTGCCTCCTGCACACCCCCTACTGAGGATGCACCTCAGAGCACCAGGGAGTAAAGGCAGGAGGGAGGGCCCAGCCCCGCCTCTGCTGGCAGGAGAGTGTGGGGAGCAGGGCGGGGCCAGCCCCGCAATCAGAGGTTCTTGAGTCAGGAAGTGGGAGCGTGGACACATCTCCCATCACCCGGTCCCCACAAGGCAGCCGCCTCACGCTCTATAGAGCCGAGAGAGGCACGTCAGAGCCCTGGGCGCCGCCACTGCTGGCAGCCTGAGCGTAGCTCCCTCCATTTCCACCTGAGCGCCTCCTCATCCACATCAGCACAGCTCTGGCCACAACTCCCAGCAGAACCAGGCCCCCAACGATGCCCGTGATGATGATGATGATGGAGGTCTGAGAAGGCGGCTCCCATCTCAGGGTCAGGGGCTCGGGCAGCCCCTCGTGCTGCACATGGCACGTGTATCTCTGCTCCTCTCCAGGGGGCACCCCCACGGCCGCCCACTTCTGGAAGGTGCCGTCCCCCGCAGGCCTGGTCTCCACCAGCTCCATGTCCTGCGCCTGGTCCTCCCCGTCACGCTGCCAGGTCAGGGCGATGTCCGCAGGGTAGAAGCCCAGCGCCCAGCACCTCAGGGTGACCTCACTGGCAGAGATGGGGTGGCGGGTCACGTGAGCCTTGGGAGGGTCTGCGCCCTGCAGGGTCTCCTTCCCTTTGTCCAGGTACAGGAGCAGCGACTCCACACACAGGCCCTCCAGGTAGCTCCTCTCACGCTCTGCAGCACCGGCCGCCTCCCACTTGCGCCGGGTGATCTGAGCCGCCGTGTCAGCCGCGGTCCAGGAGGTCAGGTCCTCGTTCAGGGCGAGGTAATCGGCGCCGTCGTAGGCGTATTGCTCGTACCCGCGGAGGAGGCGCCCGTCGGGGCCCACGTCGCAGCCAGACATGACCTGGAGGGTGTGAGGCCCGTCCTCGCTCTGGTTGTAGTAGCCGCGCAGGATCTCCAGGTCCCCTCGGTAAATATGAGCCGTTTCCTTGTAGATCTGCGTGTTCCGGTCCCAATACTCCGGGTCCTCCCGCTCCACCCACGGCTGCTGCATCCACGGCGCCCGCGGCTCCTCCCTCGGATTCGGGGCGTCGCTGTCGAACCGCACGAACTGCGTGTCGTCCACGTAGCCGACGGCGAAGAAGCGGGGCTCCCCGCGGCCGGGCCGGGACACGATGGTGTAGAAATACCTCAGGGAGTGGGAGCCTGGGGGCGTGGACGGAGGGCAGGGCCGGGGCTGGACACGCGTCTTCCCGGTCCCGCGCCCCAGCCGGGTCCCCTCGCTCTTCCCCGCACCGCCGCCCCCTCCGACCCCGCATTCACCGGCCCAGGTGGGGGTCAGGACCAGCGTCCCCGAGAGCAGCAGGAGGAGGGTGGGGGGGCTCAGGACCCGCATCCTCGGTGTCTGGGGGATGATCTCGTGTGTCTGCGTCTTTGCTTCCCCCGGAACTGCTGCCTGGCGTCGTCGTCTCATCTCCATGGAAACACCGGAAACGTGCTCCCGGTTAGCGCTCCCCAGCGACGCCGCGGCTGCGGACTTGGGTTCCGCCGGCGTCGCGGCCGGGAAGCGCGGCCTTGCGGGTGGTGGCGGCCGGGCCCGGCGCCGGCGGAGGAGCTGGCGGTGAGGCTGGGCGGCGGGAGGCCGGAGAGCGCCCGGGAGCGGCCCCCACGCCGGGCTGGGAGCGCAGGCTGCGGACCGGAGGGGGCGCTGTCGGGCGCGGGCGGGGCGGACCGGGAGGCCTGGGGCCGTGCGGCGGCGGCGGGGGCAGCCGGCGCGGACCTCAGGGGGGCGCTGGGCGCGGGGCGGGGCGCGTGCCAGGGCGCGGGCGAGGGCGAGGGCGCTCGGGGCTGTGCGTGGCGCGGGCAGAGGGGTGGCGGCGGGACAGGGCGCGGCCGGGCCTGGGGGCCGCGTCCTCAGGCGGCCTTTGTTCCGCGGCGCCTGGGAGGCCCTGCTGCCGCTGCACCGCGGAGTCGGAGCCTGGCGGGGAGCAGGGCGGGGAGGGGGGCCGGGGGCGGAAAAGGACGGGCTGCTCCCCTGCGGGTTGATGCACAGGTTCCTGCCCCAAACCCCGCGCGCACATTGCGAGTCCTGAGACGCCGGGCGAATGGACCCGGGGAGGATGCTGGCGCGGAGGCCACAGCACGTGCAGACTTGGCTCATTGGCGAAATTGCCAGGAATTAATTCTTCGCACGGTGGCCTCTGAGCCGAGGCGGGGCCGGACCTGTTAGGAGGGAGCAGGCTCCCCCTGGCGGCCGCGTGGGGAACAGACCGCGGGGTGGGGGGTGGGATGAGAAGGGGCGGTCCCTGCATCCAGGAGTCCCCGCCGGTGCGGGGTTGGGGGGGCGGTGGAGGTGTGTGCAGCGGTCTCAGGGGCTCGATGTGGGGCGTGCAAGGAAGCGGGGTGGGTTCTGGTCCCTGCAAAGAGGGTTCGGGCTTGAGGAGCTGCAGGGGTGAGTCAGATCTGCGTGGGCCAGGCCGGGCTCACCTCCTCCCCGACCTGCTCCCCGCCAGGTGTGTGGCCTGGGAGTGGGGTGAGCGAGGTGGGTGGAGGGGAAACTGAAGCTGAGAGACCGTGGTGCCTGCTTGACGGGGGAAATAGAGCTGCTCAGATTCCCAGAATCCTTTGGGGGGGGTGGTAACCCCTCTTTCTAGTGCCTGCGGTGGGCGGTGCTGGGATAGTGAGGACACAGTTTGACCGGAAGCATCCGGATTGCTCAGCGATGCTCCACCTGCACCCACCCGATCACACACCCCTGCACAGGCCACACAAGCCCCTCTCTGCACACAGGCCCCCTCCGTATTCCCATCCACGGGGGGCGGGGCAGAAACCACGTGTTTCCCTCCCGTGGGGCAGCTGCTTGGCTAATGCCCCTCCTACTCCGAACCCTGTGTGGCTGTGCACACCCCTGGTCACTCAGTCCAGGGCACACCTCCTGCCACCCCACCCCGCGAAGGCCTTCATGTTAAACCCTCGGTTCTGAGGCAGCAGACGGGTCCAGGCCGCGGATGCTGAGGTTGGGGTTTGAGGCAGGGGCGGATCAGAAAGCAGCCACAGTGGAGGGGGTGCAGCCATCTGGGGTGGTCAGTGAGCCAGTGCAGGATGCAGGTCTCTGCCCCCTGGAGGGGATGCGGGGAGATTGATTGATAGGTATTAGAGTTGGGGGAAGGCTGGGTGCGTGGGCCGAGACAGGGGACCCGGCCCTGGAGCTTACCTCGCCTGCTTGGGTAGTAAGCAGCACTGGGGGAGGGGGAGGAGGGGTGTAAACCTTTAAAAATATATTCATTTTTCATATATATGTATTTTATTTCAGAGAAGAAGGGAGAGAGATGGGAACATCAATGATGAGAGAGAATCACTGATTGGCTGCCTCCTGCACGCCCCCTACTGGGTGGGGATGGAGCCCACAACCCTGGCATGTTCCCTTGACCCGGATCAACCCAGGACCCTTCAGTCTGCAGACCTAAGCTCCATCCACTGAGCCAGGGCCCTGCGTGTAGATCTTTTTTCTTCTTTTTTTCTAATATATTTGATTTTTTTTTACAGAGAGGAAGGGAGAGAGATAGAGAATTAGAAACATCGATGAGAGAGAAACATCGATCAGCTGCCTCCTGCACACTCCCTACTGGGGATGTGCCTGCAACCAAGGTACATGCCCTTGACTGGAATCGAACCCGGGACCCTTCAGTCCACAGGCCGACGCTCTATACACTGGGCCACACCGGTCAGGGCCCTGGGTGTAGACCTTTGATATTCCCATCCCTCTCCCATGGGTCTGCAAGGAGCTGTGGAGATGGCAAGGCAGGCAGAAGTCCTGGAGAGAGTGTGTGTGGGGTGAGGGGAAGGGGGGTCGTGCTGAGGCCTGGGCACTGGGTGGAGCCCTGCAAGGGTCCGTTTTGGGGGGGTGGGAGCTGAGGTTCACCCTGTCCCGCGACCAAGGCTGACAACGGGGACACCAGGGTAGAGGGGTCTCTGTCTGACCTCTCCTCACCCCCTTCACCCGATGCAGATGGCGGCGGCGGAGGCGGTGCACCACATCCACCTGCAGAACTTCTCCCGCTCGCTACTGGAGACCCTCAACGGCCAGCGGCTGGGCGGGCACTTCTGCGACGTGACCGTGCGCATCCGCGAGGCCTCGCTGCGCGCGCACCGCTGCGTGCTGGCCGCCGGCTCGCCCTTCTTCCAGGACAAGCTGCTGCTCGGCCACTCGGAGATCCGCGTGCCGCCCGTGGTGCCCGCGCAGACGGTGCGCCAGCTCGTGGAGTTCCTGTACAGCGGCTCCCTGGTCGTGGCGCAGGGCGAGGCGCTGCAGGTGCTCACGGCCGCGTCCGTGCTGCGCATCCAGACGGTCATCGACGAGTGCACGCAGATCATCGCCCGGGCCCGCGCCCCCGCGCCCGCAGCGGGTGCCCCCGCGCCCCTGCCCCTGCCCACGCCCGTGCCCCCCGCCGCTCGCACCCGCGCAGCTGCGCCACCGCCTGCGCCACCTGCTGGCCGCGCGCCCCCTGGGCCACCCCGGGGCGGCGCACACCCGCAAGCAGCGCCAGCCCGCGCGCCTGCAGCTGCCCGCGCCCCCCGCGCCCGCCAAAGCCGAGGGGTCGGTCGCTGACCCCGCCCTGCCTGCCGCCCCAGAGGAGGGCGGGGACGAGGAGGAAGAGGAGGAGACGGAGGACGAGACGGACGGCGAGGACGGCGAAGGCGGGGGCCCGGGCGAGGGCCAGGCGCCCCCTCCCTTCCCCGACTGCGCCGCCGGCTTCCTCGCCGCTGACAGCGCGCGCGAGGAGCCGCCTGCGCCCGCCGGCCTCCCCGACTACGGCGCCGGGAGGGACTTCCTCCGGGCGCCCCCGGGGGCCGAGGACGTGTTCCCGGACACCTACGTGTCCGCGTGGCCAGAGGAGGACGGCCCCGCGGCGGAAGGCTGTCCCCCCGAGGCCCCCGCCCCGCCGGACTGCGTCCTGTCCGGGCCCCGCCAGCCCGCCCTGAAGACCCCGGCGCCCCCAGTGGTCCTTTTCCCCTTCCACCTGGGCGCCCCCGGGCCCCCCGCGCAGCCCCCACCAGCACCCGCCGAGCCGGCCCCTGCGCCCCCGACCGCCTTCTACCCGGCGCTCCAGCCCGAGGCGGCCCCCAGCGTGACTCTGGGGGAGGCCCTGGCCCCGCCCGCCGCTCCCGCCGCCGCCCCTCTGGTCCCCGCCGCCGCGCGCCCCGCGGGCTCCGAGCCACCCGCCTACGAGTGCAGCCACTGCCGCAAGACGTTCAGCTCGCGGAAGAACTACACCAAGCACATGTTCATCCACTCGGGTGAGCGGGGTGGTCTCGGGGCGGGTGGGCATTGGGCACCGGGCGGGGGTGGCAGCTCCGGAGCGGCCTGGAAATGGAGCCCCCAGGCGCTCCGTGTGGGCAGCAGGCCCTCCTGCCGGTCTCCTAGCCCCGCTTCATCGGGGCGGGGTGTGTCCTGAGCCGGGCTGTGGAGCAGGAGCCTGTCCGGGAGCCTTTGGAACCTGGCGGTGGAGCTAGGATGGAGCTGGGGATGGTGGGGGGAGGAATGGGGGGCATGGCCAGGTGGGGGAGCAGTGCTGGCACCTCCCTGGGCCCAGTGCCTGGGGCCGGATGCAGAGGAGTGGGCTCTGGATTCGCTGGCCGTGGGGCGGCGTGGGGAGCAGGCAGAGAGGGGGTCTGACCGGGGCTCCCCACGGCTGCAGGGAGGCGGCACTCGGGGACCTCAGCTGGTCAGGGAGGCGGCTCTGAAGCGAGGCAGCGGGGGGGTTGTGGAGGGAGGCCCAGGTGATGGCCGGCAAGTCCCGGGCGCTCGCAGGTGCGGGAGCCCCTGGGGAGGAGGACAGGTGTGTGCGGTCCCACGGGCGGAGCTGGTGTTAAAAGCCGGGATGGGTCCGGACAGCAGGTGGGGGTGGCGAGGGGAGATCTGGGCCAGGGGGGTGGTTGCGCTGTGAAAGGTGGGAAGGCACCCACGTTCTGAGAGGGGAGTGCGAACTGAGATGCGGTTTACATTTAAAATCGCCCCCCGGCTGCCTCGGGGAGGAAGGAGAGGGCAGGGCCATGGTAGAACCGGCCAAGATTTGCCAGCTTCGCGGGGCCTGAGCCGGGTGCCAGGCCGGTTGGTCTGGGAGAGCCCCTCCCGGGCACTGCCGCTGAGAAAGGCTTTTTGTTTGTGCCGAGGACTCCAAGGGGCAACAGCTCGCCTCCTGGTCTCAGCCTCGTACGGGGCTCAGCCTGCTCTGTCCCCCCAGGGACATCATGGTGGCCGGCGGGCAGGGGTGTGGGCAGCAGGGGTTCCAGCGGAAAGGGGCGGGCGGAGGGGGTCTGCCCAGGCCCCTTCCAGTGTCAGGGCCGCCCCAGAAGGGTGCCCAGGTGTGGGCCTGGGAGGCAGGGGGGAGGGGCGGCCCCTTGATGGGGGCACGGGACACCTAGGTGACCAGCCCCGATGGGCAGTGATGCCCCAACTGGCGGGCTCCCTCTGGGCAGAGCACCTTTTGGGGCTGAGGGGCCCTGACAGCCAGTGGTGCCCTGGTAAGATGGTACAGGCCTGGAGAGGGGGTCCCAATCGGGCAGAGGGAAGGGGATAGGCCGGGCCATGTGTGGGGGACCCCGTGGGACATACGGTCGGGGAGTGAGGGGGCCCAGAATGTTCCTGCGAGCAGGGGGTTCCGGGTGGATGGTTGTCCCCGAGGGGCGGGGGGGGGGGGGGTCCCTGCCAGGCAGAGGCGCCGTGTGGGGGGTCTCCTTCCAGCTGACACCTTTGCGCCCCGCCTGTCGCCCGCAGGGGAGAAGCCGCACCAGTGCGCCGTGTGCTGGCGGTCCTTCTCGCTGCGCGACTACCTGCTCAAGCACATGGTCACGCACACGGGCGTGCGCGCCTTCCAGTGCGCGGTCTGCGCCAAGCGCTTCACGCAGAAGAGCTCGCTCAACGTGCACATGCGCACCCACCGGCCTGAGCGCGCGCCCTGCCCCGCCTGCGGCAAGGTCTTCTCGCACCGCGCGCTGCTGGAGCGCCACCTGGCGGCGCACCCCGCGCCCTGACCCCGGCCGCTCCCGTGCGGGTGGACCACGCCCACTGCCGGGCTCCTAACCTTCCTGCCGGCCGCTCAGACCAGCAGGTACCTGGACCACAGCCGGCCACCATGTCCCCTGAGCGCAGGCCCTACCCCTGCTCCACCCGCATCTCCACGGACCAGGGGCCCAGCGCGCCGGACTCCTCCCACACTCGGACCCTTCCAAGTAGTGGCGGGCCGGGCCTGGGGCTGGGGCTGGTAGGGGTTCTGACTGCCTCTGAGAACCGGATCGTCAGGCTTGGGGTGGGGCCCAGGATTCGTGCTCCAACTCGCCCAAGTGGGGTGGGGTTCAGAGCTGCTTCCCTACTCCAGCTTCAGACGGCGAGATCCAGGGTGCACTCCCCCAGCCGCCCTCACCTGGCACCTAAGGGCGCTCGGATGGACCCATTGTGGACCAATATAGGACTGCCTCCGGGCCAAACCCAGGAGCTGTGAGCTCCCGGACTGGGGTTTCTCGCTCTCACTGGGTAAAGACAGAGCTGTCCACTTGGTCGTCCGGTGCCTGTTCTCTGGGCGGGAGGGGGGCGTGCATATGACGGGGCCTGGCTCCTGGTCCGCGGTCCTGTGGGCAGGGGACAGGCCAGCCCCTATGAGGTGTGTCTTCAGAGAGGGAGGCCGCGTGCGGGACCCACCCCCGTCCCCGTTACCGCTGCCTGCGAGGAACATTTCGTTTCGAAACCTGTTCCCCTCCCTGTTCTGATGGGCATCATGGGGAGCACCTTATTCTGGGGGCCCAGGAGTTCTCTGGGGGCTGGCCTGCCATGAGGGGACCTGAGCCCTGGCACACCTGCCCTGGAGGCCAGGTCTGCAGTGCTGGGCGGGCAGGTGTCGGAGCTGCAGCCGGGACCCTGGGGTTGCCTGCTGGGTGGTGCCGCTTTGTCACCAAGCCCTGCACCAGCTTGGCGGGCACCCCAGAGGGAGGCTGCTCTTCCCTTGCCTCCAGTGCAGGGGGGGGAGGGGGGCCTGGGGATTTGGGGCAGGTTGAGGGGGTGGTGCAGCCTGGAGGGGGTGATCTGCTGGCTTCCGGGCCAGTGGCAGCGCCTTTCCGAACTCCCCCGTGACTGCCTGCCAAGGGTGCGGCAGAATCCGCCCCCCACATGAGCAGGGGGCAGGTACTTCAGGTATTCCTTTCAGTGTTTACTGAGCACCTACTGTGTACCTGGCTAGCGCCCCAGTCCGGCCAAACCCCACCGCCCCACAGGTGAAGGGGGAGTCGCGGGAGAGCCTGCAAGTGAGGTGTGAAGCCCACGGGCCGTGCTGTCCTGCTCGTGGCCTTGGCCAGCGGGTGTCCATCGAGGCAGAGGGGCACAGAGGACCCTGCGGAGCTAAACAAATAGGTGGGGTGAGGGCGGCCGGGACAGGTGGGGGCTGGGTGGACAAGGTGAAGGGATGAAGAAGTAACAAGTGTCAGTTACAAAATGGGGAGATGTCCAGTACAGCAAAGGGATTAATCGATGCTCAACACCTGGACGGTGCCAGGGGAGGACTAGATAGAGGAGGGATCACCTCGGAAGGCATGGGAGTGTCCACCCGCCCAGCCCACTTGGCTCAGCGGATAGAGCCTTGGCCCGCGGACTGAAGGGTCCGGGTCAAGGGCACGTTCAGGGGTTGCAGGCTCCAACCCCAGTGGGGGGCGCGCAGGGGGCAGCCGATCAATGATTTTCATCCTTGATGTTTCTATCCCTCTCCCTTCCTCGCTCTGATATCAATAATAAAAGTGTTTTTTAAAAATGACTAAAGGTATTTAGCCACACCCGAAGCGAATCTGCTGTTGACTTCACTATCTTTGAAAAATAAAAACAAGTTCTGGGGGCGGAGTCCCGCGGCGGGTCGCTCCGCCCCGGTGCCGCCTGGACCCCCGCCAGGGTCCAGAGGTCTCCCCGCGGCCCGCGCTCCGCTCGGAGGACAGACAGCCGGTGCCATGGGCGCGGGACGCCGGTCGCTGCTGCTGCTGCTGCTGCTGCTGCTGCTGCCGCTGCTGCTGCTTCTGCGGGCCGCGGAGCTGCCCGCCTGGCCAGTGGCCGCGGCCCTCGCGCTGCGCTGGCTCCTGGGCGACCCCACCTGCTGCGCGCTGGTCGGCCTGGCGGCGCTAGCGCGGCCCTGGCTCCGGCCCTGGATGCCGCCCTGGCTGAGCCTGGCGGCCGCGGCCCTGGCACTGGCCCTGCTGCCGCCCCGGCCGCCCCCGGCGCTGCGCTGGCTGCCCGCGGATCTGGCCTTCGTGGCGGGCATCCTCCGCGCGGGCCTGGACATCCGCGCGCGCTTCCGCCGCGCGCCCCCCGACACCTTCGTGGACGCCTTCGAGCGGCGCGCGCGGGCGCAGCCGGGCCACGCGCCCCTGGTGTGGACCGGCCCGGGTGCCCGCGCGGTCACCTACGCGGAGCTGGACGCCCGGGCCTGCCGCGCGGCGTGGGCCCTGAAGGCGGAGCTGGTCGCCCCCGAGGGCGCGGGACCCCGGGAGCCCGCCGCCCTGCTGATGCCGGCCGCGCAGGCCGTCCCCGCGCTGGGCCTGTGGCTCGGGCTGGCCAAACTGGGCTGCCCCGTGGCCTGGATCAACCCGCACGTCCGCGGGGCGCCCCTGGCGCACTCGGTGCTGAGCTCTGGGGCGCGGGTGCTGCTGGTGGACCCTGGTGAGGACCCCGAGGCCGGCGGGGGCGGGGGGCAGGCGGGGCGGAGCGCCGGGCACAGGGGCCCCTGGAGCCCGCTCGCCCCACAGGCTGGGAAGGAATGCGGAGGGCGCCGGGAGGCTTGTTTGGTGTTTTTTTGTTTGTTTTTTTTTCCTTTTTTTTTTTTTTTTAAGTATTTTATTGATTTTTTTACAAAGAGGAAGGGAGAGGGATAGTCAGAAACATCGATGAGAAACATCAATCAGCTGCCTCCCGCACGCCCCCTACTGGGGATGTGCCCGCAACCAAGGTACATGCCCTTGACCGGAATCGAACCCGGGACCCTTCAGTCCACAGGCCGACGCTCTATCCACTGAGCCACACGGGTTAGGGCTGCTTTTTCCTTTTTTTTTTTTTTAATATTTTAATTGATCTCAGAGAGGAAGGGAGAGGGAGAGAGAAACATCCATGAGAGAGAATCATGGATCGGCCGCCTCCTGCACGCTCCAAACTGGGGGTGGAGCCCACAACCCGGGCAGGTGCCCTTGACCGGGAATCTAACCGTGACCTCCTGGTTCATAGGTTAGGTCAACGCTCAACCACCGAGCCATGCCGGCTGGGCTCCTTCTTCTGCGCTGTGGCTATTTCAATCCTTTTTGCCAATACTAACTTTTTTTTTAATCCTCACCGGAGGATATTTTTCCCATTGATTTTTAGGGAGAGTGGAGGAGGTTGGTTGCCTCCTGCACGTGCCTTGACCAGGGTCCTGCCAGGGAGGAGCCCGCAACCAGGGTACCTGCCCCTGATGGGAATCGAACCCGGACCCTTCGGTCCGCAGGCTGGTGCTCTATCCCCTGAGCCACACCGGCCGGGCCATGGGGTTCTTTACAAAAGTGCAGAAGCGCCCTCTGCCGGCTGCACCCTCTGCGGCCTCGGGTTTCCCCTCGCCACCTGGAAGGCAGGCCTTGCCTCAGTTTCCCCTCCGGTCCGTCCCTGCAGACCTCCGCGAGAACCTGGAGGAGATCCTCCCGCAGCTGCAGGCGGAGCACGTGCGCTGCTTCTACCTCGGCCTCACCTCCCCGACGCCGGGGGTGGAGGCGTTGGAACCCGCCCTGGACGCCGCGCCCCTGGACCCCGTGCCTGCTGACCTGCGTGCGGGCATCACACGGAAGAGCCCTGCCCTGTTCATCTACACATCGGGGACCACCGGTGAGGGCACCCGGCAGCCCTCGCCCCAGCCAACCTCTGACCTCTCACCCTGACCTGACCCCCAGCCCGGCCTCCAAAACACAGGCTGCGCTTCGATGGGGACATGTGCCCTGGACTCTGCCCCGAAATGTCATGGGAGGGATCAGGGCCAGAATCTTCCCTTTTCCTAGCGGGCAGCCGCTGAGGCCCTAATGGAGCTCTGGGATTCGACCTCTGAACCCCAAACCCAACCTGACCTCCTTGAACGCTGCCCCCCCATGGAGACCCAGCCCTGCCCGCCCCCCACCCTCCCACTCTCCATCCCCCAGGGCTCCCGAAGCCGGCCATCCTCACGCACGAGCGGGTGCTGCAGATGAGCAGGATGCTGGCCCTGAGCGGGGTCACCGCTGACGACGTGGTCTACTCGGTCCTGCCCCTGTACCACGCGATGGGCCTGGTCCTCGGGGTGCTCGGCTGCCTGGAGCTCGGTAAGCCCTCCCCTGGGGACGCCTCCTGTGCCCGGGGGTGCAGGCTGGGTGTCGGGGTGACAAGGCCTCACAGGTCGCCCAGCACCCTGGGTGCTCACCTGGGACAAGGAGCATACGGCAGGGAGCCCCAGGACCCCTGGACAGATGGGCGGGCTCCCAGGTTGTGGTCAGGAGGTGGCAGCAGCTGTGTGAGGTCACGTGTCAGTGAGGGCGTGCCCAGCAAACACTGCTCTGGCCGCCTCCGTGGACACCTGACTAGGAAGCCACCTGGGGCCTTTCCATGGTCATTTTTTTGTGTTTTTTAAAAAATATATATTTTATTGATTTTTTACAGAGAGGAAGGGAGAGGGATAGAGAGTTAGAAACATCGATGAGAGAGAATCATTGATCAGCTGCCTCCTGCACACCCTCCACTGGGGATGTGCCCGCAACCAAGGTACCTGCCCTTGATCAGAATCGAGCCCGGGACCCTTGAGTCCGCAGGCCGACACTCCATCCACTGAGCGAAACCAGCCACGGCAAAGCATTGATTTCTTGTTGCACTTACTTATGCATTCATTGGTTGCTTCTGTATGTGCCCTGACTGGGAATCCAGCCGTCAACCTTGAGCTATCAGGATGACGCTCTAACCACCTGAGCCATTCCGTTAGGGCTTAAAAGGTTGTTTTTTTTTTTAGATCATGCGCAATTTCAAACATACACAAGAGTAGAGCAAAGAGTTTGATGAAGTCCCCAGTGTACTCACCCTGCCTCCACAATTACCATGTTGCCAGTTTTATTTCATACGCACTTCTCTCCTTCCAGATTATTTCAGAACAAATCGTTTCCCTTGTAACTATTGCAGTAGGAATCTCTAACATACAAGGACTTAAGTGAACAGCAACTCCCGTATCACCTGATGTGCGCGTCCTGTTCAGATTTCCCCAATTACCAAATTGTCTTTTTATCCTTCATCTCCTCATTGGTCTCTGTTCCTCTGTGAACAGTTAGACTGGAAATTCCCTCTAGAGCTGTTGGTACATTCAGTTCAACTACTCTTTTGTTCTTTGTTTTTCTTGAGAGAGAGAGAGAGAGAGAGAGAGGAGAGAGAGGAAGAGAGAGATTGTTGTTCCACTTATTTATGCATTCACTGGTTGATTTTTGTGTGTCCTGACTGAGGATCAAACCCTCACGCTTGGCCTACTGGGACGACGCTCTAACCAAGTCAGCTACCCAGCCGGGGCCTTCAGTTAAGTTATTCCTGGCGAGCCCTAGCCGGTTTGGCTCAGTGGATAGCGTGTCGGCCTGGGAAATGAAGGGTCCCGGGTTCAATTCTGGTCAAGGTCAGGTACCTCAGTTGTAGGCTCCTCCCCGGGCCGGGGCCCTATGTCGTCTCTGTTTCTGTCTGTCTGTCCCTCTCTCTTCCTCTCTCTCTCAAAACCAATGGAAAAAATATCCTCAGGTGAGGGTTAAAAATAAATAAATAATTCTTGGCAGGAACCTGGGGGGTGTCCTTTCCAAGGACCCAGCACCCCTTCTATATGTTACCTCCCTGTCAAAAACACAGTGTCAAAGAAGACACCACTGCCACTAACCAAGCTCACAAGAGATCTTTGGGTGCAGGGATAATTAACCCATGTGAGCGCCCTTCCAAACACCCACCCACTTAATTTTCCATCTACCTATCTACCCACCTATCCATCTGCTCCGAGAAACATTCATAAAATCCTATATAATAAAAGCCTAATATGCTAACTGTCCGGTCGACCATTCAACCAATCAAAGCATAATATGCTAATGATATGGTAAGGCCCCTCAACTGCTCGCTGTGATATACAATGACCACCGGGGGGCAGACAGGTGACTGGTTGACCAGTCGCTATGATGTGCACTGACCACAAGGGGGAAGACGCTCCAACCGGTAGGTTAGCTTTCGCTACTGAGCGTCCCTACCGGCCGGCCGGCCCTGATCAGGACTGGGCAAGATGGGGCCGGGCACACCCTGTAGCCTTCCTGCGGTCCCTCCCTGGCCCCAATTATGCACCGGTGGGGTCCCTCAGCCTGGCCTGTGCCCTCTTGCAATCTGGGACCCCTTGGGGGATGTCAGAGAGCCAGTTTCGACCCAATTCCACAGACCAGGCCGAGGGACCCCACTGGTGCACGAATTCATGCACCAGGCCTCTAGTATTTATCATAATCCAGAACAATTGATGCTCACAGCCCTTACTGAGCCGTGCGCACTGGGTTGGGCACCAAGTTTCCCACACATTCTGGCGGCAGGATCTGAACCCAGGCCCAGCCCACCTATGCCTGGCTGGACCAGGGACCAGAGAGGAGCCCGGGATCACCCTGTACTTCAGGGGCCACCGATCAAGGTAGCTTCTCGCGGGGGCTGGAAGCAGGGCCTGAACCCGTTCCTCTCCCGCCTCCCAGGAGCCACCTGTGTCCTGGCCCCCAAGTTCTCCGCCTCCTGCTTCTGGGAGGACTGTCGTCGGCACCGAGTGACTGTGATCCAGTATGTGGGCGAGGTCCTGCGGTACCTGTGCAACGCTCCCCAGGTGAGGCGCCCGGCGAGGGCTCCAGGGTGAACACCGTCGGTGTAAAACCGCAGCTGTCACCCTGGGCAGCGTTGACCGGTGGTTAGAGCGTTGGCCCAGGCACTGAAGGGTTGCGGGTTCGACTCCCAGTCAAAGGCACGTACGTGGGGTTGCAGGTTCAATCCCAGGCAGGTCCTGGCACGTGCGGGAGGCACCCAATCAATGTGTCTCTCTCACATCAATATTTCTCTCTCTCCTCTCTCTTTCTCTCTCCCCTTCCCTCTCTTCCATTCTCTCTGAAAGGCAATGGAAAAAATATCCTCCTCAGGTAAGGATGAACCAAAAACAAAACAAACAAAAATAACTGCCCGGCTGGCGTGGTTCAGTGGTTGAGACTTGACCTATGAACCAGGAGGTCACCGTTCGATTCCCAGTCAGGGCACATGCCCACCTGCAGAAGGCAGCTGATCAATGATTCTCTCTCATCAGTGATGTTTCTGTTTCTCTCTCTCTCTCCCTCTCCCTTCTTCTCTGAAATGAATAAAGATATAATTTAAATTGCAGCTGTCACACCAGGTAAAGGTCTCAGGTATATTCAGGTACAGGACTCAAGCCAGTTGCTCAGGTAACACATCCCAGACCAGATCCACGTACAATGATCACCCAATCCTGGCTTCTTGGATGATCCCCTGAGCTGCCTTGAGCAGCTGACTCACCTCTCCCAGCTTCAGGGTCCTCATTTGGAAATTGGGGGGTAACATCCGAGGGGATATTGTGAGAACTAAACGTGCAAAGTGCCTAGAACACAGTGCGGCTCAGGGAAAACCCATTAGAGGGGCGCAGCCTCATCCGTACAATGGGTTACTCCGGTAACTGTCTCCAGGCGAGGCCCTCAGGTACCCCCCTAGGTAAAGCCTCCAGGCAAGTCTCCAGGTAACGCCCCGGAGTAAGGCCCCTAGTAACCCCCCAAGATGAGGCTTCAAATCACCCCCAGGTTACCTCCAGGTAAAGGCCCCCCACGAACGCCTCCAGCTCCAGCTCCAGGTGTCTATCCCCACATGAGACCCCAGGTGAGGCCTCCAGTCAGTCACCCTCGGCATCCCTCCAGGTGAGGCCCCCAGGTAGTATCTGCAGGTGACCCTCCAAGTACCGATGCCAGATTTCGAATCCCAAGTGAGCACCCCTGGTAGGTCCCCCGGGCATATACCTCCCAGGTGACTCCTCAGGTAAGGCCCAGAGATAGCGCCCAGGGAGGGGCCCAGGGCACCCCCCACCGACCGAGGGCACCTCCTCCTGACCCTCCTGGGGCATCTCTGCAGCGACCAGAGGACCGGACGCACACCGTCCGCCTGGCGTTCGGCAACGGGCTCCGCGCAGACGTGTGGGAGGCCTTCCAGCGACGCTTCGGGCCCATTCGGATCTTCGAAGTCTACGGCTCCACGGAAGGCAACGCCGGCTTCGTCAACTACCCCGGGCGCCGCGGGGCCGTGGGCAAGACGAGCTGCCTCCTCCGCGTGAGTGGGTCGGGGCGGCCGGGACCCCGCGGGGAGCCGAGCGCCCAGGGCCCCTGACGCCCCCCGCCCCCCGCAGGCGCTGTCCCCCTTCGAGCTCGTGCAGTTCGACACGGAGGCTGCGGAGCCCGTGCGGGACCGAGCGGGCTTCTGCGTGCCCGTGGGGCCAGGTACGGGGGGGACCCTCCTGGGAAGCGGGGACCCGTCTCCTCCGCGGCCGGAGGTCGTGCTGGGCGGGGGTGTCTGCAGCTCTCACCCGACCCTGAGTCCCCGGCGACCGGCCACTGTCCGGGCCCCCCGGCCTCTCAGCTCTCGGTTCTCACGGGCACCCCGGCCGCAGCCTCGCTCTGCTGAGCCTCCGGGTGCCCGCGGGCCCGTTCTCTCCGCCTCCCAGGCACCCACTTCCCCCACCTTCTCCTCGGGGGTCTTCTCTCCTGGCCACACCCTTTCTTCCCGCCACCATTTGTCTCCATCCCTTGTTATCCTTTTCCTATTTTTAAACATATTTTTATTGATTTCAGGGAGGGAGGGAGAGAGGAACATCAATGATGAGCATCACTGACCCGCTGCCCCCTGCAGGCCCCACACTGGGGATGGAGCCCACAACCCGGGCAGGTGCCCCGACCGGGAATCGAACCCTGACCTCCTGGTTCAATCATTGAGCCACGCAGGCCGGGCATCCTTTTCCTATTTGTTTTATTTTATTAATTTAATTTTATATTATTTTTTAGTTTTTTTCCTTTTCCCATGTTTAATGGGCTCCCCATGCCACCCTCTCTCCCCGTCCGTCCCTCCTCTTCCGTCTCCCTGTCCCTGGGTCTGTCTCCCCGATTCCGATCTCCCGGCTCCATCCCTGGGTGTCCCTCCTCTGAGGGTCCGGGAGGTGGAGTCCACCTTGTTGGACTCTCGGGCGCGGGCCGTGGGCTCCGAGAGGCCTGTCCTGGTTCACGTCCGCCTCCCGCTCCCGCTCCCGCCCAGGGGAGCCCGGGCTGCTGCTGACCCGGGTGCTGAGCCGCAACCCCTTCCTGGGCTACCGCGGGCCCCGCGAGCTGTCGGAACGGAAGCTGGTGCGGAAGGTGCGGCGCGCGGACGACATTTACTACAACACCGGGGACGTGCTGTCCGTGGACCGCGAAGGCTTCCTCTACTTCCACGACCGCCTCGGGGACACCTACCGGTGCTGGGCGGGGCTTCGGGGGCGGGGCCACCGGGACATTCCGATCCTAGAGGGAGGCGGAGCTTCTGGGGCGGAGCTTGGAGGCGGGGCCCCGGGGCTTTCAGATCCTACAGGGAGGCCAAGAGGCGGGGCTTTCAGATTTCGGGGGCGGGGCTTGGAGGCGGGTCTTAGGGGGCGGGGCCACCAGGGCTTTCAGATCCTACAGGGAGGCGGAGCTTTCAGATTCCGGGGGCGGGGCTTGGGGCGGGGCCACCAGGGCTCTCAGATCCTACAGGGAGGCCGAGTAAAGAGGCGGGGCTTTCGCATCCAGGGGGCGGGGTTTCTGGGGCGGAGCTTGGAGGCGGGGCTTCGGGGCGAGGCCCTGGGGCTCTCAAATTCTGGGGGCGGAGCTTTGAGGCGGGGCTTAGGGGGCGGGGCCACCAGGACTTTCGGATCCTACAGGGAGGCCTAGTAAAGAGGCGGGGCTTTTAGATTACGGGGGCAGGGCTTAGGGCGGAGCCACCGGGGCTTTCGGGTTCTACAGGGGGGCCGAGTAAGGGGGCGGGGCTTGGTGGTCAAGGGGCGGTGCCTCCTCATCACCAGGGCCGTGATCTCAAGCACCTGCTCCCACCCGCAGATGGAAGGGTGAGAACGTGTCCACGCGGGAGGTGGAGGGCGTGCTGTCACTCGTGGACTTCCTGCAGCAGGTGAACGTCTACGGCGTGTCCGTGCCAGGTGCGGAGGGCGCCCCTCATTTAAACGGGCAGCAGCGGTGCGGGTGGAGGTGCGCCGTCCTGATGCGAGCGCGCGGGGAGCTGAGAGTGCCTGGCGCGTGCGCTTCCAGGGTGTGAGGGCAAGGTGGGCATGGCCGCTGTGCAGCTGGCCCCCGGCCGGGCCTTCGACGGGCAGAAGCTGTACCAGCACGTCCGCACGTGGCTCCCGGCCTACGCGGTCCCCCATTTCATCCGCATCCAGGTGAGCTGGGGGGTGGGGGAACCCGTGGCTGGGAGGCGGGAGGTCATGGCCGTGGGAGTCGCGGGTAGAGTTGCAGTCCCGCCCCTGCAGGACACCCTGGAGATCACCAATACCTTCAAACTGGTCAAGTCCCGGCTGGTGCGCGAGGGCTTCGACGTGGGCGCCATCACGGACTCGCTGTTCGTGCTGGACGGCCAGGCCCAGACCTTCCGGCCGCTGACACAGGAGACGTACCGGGCCGTGTGCGAGGGCACCTGGAAACTCTGAACCGCTGGCCGGTGACGGGGCCAGGCCAACGCTGACCGCTGTCAAAAAGTAATAATAAACGGAAGCACTTTGCAATCGAGCTGCAGCTGCTGTGCCAGAGGAGCGACCGTGCAGGTCTCAGGTCTCACGTCCCAAGCCTTTTCACTGTGAAGACGGGGCCTAATCGACCTTGTGTCCTGAAGAGCTGTTTGCAGAAATAACAAGGACGCATTACGACCAGTGGACTGTTGGTTACGGAGCTGAAAAATGAAAAGCAATAGCACTGCCTTCTTTCTATGGATGTAACTGTGCCCCTGCCCTTTCTCACGAATTTCCCTGGCCTCTGTCTCCTGATCAGAACACTATTGGGCATCTGCCTGAATCAGTACTTCAGGAATAGTTATTCCCCCCCATCCCCTCACCTGCCTAATTTTCAAATAAACACTAGTTTCCTCTCGCTTTGGAAGCCTCTTTCTTTTTTAAATGTTTTTATTGGTTTCAGAGAGAGAGGAAGGGAGAGAGAGAGAGAGAGAGAGAGAGAGAAATCGGTTGCCTCCCGCATGCACCCCAACCCGGGCAGGTGTCTGACTCCAACCAGCGACCTTCAGGTGCAGGGAAGACACTCAGCCAACTGAGCCGAACTATGAGGGCGACCGGCCCGGGCGGGCGTGCAGGCGCTGAACTGAGGCGCGAAGGTTGAGCAGGAAGAAAGGGGGGGACCGCTGGGGGGAGGGCGGGCGCAGAGGCCTCTGAGGTCGGGTCTGCAGTGTCTGCAACCGGACAAGCCCTCGGGGCGCAGTGGGCGCTGCAGACCAGAGGTCACGAGAAAGGAGCCCCCAGCGCAGAGGCCTCCAAAGGGTCCCCAGGTCTGAACATGTTCCCCGGGGCATTGTGGGAGCTGCGGGCAGAGGCCAGGGAACTTGGAGGCCTCTGTGACTTATGAGGCCTCTGTGACGTAAGAAGCACCGTCACAGTCCCGAAGTGCGGCCTGGAGCATCATGGGAGCTGCGGGCAGAGGCCTGCGGGCAGAGGCCAGCGGACATCCACGCTCCTCGCTCTTGGCATGTGGAGCCGGAGCCGCTGCAAGAATCCACCAGGAACGAGGGGGCCACCAGGGACTAGCTACCACCCAGGGCCACGTGAATCCCCTGAGGCCCATCAGGGACCTTGGACCCACCAGGGACCGGGGACCCACCGTCCTCGTCACGCCCCCTGCGGATCTCGCCCGCTCGCCCACCTGTAACCGCTCCATCTCCAGCCTGGACGCGGCCGCAGGCCCAGGGTGAGCCCCTGGTCCGAAGGCCCTCGGATTCTGGGGGTGGCAGAGGCGCCCCCGCCTGCTGGGGTCCAACCCCAGCAGGTCCAGGGGTCCCCAAAGGTGTGGACGGAGTCCGCAAAGAAGGAATGGCACGGGGTCAGCGTTCAGTTGGTCAGCATAGCGAGGTTCTCCCTCAAGGATCTCAAGCCAGGAACTCCAGCCGAGTTCTGGTCAGGATCTCCAGCGAAGTTCTGGTTAGGATCCAGGCAAGTTCTGGTCAGGATCTCCAGCCAGGTTCTGTAGCCATGTTCTCTTGCTAGGTTCTCCATCCAGCTTCTCCAGCCAGGTTCTAGCCAGGTTCGGTCGCCATGTTCTGTCTAGGTTCTCCAGCCAAGATCTGTAGCCAGGTTCTGTCCAGGATCTTTTGCCATGTTCTCTCGCTAGGTTCTGTCTCTAGGTTCTGTCTAGGATCTCCAGCCAAGTCCTGTCTCTTGGTTCTCTCTCTAGGTTCTCTCTCTTGTTGTCTTGTTACATCTGTATTTATACCAGTTGATTTTAATCCTGTCAATTTCTATTGCAAAGGTTAGGGCGTTTCTTAGCTCCATTCCAGGGAGTAAAGATTATGTAGCTTAAGGGTGATTGTTTGTAGTTAAAGTGATTAACTACCCGCCTGGCACTTAGTTAAGAGGTTTTATCCCCTCCTTAACTTCAGGAAAAAATCCCTACCTGGGAAAACAACCTTTCTCGGAGAGGTGACCTTGGTTAAAACACATAGTGCTAAAGGGAGCGAACACATTAAGAACACTCTGCCATATACGCCAGGTCCCTTGAAACATATGCTGTGCAGATGTTTCTTCTCTGCGGCGACTGTGTCAAGCAGCAAGGATGGACCGGCTCCCGGCACCCGCCCGCTCCCAGCTCCGGGCTGCAGCCAGGTCCTGCCCTGCCCAGGCCATTCCCTGGGTCGCCATGTCGCACCCTGCTGCCCCTGCATGTGTCAGAGGCTGCAGAGGCTCCTTCCTTTTATTTTGTGGTTTTGAAATTTAAGAGAGAGGAAGGGAGAGGGAGAAACAGCAAGATCGATGATGAGAATCATTGATTGGCTGCCTCCTACACGCCCTGCCCTGAGGATCCAGCCTGAAAGCCAGGCATGTGCCCCGACCTGGAATGGAACCATGGAATCGTGACCGCCTGGTTCACAGGTCGGTGCTCAACCACTGAGCCACACCTGGCCCCGGGGAGGGCTCCTTCGTGGAGTGCGCCTGTTTCCTGGACACTATCCCCACAAAGATGCCCCTTATTTTCCAAGTAGGAAGCAGCTGGAGAAGGTAACGTCTTCCAAAGACATGCATGTCCTAATCCCTGAATCAGGTGAGGACAGAAAGAGATGCCTCAGGATCCTGAGATAGGAATGAGGACTGCTCACCAGGTGAGCGCTAAATGCAACCACAAGGGTCTTTCTAAGGCAGTGGTTCTCAACCTTGGCTGCACATTAGAATCACCTGGGAATCTTTAAAATCCTGATTTCTGGGCCTCAACCTCCAGAAATTCTGTTTCTTTGTTATGGGGTGGGGCCACAACATTAGGAACAAAGAAACAGAATTTCCGGAGGACGAGGCCCAGAAATCAGGATTTTAAAAAGATTCCCAGGTGATTCTAATGTGCAGCCAAGGCTGAGAACCACTGTTCTGAGGAGAAGGCAGGAAGATCAGAGCTGGAGGGACGGCAGCACAAGAGAGACGTCACCAGCACTGCTGGCTTTGCAGTTGGAAGAAGGGGCCAAGGGATGAGGCAGCCTCTTGAAGCTGGAAAAGGCAATAAAATGGCCCATGCCAGTTTAGCTCAGTGGTTAGAGCGTTGGCCCGAGGACTGAAGGGTTGAAGGTTCAATTCTGGTTCAATTCAAGGGCTAGATCCCCAGCCCTGGTCGGGGCACGTGCAGGAGGCAACTAATTGATGTCTCTCTCTCACATTGATGTTTCTGCCTCTCCCCCGCCCCCGCTCCCGCCTTCCATTCTTTCTGAAAATCAATGAGAAAATTGTCTGGTGAGGATTTTTTTAAAAAAGGCAATAAAATGGATTCTCCCCTAGAGCCTCCAGGAGTGGCCTGCCCTGATGACACCTGGATTTAACTCAGTGAAGCTGTTTCACAGTCATGAGGAAACAAATGTGTTGTCTGGAGCCCCCATCCTTGTTGGAACTAGTAAGTGCACTGAGGAACGTCGGAGTGCCTGCCGGGGAACCCAGCTGTGCCTCCGGGGGCAGCAGGCCGCTGGCCCTTCACTCTCCTGCTCTCCGCTGACCAACTGCATGGGCTGTGGGGGCACAGACCCGGCCTGCAGCTGTGGGGGCCGAAGGGACTTGTCCTCAGAGCCCCTTCCTACTCGTGCTTAACGGAGGCCCTGCTGGACCTGGAGAGCATGATGCTGAGCGAAACAATCCAGTCGGAGGAAGATAAACACCACATGATCTCACCCATGTGTGGGGTATAATGAGCAACATAAACTGATGAACAAGAACAGATCCCCAGACAGGGGAGGCGGGGGGCGTTAGAGAGCAACCAAAGGACTTGTATGCATGCACATCAGCATCACCAATGGACACAGACACGGGGGCGGTGGGGGCTGGCCCGGGTGGGAATGGCTGGGGGGGGGGGGTCAATTGGAGGAAAAGGAGACAAATGTAAAACTTTAGACAAAAAAAAAACTTTAGAGCTTAAACAAGATCTAATATGTTCTATAACATGAGATAAACAATAAATAAATAAGTTTGTCACAGAAAAAAAAAAAAAGAAGTGCCTGCTCTGACCGGTAGCTCAGTTGGTTGGCGTGTCCTCCCTGACAGGGGAGGGTTGGATTCGATCCCCAGCCCGGGCACAGGAACCAGCCGGTGAATGCACCGGTAAGTGGGACGGCAATCTGAGGTCTCTCTCTCCGTCCCCTTCTCTTTAAAGTCAATTTTTAAAGAGTAAGTCCCCTCGGTGTCCGCTCAAGCTGGGACTCCGGAGCCCAAGGACAGCAGGGCGGGAGGAGCCGGCCTCCTGGGAGCAGGGAGGGCGGGACCAGGAGCGCGGAGCCTGCTCACGGTTCCGGGTTCGGGGCTCTGTGGCCCCAGCTGCCGGGCGGGAGGAGGAGCCGCTGACCGTCTGACCAGCAGAAGCCAGAGGCCAGGGTCGCTGCCTGGAACCTCCCGACGGGGAAAGCGGATTCATCCCAAACCCACAGCCGCGGGGAGCGGGCGGTTCCCTCCCCGACAACAGCAGCCCTGCCTCCCGCGCTCCTGCGTCTTCCAGGGGAGACCGGTCCCGCCCAGGGCGGAGGGGAGAGGGGGTTTCTGCGCATCTCACCGGGGCTGGCAGGTCCCGGGGCAGGAGCGCCGTCAGCCTCCCTGTCACCGTGGGGAGAAGGGAGCCGGGAGTCACCCTGGCGGCCCAGGCCCCAGGTCAGCGGAGGGGCAGCAGGCTTTCGGCGCCGGTGGCTTTCGGGGAGGTACCTTCCCGGGGACTCGCCCCGCTCCTGCGCCCTCGGCTGCCCCCAGGTCCTCCAGGCGGCGGCCAGCAGCCTGCGTCCAGGCCCCGAGGCCCGAGGGGAGCCGCCGCCTCCCGCTCACGGGTCCCCGGGCCGGTGGCCCCGCCGGTGGATGACCAGCTGGGATTTCCAGTCGAAGCCGCGGCCGCAGTCCCCGCACACGTGGCGCTGGCGGGCGGCGTGGCTCTTGCGGTGGATCACGAGCTGCGACTTCCAGCTGAAGCCGCGCCCGCACTCGGCGCACGTGTAGCGCCGGGGCCCCTGCAGCGGCCTCGGGGCGCCCGGGCCGCCCTGGTGCGCGCGGTGGTGGATGACGAGCACCGACTTCCAGTCGAAGCCGCGGCCGCACCGCTCGCAGGTGTAGGGCTTGCTGCGCGCGGCGTCCGGCTCCGGGGGCTCCGGGGGCGGCGGCACCGACGGGCCCTCGCGCTCAGCTCCTGGGAAGGACGGGCGGGCCCGGTGGCCCCGGCGCTGGGACGTGGGTTCCCGTTCCCCCTGGGCCCCCGCGTGGGCGCCACGCAAACCACCACCCGCCCGGGTCGGGTGCCCGTATCTCAGGGGCGGGGCTGCGCTCACCCGTGCGGAGGCTGCCCGGGCCCTCGGCCCCCGCGCTCGGCGACCCGGGTTCCAACCCCGGCTCCAACTCGGCCCCCGGGTCCGGCAGGGGAGGCGGTAACCCTGATGGGGGCGGCGGCGGGTGAGAGCCCAGCTCCCCCGAGGGGCGGGGTGGGGCCGGGGCGCCCCTCGGGAAGGAGGAGAGAAGGCGGGGTGCAGGCAGCTGGGGGCGCGCAGGGAGGCGGGCTCAGGCAGCTGGGGGCGCGCAGGGAGGCGGGGCACAGGCAGCTGGGGGGGCGCAGGGAGACGGGGCGCAGGCAGCTGGGGGGGCGCAGGGAGGCGGGGCGCAGGCAGCTGGGGGGGCGCAGGGAGACGGGGCGCAGGCAGCTGGGGGGGCGCAGGGAGGCGGGGTGCAGGCAGCTGGGGGGGCAGGGAGGCGGGGTGCAGGCAGCTGGGGGGGCAGGGAGGCGGGGTGCAGGCAGCTGGGGGGCGAAGGGAGGTGGGGTGCAGGCAGCTGGGGGGCGCAGGGAGGAGGGGTGCAGGCAGCTGGGGGGCGCAGGGAGACGGGGCGCAGGCAGCTGGGGGGGCGCAGGGAGACGGGGCGCAGGCAGCTGGGGGGCGCAGGGAGGCGGGGTGCAGGCAGCTGGGGGGGCAGGGAGGCGGGGTGCAGGCAGCTGGAGGGCGAAGGGAGGTGGGGTGCAGGCAGCTGGGGGGCGCAGGGAGGAGGGGCGCAGGCAGCTGGGGGGGCGCAGGGAGACGGGGCGCAGGCAGCTGGGGGGGCGCAGGGAGACGGGGCGCAGGCAGCTGGGGGGGCGCAGGGAGGCGGGGTGCAGGCAGCTGGGGGGGCAGGGAGGCGGGGTGCAGGCAGCTGGGGGGGCGCAGGGAGGCGGGGTGCAGGCAGCTGGGGGGGCGCAGGGAGGCGGGATGCAGGCAGCTGGGGGGGCGCAGGGAGGCGGGGCACAGGCAGGGGGGCGCAGGGAGGCGGGGTGCAGGCAGCTGGGGGGGCAGGGAGGCGGGGTGCAGGCAGCTGGGGGGGCGCAGGGAGGCGGGATGCAGGCAGCTGGGGGGGCGCAGGGAGGCGGGGCACAGGCAGGGGGGCGCAGGGAGGCGGGGTGCAGGCAGCTGGAGGGCGAAGGGAGGTGGGGTGCAGGCAGCTGGGGGGCGCAGGGAGGAGGGGCGCAGGCAGCTGGGGGGGCGCAGGGAGACGGGGCGCAGGCAGCTGGGGGGGGCGCAGGGAGACGGGGCGCAGGCAGCTGGGGGGGCGCAGGGAGGCGGGGTGCAGGCAGCTGGGGGGGCAGGGAGGCGGGGTGCAGGCAGCTGGGGGGGCGCAGGGAGGCGGGATGCAGGCAGCTGGGGGGGCGCAGGGAGGCGGGGCACAGGCAGGGGGGCGCAGGGAGGCGGGGTTCAGGCAGCTGGGGGCGCTCGGGGTGCGGGCAGCGGGGGTGGGTGCCGTCCTCACCCTGGGAGACCACGGAGCCGTACTTCTCCAGCATCGCGTCCCAATACAGCTCCTTCTGCGACGAGTCCAGCAGCACCCACTCCTCCTGCCCCGAGGTGGCCATCACTGCGAGGCCTCCATCGGCGACCCCCGCCCCATCACAGCCTCAGATGACTCCGAGATGGGGTGTGAGGGCTGGGAAGCCGGGAAGGGAGGGAGCGGCCCCACCCACTTCTGGCAGGACAGACCGAGCCCAGGACCCCTGGGCTGTGGGGAGGTAGGGACAGCCCAGCCCGCTCCACCCTGTGCCTTGAGCATGTGTCCCCAGCAGAAAACCAGGGGCCTCCGGGGCCTCAAGACACCTATTCTCTTCCCCTGGAGACCCTCCTCGGGACAGCTGTGCAGGGTCACGGCAACCGGATGTGGGCGCCTGGCTGAGGGGGGCTCGGACAGAAGGTGCAGCCGCACCCCGGGGAGCCGTGATGCAGGTGCAGGTGCAGGTGACGTGCATGGGCAGGGCGGTGGGCTGTGTCCTCTGTGTGCACAGGGGAGGGCTTTGGGGTTCCCCCCACCCCCGGACGCACTCCTGGCCCATGGGGTGTCCCCTCATCAGCTCCCAGAGTCCCATCGCTGGGAGGGGCTTTGCTGGGCTGAGGAAAAATAGTGGTGACAGGGCGCAGCCACCGGGGCCGCAGCAGGGACGGTGCTGGCTGGAGGTGAGGACTTGAACTCTGCCTCTGCCACCCCCTCGCTTTCCTACGGTGCCATCCCGCGTGGAGGGAGCTTCCAAGCTCATCTGAGCTGGTCCTTCCACTGCACGTGGAGGGGAGCGGCTGAGGAGCAAGTGTCGGGGGCCAGACAGGGCCTGCTGCCCACACTCAGAGCAAACACTCCAGGCAGCAGGGCCCGCTGAGCCCCCACACCCGGCGGAGGGAGGGGCTGCGGGCAGATCCCAGGGGAACCTCCCACTGACCTCAGAGGGGCTGGGAGGCAGGGCTGTCCCTCCCCCCTGCACACGGGGGTGCAAATCCCCGGGGGGCCGCAACCCCCCACCGACTGCTCGGCGAGGAGGCCAGCCCCGAACGCTTCCCATCACTCTGAGCCCAACTGCAGAGACACCAGTCTGTCCCTCTGTCCCTCTGTCCTGCAGGGAGATCTGATCCCGACACCAATCTGGGCAGCAAAGAGCCCACCATGGCTGGCCAAGGAGCCTGGAAAACCTGGGTCTGCTCACCTGCATCCTGGGCGGGTGGAAGGAGGCCGCGTCCGGTTCCCCAGGTCCAACTGGCCCCTCTTGGGACTGGACCGCATTTGGGGGGCTGGCGGAGGCTAGGAAGTGAGGCCGATGGGGGTCAGGGCGGCCCCCCCCGAGCTGCAGCTGTCGCCCTCCTCCGCCAGCAGGCACAGGGCACACAGCCATCCTCCTGCCTCTCAGGGACCCGGCTCTGCAGCCCCTCGGGGTCCCCACCCAGCTGTGGCTGCCCACACTCCCGCCAGGAGCCCCCACGCTCACCCATCTCCTGCGCCTCGGCCTCAGGCTCCTTCTTCACACGGCAGCCCCCGAGCTGGGCACCCTCCGGCCCCTCCCCGGCGGCTGCCCCGAGGGGCTGCCCTCTCTCTGAGGAGCGGAGACTGGCCAGGGAGTCCCCTGCCCTCTGTGCCGCCGGGGGCACCGCCCGCTTCAGGACCTGGGCTGTGATCTGAGGGGGAGAGGCCGGTCACTGGGGGCTCCCATCTCCCTCCGTCCGTCTGTCCCTCCACGAGGCCGGCCCCACTTACCCAGCCCAGCAGCTGCCCGGGGTCCCGCTGCAGCCCCTCCACCAGGGCGGCGGCCTCCTCGGGGCTGCCCGGCCCCTGGCCCTGCACCCAGGCCTGGATCTCGGGGGGCAGCGCGCCCAGGAACTGCTCGAGCACCAGCAGCTCCAGCAGCTGCTCCTTGGAGTGCAACTCGGGCCGCAGCCACTGGCGGCACAGCCCGCGGAGCTGGGCCAGGGCCTCCCGGGGACCCGCCACCTCCCGGTAGCGGAACCCCCGGAAGCGCAGGCGCGCGGCCTCGGGGTCCTCCGGGGCGGCTGCGGGGCGCACGGAGGGCGGGCGCGGGGGGCCCAGCGGGGACGGCATGATCGCGCCGGGAGCCTTCCTGGAGCCGCCGAGAGGGACCTGCGGAGACGGAGGGTCAGGGCGCCGACCCCGGGCCACGAGCTTGGAGCAGGTTGCCCAGTGGAGCGTCCGGGAAACCGCCAGCCTTTGGGGACAGGGGGCGGGGGAGAGGTCGGTCCCGGGTCAGGCGGTGCAGCCGAGAAGCGGGGACCGGGTGGGGGTCGGGGTCGCAGGGGAAGGGCCCGTGGGCGGAGGTGGGCGTCCTGCGGGGCGGGGCACAGGGGGCCCCCGCGGCGCCCGGGGTCGAGGCTGGACTTGGGGGCTCCGTGCTCGCCGACCACAGCGCGCTGAGCACGCCGCGCGCAGCCGGGACCGAGCGTGTGAACGGAGCCCCGGGCAGCGCGGAGCCGGGAGCCGGACACTGAGAAACTCGCCCACCTGGGGGGCTGCCCGGCCCGGGGACCAGCCTCCGGGGCTCGTCTCCCGCAAGTGGGAAGAGGGAGGCGGTCTTCCCGGAGGAGGCGGGGGAGGCGCGGGAGGTCGGCGGCGCCCCGGAGCGCAGGGAGGAGGGGCCGGGTCCCGGGAGGTGGGGAAACCGCGCAGCCCAGCCCCCCGCGCTCACCGCCGCCACCGCGCCGGCGCTGGAGGCCGCTTCCGGTCAAGGCACCGCCACGCCACGCCCCTCCGTTCGTTGCCCTGGTGACGTCGCTGTGGCCAATCAGGCCCCTGCTCCGAAGGCACCGCCCTCCCTATGGACTACATTTCCCATGAGCCTTAGTAAGCAAGGACGGGCGCGGCGCCCGCCGGAGGAGGCTCATTGTCAGAGGTCTCTCTCGCCTGCGAATTGCTCCCGTCCTCGGGGAGGGGAGTCTGCAGAGCAGCTCAGTTTGCAGGACTCCCCTCCCTCACTGGCGGCCGTCCTTTTTGCATCCGGGTCTTAGGACTCACCAACTGCCCAGATGGGCCGTTAAAATCCTGCGCATGTACAAAACGGACCGGGGTCCTATTGGTTAAGCGAGGTGAGAGACCTGCCCTTGCGACCAATCAGAGCTGGCCCAATGCGCAGGCCCCACCCCCCAGCGCCCTGCAAGAGGCTCGTTTCTGGTCGCCCAGTCGTCGCCTTGGTAACGGCGTTCCAGCTTCCGCGCGCCAGCAGCAGTTTCTAAGGCAACAGCGGGAGCGTCGTCCCGCCCTGCGCGGAGGCCCGGGTCCTGTACTAGTTCGGCAGAGACTCGTCTCCGGGTGGTCGCACAAGGAAGCCGGGTCCGGCTAGCACGGCCCTCCTGACCCGTGGCTTTCTCTAGCGAGGAGGGTGCCGGTCCCTCCCTCGACCTCTGCGGGGCGCCCTCCCCCGATGGGCACGTTTACCGAGGAGGAAACTGCCCCATGATTTACATCCCGAGTCTGACACACCTCCAGATAGCAGAACTGTACTGCAAGGTGAAGGATGGGGGGGTTGTCCAGGCTTATGGGGCGTGCTCTGCCTCTTCCTTACTTTGGGGGCCAGAACTAGTAAGCTGACCTTTATTTTTAGTTTATCTCAGTAGGCAATGTACTCGTTTTTAAAATCTGACCGGGGTGAGGCCAATTTTGCTTCCACACGTCAAGTGGCTGGAACACGACCTATTCAATCCCAAAATGCATCTACTTGTCTGTCTGGTTCCTTCTGAGGCCGAGGAACCCCTGGCTGCCAGCTGAGATAAAGAGCTGTGGTCTTTCTTCATCACCGACTGGAGGGGAGCTCTGAGCGTGTGCATGGCTGGGCTTGTCAGCTCTTCCCAGCAGCACCAGTAGATGGGGCTGTTGTGTGGGGGCTTAGGGAGTGGGGATCCCCCAGAAACGACTCTCTCACCGTTTCCACTTAGGTGCAGAATGCCCTTGCTATGGGCTCCTTCCCCATCCTCAGGGTTTGTCTTAAACACTCTCCTGTGTGGTCTCAGTAGGCTTCTGAGTTGGGTTCACTTCACCACCTTGACCCAGAAAGACCAGGGACACTTTTACCGTCACCGGCTGTTTGGGGTTAAGAGCAAGGTAGGCAGCCTGGCAGGAGGGGGCACCTCATGACCTGGGGAAACTACGGCACAGAGAGGGGGTGTGAGTTGGGCACAGCTGAGCCGGGCCCAGCATCCAGACAGCTCCCTTCCACCCCCATGCTCTGGTCTGCTGGCTGTGAGGGCGGGGGGGGGGGGGGGGGGGGGGGGGGCTGGCCGGCTCCCTGCAGGTGGCCAGCCCACAGGAGGTGGAGGTCTGAAAGGGGAGACAGAGCGATGGCTCCCCAGCCATGCTCCTCCCGTCTGCCCTGCTGCAGGTTCACAGCCCGGCCTCAGCACTGGCCTGGCCTGTTACCAAAGTCAAGGCTCCAGGAGCCTTTATGTCCTCACTGCCCTGACAGGAGGAGACGGAAATAACAGTTCGGAGGAGACAGGATGGGGCTGCGTTTCTGCAGGGTCTCTGCCCATGTGTGGCGCGCTCCTGAGATCCCCCCTCAGTGTGACACCCCCACGCGGCGGGGACACTGAGGCAGGCGGCGGGGGGGGGGGGGGCGCGGGGAAGGGGCCCTTAGCACACCAGGGCTCGTGTCGACCTTCAGCCTCACTCCCAGGAAAGTTAATTGTCTTTTTACTGAGGAAAAGGGTAGCAGTTATACTCGGAACAGACATAGATGGTAAATTCTGGCACAGCTTCAGCCGCCCTCCCACCCGGTCCAGAGACGTGCATCAGGGCATGTGGCCCCCGCAGAGCTGCAGGGACTTGGTTTCAACCTGGGTCCCTGTGAGAGGCCACAGGTAGAGCTGCAGCCTGTCTGTGGTCCATGGCGGTGGGGGGGGGGGGTCCCCTTGGCAGCCAGGGATGCACCGCCTCCACCCCCATCGCAGCACTCCCACTCCCCTGGGTCCAGGCATAACACAGGACAAGGGGCGCCACCATGCGGCCTCCCCCCGGTTCTGACCGCCATGCCTCGGCCCCACCGAAGTCCCCGCCTCCTCTCTGTCCCCGGGCCTGTCTGCAGAGCGGTCTCTGGGATGGAGGCGGCGCAGTGCAAATCCCGTCACCACTGAGGCTGGAACCCAAGCACACCCACAGGCTGCCCCAGCGGGACCCCCGAGGACCCAGCCCGCTGGCCGTGGGAGGGGCTGCACGGGCAGAGCTGGGCCTCAGGCCTCCGCCTGTTTGGACCCCGACCCCGCGGCCGGGCCTGCGGCGGGGGCGGGCCGGTCCCCGGGAGCTCCACGGCGCCGCCGCACGGGCTTCTCCCCGGTGTGGATCCGCTGGTGGTGGAACAGGGGCCGGGCGCTCGCGGAAGGCGCGGCCGCACTGCGCGCACACGAAGGGCTTCTCGCCCGTGTGGATGCGCCGGTGGCTGAGCAGCACGGCGCCCTTGGCGAAGGCCTTGCCGCAGTCGGCGCAGCGGAAGGGCCGCTCGCCCGTGTGCAGCAGCTGGTGCTGCGTGAGGTTGGAGCTGTGGCTGAAGGCGCGGCCGCACTGCGCGCAGCTGAAGGGCTTCTCGCCCGTGTGCACGCGCTGGTGCTTGAAGAGCGAGGAGCCCTGGCTGAAGGCGGCCCCGCACAGCGCGCAGGCGTACGGCTTCTCGCCCGTGTGCGTGCGCTCGTGCTGGATGAGGTGCGAGTTGCGGCAGAAGCGCCGGCCGCAGCGCGCGCAGGCGTAGGGCCGGCCGCCCGCGTGGATCTTGCGGTGCTGGCTGAGGTTGGAGCCGTGGCTGAAGGCCTTGCCGCAGTCGGCGCAGCGGAAGGCCTTCTCGGCCGTGTGGATGCGCTGGTGCCGCACCAGCGAGGAGCTGTGGCGGAAGGCCTTGCCGCAGGCCGGGCAGGCGTAGGGCGTCTCGCCGCTGTGGATGCGCTGGTGCTGCGTCAGGTGCGAGGTCTGGCTGAAGGCCTTGCCGCACTGCGCGCACTCGTAGGGCCGCTCGCCCGTGTGCGTGCGCAGGTGCTTGAGCAGGTCCGAGCTCTTGACGAAGACTTTGCTGCAGGCCCGGCACTCGAAGGTCTTCTCTCCGGGCAGGAGGCCGGGGCCCGCCGCTGCGTGCAGGGCCTCGCCCAGCTCCGCCCAGGGCGGGGGCTCCTGGCCGGCGGCGGCGAGGAGTGTCCGAGGCTCGTGCCAAGCTGCCCCCAGGCCTAGCTGCCCCGCGGGGGTGACCGGCCCCGGGGCCGGGGACGCTCTGGAAGGTCCTCCCCGGGGGCTCCCGCGGCTGCGCGCCCGGCTGGGCGAGGTCGGTGAGAGCGGCCCCTGGGGGTGCGCTGCCCACGGGCGCCCGCAGCTGGGGGGTCAGCCGCAGGCTCACACCAGCCTCCCCGCTGCCTGGGCCCAGCAGGAGCCGCTCCCAGTAGATCACGGAGACCCCCGTGGGCTTTCTCTCCCCGGATGAGGAGCTGCCCCGACGCCCCTCCAGGCGATCTCCCGGCTCACAGGCGGCAGGGGTGGGGGGCACCCCGGTAGGTGTCAGGGGGGGCCTTTCCGGGAAGGTCCACGCTGCTTCCCCAGAAACAGCTCTGTCCTCTGCCGGCTGCTGGGAACCTGAGGGACCAGAAGCAGTGGGTGCCTGGGTCACCGTGACCAGGAGGAGGGGACCCGGGCAGGCGGGTGGGCAAGGGGGGCCCCAGGTCTGGGTGTGGAAGCTGCAGAGAACACAGCCTTCCTGTCATGGACCGTTAGCTGACTCCCCTCCTCCAGCACAGCCAACGCCAGGGAGGCAGCACCAGGAACGTGCGGCCAAAGCTGTGTTCCTGGTGTCCCCGAGAACCGAACAGAGGGAGTGAGGTGGGAGGCAGCAGAGTGTGGGGAAGGGGGACCCCCCTCCCCCTCCCCGGCCCCTGAGGGTCCCACTCACCAGGGCTGGGCCTCCTCTGGGCGTCCCTGGCCAGGGCCACCTCCAGCCCACTGAGAACCCAGGGCTCCTCACCGCGCTCGAGCTGGAGGACTATCCGAGGTCGGGAGGCAGACAGTCCTGCAAGGGGCAGGCGAGCAAGTGAGGGGCCGGCTACAGCTCAGGACAGCCAGCTGCCCGACAGGAGGACTGTCCGCTCAGGGCTCGCAGGAGCAGCTTCCTGTGCCCGTGGGGAGGACTGTGTGGGCAGGGCCGGAGGAAGAGCGCTGAGCCCAGGCCCTGAAGGGACCCTCGCCGGGGGCGTGGGGCTGCTCAGAGGCCCCTGGGAGGTGAGGGGGTTCGTGCTGGCGGACCAGCCTGGCAACAACGGAGCTTTCCCAGGGGGACCCCGGGCCTTACCCAGCGAGGCCACCAGGGCGAAGTTCTCCAGCATCACCTGGCGGTACAAGGCCCTCTGGGCTGCGTCCAAGAGCCCCCACTCTTCCCGGGAGAAGTACACGGCCACATCCTCGAAGACCATCAGCGCCTGCGACAGTGGGCGGGGGGAGACCGCATGGCCTACGTGACGGCCCTGTGACCCAGGACTCCCTGTCCCAATGGCCACTTCCCCCAGGGCCCTCAGACATTCACCTTCCCCCTCTCCAGGGCTCTGCAGGTGCAGCCCCCTCACCCGTGTGGGCCCCTTTTTTCTGCCAAAGGCCATTAGGATGTTCATAATGTCATTCACAGGCCATACAAAATTATCAGAAAGTAGCCTGCTTGCCTGAGCCGGTTTGGCTCAGTAGATAGAGCATCGGCCTGCGGACTGAAGGGTCCTGGCTTCGATTCCGGCCAGGGGCACGTGCCTGGGTTGCGGGCTCCATCCCCAGTAGGGGGCGTGCAGGAGGCAGCCAATCCATGATTCTCTCTCATCATTGATGTTTCTCTCTCTCCTCCCTTCCTCTCTGAAACCAATAAAGAAATACATTTTTTTTTTAAAAAGTAGTCTGCTCTATTTGGTCAAACATTTCATTAACTCACCCCTCGTGCCTTGGCAGGGCCAGATCAAATGACTTCACGGGCTTCTGTGGCCCGCGGGCCGGACGTTCCCCACCCCGGGTACGCCTTAGATGCCTGCTCGCCTGCCCGCTGGCCACTCCAGACAAGGCAGCCAGAGCCACCCCGCCGCCCACTGGCTGCCACCCCACGGGCAGTCCCAGGCCATCCCGCAGCTGATGCTCAAGCTGCGCCTCCCCAGATGTGCTCCCACTGCTCTCGCCATAAGCAACCGTAGGATTAATTCCTACTGGTCCCGGCACATGGCCTCGCTGAAACTGCCCAAAGGCCTGGCTGGTCCCCTCAGCCTCCACTCTGGCAGGGCAGACAGGAGCCAGTTCCTCCCCTCCTAGCCACGCCCCTTCTTCTTCTTTTTTTAAAAAATATTTTTATTGATTTCAGAGAGGAAGGGGGAGGGGGAGAGAGAGAAACATCAGTGATGAGAAGCATTGATTGGCTGCCTCCTGTATGCCCCACACTGGGGATGGAGCCCACAATCTGGGCGGGGATTGAACCATGACCTCCTGGGTCATAGGTTGATGCTCAAACCACTGAGCCACGGTGGCAGGGCCATGGCCTTTCTATGTCCTTCTCACTCGGCTGCCACCTGCCAGACTTCCTGAAGCCGTGGGCACTGCGGGGCCCCTCCTCCCCTTGTGGCACTGCCTGCCCGTCTCTAGGAGGTGTGACCCTGCCGACCTGACTCCCTGCCTGGGCTCAGGACACCAGGACTCGGCTCCGCGGTGGGGCAGACCCCTGCTGATTGCCCCCTGAGCCCCGATGTCCCTGCAAATTCCGGATTTTGTCTCCAGCAGCTCCATTCTTCCGGTGCTCAGACTAGGAAACCTGTGACACCCCCTCACACGCCTGGAACTGGATAATGCGCCTCTGTGCTGGGAATGCAACCGGTTTTCTGTCTCCAGTCTGGTCCGCCTGCCATCATCGCCTGCTCCCTGCACACCGCCTCCCCCCGCCTCCCACCCCGCAGCTACCCTCCACGCAGAAACGGCGAGATGGCTCAGGGGCTGAGCGTCCACCTATGTCCCGGTCACAGCACAGGCCCGGGTTGCAGGCTCATCCCCAGTGTGGGGCCTGCAGGAGGCAGCTGATCAATGATTCGCTCTCATCACTGATGTTTTTCTCTCTCTCTCCCTTCCTCTATGAAATCAATATATATATTTAAAATGTCTAACTAACCTAATGCATGTCCAAAACCTCCCGCAGCTCCCGCGCCCTCGCCATGGTCCAGCCTCGGCCTGACCGGCCACCCTCTCCCCAGGGAGCTCCACGCGGCGCGGCTCGGGTCCGGAAGTGCCTCCCACCCCAGCTTTCCCACGTGGGTGCCCCCTCCCCCCTCGGCCGCCAGAGGTGGGGACCCCGCCCGCGCGCGCTCCGCTGGCCTGGCACCGGGTCCAGGGCGCATCCGGGAGGGGAGACCTTCCCGCTGGGGCTCGGGTCCGAGGAGGAGGAGGGGGTTCCCCTACTCACCTGCGCCGCCGCGGCCATCGGAACCGGCTCCGGCGGCGGCCCACCCGGACCCCCGCTCCTGGCCTCAGTCCCCCGGTACGTCCAGGGCGCGGACCGCCACGCACCAACCCTGCGGCGCCACGGAGGCCGGAGAGCGCGCGGGTCGGCGCCGCCCCAAGGCCCCTGGGGGCTGCCCACGCTGCACCCGACAAACCGCGGCTGCGGGGCGGGGGCGTGGCCGGGGGCGCGCGTGGAGCCCTCGCCTCCGGCCCCCAGAACCTCCCGGAGAACCGGCCGGGCCAGCCGCGCTCCGGCCCCCAGCACCGGGGACGGCCCGACAGCCCGGAGCCCAGTGACAGTCTCGGAGGCCGGAAGTCCCGCCCCGGCCAGCGCTCATTGGCCCCGTGCGGGAGGGGCTCACGCGCAGAGCCTTCTGGGAAAGGTAGTTCCGAGTGCTTTCCACCCAAGGTATCCATGGCAACGGCCAAGCGTCACCGCGTGGGACGCTAGGAAGCTGAGCGGAGCCGGGGCTGCTTCCCCGGGCTCACTCCTGGGCGGGCTCTGGGCTGGGAGGCTCTGAATGAGGCGGATTAGTAAGAAACTTGGGAAATTTCTTGGAAAGTGGGGAAACTGGGACAGTTAACCAAGGCCGAGCAATTTACAGCCAGAGAACAGAACCTAAGGTCTACCGGGTTGGTGTGGATCCGTGGTTGAGCGTCCACCTATGAACCACGAGGTCAAGGTTTTGTTCCAGATTCCCCGGTCAGAGCACATGCCCGGGTTGTGGGCTCAATCCCCAGTAGGGGGCGTGCAGGAGGCAGCCAATCAATGATTCTCCTCATTGATGTTTCTATCTCTCTCTCCTGCTCCCTTCCTCTCTGAAATCAATAAAAATATATTTAAAAAATAAAATAAAATGTCCCCCCCCCACCAAAATCCTCACCTGCCCAACCTGGCCAGGATTGATCAACTGTCTCCTGCACACCGTCCACTGGGGATCGAGCTCAGTGGTTAGTGTCAGCCTGCACAACAAAAGGTCCAGGGTTCGATTCCAAGGGCACGTACTAAGGTTGTAGGTTGGATCACCGCTCCAGTTAGGGCACAGACAGGAGGAAACTAATCTATGCATCAATGTTTCTCTCTCTTTCCGTCTCCTTCCCTTCTACCATCTGAAAATCAGTGGAAAACATATCCTCAAGTGAGGATTAAAAACAACAGAAAGACCCTCCCCTGCCTGGCTGGTGTGCCTCAGTTGGTTGAACTGTGTCCTGTGCACCCAAAGGTCACTGGTTGGATCCTGGGTCAGGGCACCCATAAAAAGAAAAGACCCTCCCCTCACATCTCCCCTAAAATTCCCACCTTTAGAAAACAAATTTAAAAACCTTCAAGATAAAGGAAGCCAGAGCATGCTCTCCTTAGAACACGCCCACACCTTCCCCCAATTCTTTTCCTCAGGGGCCCCTCTTGTTCTCTTTCTCCTAAGCTCTCGGGGTCCCAACAAGGCTTGCAACCAGGGCAGAAGCAGGCAGTGGCAGCTTGTCCAGGCTACACCCCTGAAGGGCTCTCCTTCTGCCGCTGTAACTTGCTTCCTGCGTCCACGCAGCCCAGCGGGCTCACTTCTGCCTCTGTGACTTCCCCAAGGGCCAAGGCAGCTCTCTGCCAGGCTCACTCCTGTTGCTGTGATCTTGCCTCTTTTATCTTTTTTTCTCTTAATATGTTTTTTAAAATATATTTTTATTGATTTCAGAGAAGGGAGAGGGAGAGATAGAAACATCAATGATGAGAATCATTGATCAACTGCCTCCTCCACACCCCCCACTGGGGATCGAGCCCACAAAACCGGGCATGTGCCCTGATCAGGAATAAACTATGACCTCCTGGTTCATAGGTCGACACCCAACCACTGAACTACACTGCCTGGGTTTAATCTTTTTATTGACTTTGGAAGGTAGAGGGAAATAGAAAAATCAATGATGAGAGAGAATCATCAATTGGCTGCCTCCTGCACGCCCCCTACTGGGGCTTGAGCCCGAAATCCAGTGCCCTGACTGGAATTGAACTGTGATCTCCTGGTTCATGGGGTTGACCCCAACTGAGCCACACCGATCGGGCCTGCCTCCTTTAGCTTAAGCACTTTTTATTTCACTGTTTCCATCCTATCCTATATAATAAAAGGGTAGTATGCAAATTGACCAAACAGCCGAACCACTGGTCGCTATGACATGCACTGACCACCAGGGGGTGGCGGGAGCCTCTCCCACCTCTGCGGCAGCGCTAAGGATGTTTGACTGCAGGTTTAGGCCTGCTCCGGGGCTCCCGGACATCCCGCAAGGGCTCCCGGACTGCGTGAGGGTGCAGGCTAGGCTGAGGGACCCCTCCCTCCCCGAGTGCACAGATTTTTGTGCACCAGGCCTCTAGTCTTTAACAAATGAACTCTCAAAATCAGACTCGTACTGTGAAAAGTTTCCTGCACAAAATCAAGAACCCGCACGTTCAGACTGTGCTGGGGCAGACCCCTCTCCAGTGACACTAGTGCATTCCCTGTGCAGCTCACATCCTGAAACATGGGAAGTCGTCCTTACAGGAAGTCGTCCTCTGGGGATTCGGGGCCCTGGTGTCTCTGGCTCTCTGTAGTTTGGCACCCCTGTCCCCGGCACTGAGGCCCGGAAGAGGCCCGTTTGCAGACAAGCTCTTTGCAGAAGGCTTGCCCGGTCCTGTGCAGTAGTCCCTGGGCAGGCTCTCCAGGGCTGTGACCTGGTTTTCAAAGCCATGTGGCTGCGCCCAGGGGCTCACTCCTGGCTGAAGCCGTTCATGCGTTTGTGCAGTGGGGACACAGGAGAGGTGTTAGGGGCAGACGCAGAATACTGGGGACCATCTACAACAGTGGTTCTCAACCTTCCTAATGCCGAGACCCTTTAATACAGTTCCTCATGTCGTGGTGACCCCAATTTCACTGTTACACATTGAACATAATTAAAGCATAGTGATTAATCACACAACACAATATGTAATTATATATGTTTTCCGATGGTCTTAGGTGACCCCTGTGAAAGGGTCGTTTGACCCCCAAAGGGGTCGAGACCCACAGGTTGAGAACCGCTGATCTACAATGATAAGAAATATGAGTCATGCTCTGTTAACAGTGATGGTGCTGTTCCGATTAGAGAAAGCACATTCTAACCTGGCTGGGAGTTGCACGCCCTGGGACATGGGAGATCATGCCGGAATGCAGTCCATCTTCCTGCCCCGAGAACTGCCTGTCATTATGGAAAGATTGACCACCTCGTGGCTGAAACAGTGTGGTCTCGGAGGCACCTGCTCCTTACAACATGCAGCCCCGACTGCCTGTAATCTGGTCCTTGGGCACCCGGGGTGCCTGGAGGCGCCTGCACTCTGTGACAGCTGCTCCCCTCCCCCCCCACCCCCGTCCCCCCACATGACTTGTGACCTGTCATAATTATACCTTGCCCACTTTCCCAGACCTGCAATTCCTACTTTCCCATGTAATCTTTGTCCTTCTACCCAGCATAGGCGGCTGGCTTATGGGGAGAGGCAGAGTAGGTTTTCATGGATGACCTGCTGCTCTCCCATATTGCTAGCAGTATTGGAATAAAGGCTCATCTATGAAGGCTCCTGGTTCAGTCCCAGCCTCCACCAGCACCAGAGGCAGCCCCGTGGAAATGCTGCAAAAAGTGGGTGGAGCCCTAACTGGTTTGGCTCAGTGGATAGAGCCTCGGCCTTTGGACTGAAGGGTCCCAGGTTCGATTCCGGTCAAGGGCATGTACCTGGGTTGCGGGCACATCTCCAGTGGCGGGTGTGCAGGAGGCAGCTGATAGATGTTTCTCTCTCATCAATGTTTCTAACTCTCTATCCCTCTCCCTTCCTCTCTGTAAAAAATCAATTTAAAAAAAAGTGGGTGGGGGTGCACGACTCTTCTGATTCAGGCTGCGACGCCCACTCACGCAGACCCCCCCTTGTCTATACAGGGCCTGTGGGCGGGAAAGTCCCTGTGACAGATCTAACCCTTCAACAGGAATTGCTTCCATAGGGAGAAGCCATAGGGGCCTTAAGTGTGTGGTGGCTGAGACCTGACTTGCTCTGGCCAAGGGGACACACGGAGTGTCTGCTGGCCGCTCAGGGGAAGCTGCCCTGCTTCACGGACACGTTAGATCTGCACGTGGCACCTGTCATGTCCTGGGGACCACTCCCTTCCTCACCTGGACTGCTCCAGACGGTGGCAACAGAAGCCAGGTTGATTACGTCACCTTGGAGCTACAGGCATGGTTGTGGAGGTGTACCCCGACAACCAATGGGTCCGGGCTGCCTGTCACTACTTCGGCCAATTCAGCAGAGACAGGGTTGAATCCCATGTGAGCCTTTATTCCAATCCTGCCGGCAGCACGGGAGAGCAGCAGGACGTCCACGAGAATCTGCTCTGCGCCCCTCCATAAGGCAGCCGCTTGTATTGGGTAGAAGGACAAAGATTACTGGGGGAGTAGGAATGACAGGCCGGGGGGAGTAGGCACGGAATAACCATTGCAGGTTACAGATCTAACCCTTTACCAAGAATTAAGCAGACAGGGCTGAATCATATGTGAGTGGAGTGGGGGTGAGGAAAGGGGCGGGGGAGCCTCACGGGGGCGGGGGGCGCCCACGGACCAGATCACAGGCAACAGGGACGGGGGTGGGGTGCCTCCGGGACTGCACTGTTTCCGCCAGGAGACTGTTAATCTTTCCGGAATGACAGGCAGCTCCGGGGACTGGCAGCCCGGACCCCTTGGTTGTCCGGTTGCAGGTACCGACGGAACTCCCCGAAGCCCCAGGTCGGCCTCACCCGCCGGTGCACCCTCCTGGACCGTCCTGATCGCCGGGGACGGGGGCTGGGAGTCCGGCCGGGTGGGGCCCGGAGACCCTTCCTCGCCGCTGCCTAGTCGCTCGGCTCACGCGCCACGCCCGCCCGCAGTCCGGCCGCAGGCTGGGTCCCGGCCCCGGAACCGAGGGCCTCCATCTCGGGTCCCTCGGGGCCGCCCCCTGACGGCCAGGGGAACCCGGGCGGGTGGAGGCCGGACTCCGCGACGGTCACGGGCGTCCGGGGCAGAGGCGGGACCTCCGGACCCTCGTGCCTTCCCAGCTCCCGTTCCCCTGGACGCGGGGAGCCCCCTGGGCGCGGCGCTCAGCCCGCCACTGGGTCCCTCACCCCCGTGTGAACCTCAGGACCCGACGCGGAAGAAACAGTCCGTGCGGGGAAGTCCCGCCCCATCCCTGCACCTTCATTGGCCAGAGGCCTCCCGAAACGCCCCCCTCCTGATTGCTCATTGGCCAGCTCTTAGGGACGCAGAGCGAGCGGCCTCGAGGAGACGTAGTTCGGTCCATTGAGCAGCGACGGCAGGGCGTGCTCCCCGGTCACCTAGGCAACGACCAAGCGGCACCGTGATTGGCTCAAAGAAAAAGAGTTGTTTTTGGCGGCGAGCCTGGAGCCAATCAGGCGCCGAGGGGCGTTTCCAAGGCGGGAGCGCAGGGCGCAGGGCGGGTAAGTGTCGGACCTTCGCCGCGACTTTGCGGACCCCCCCACTCTCGCTAACGGTGCCGCCTTCGGTTTCCCGGGTGTGGAACCGACGCGACGGGTCCCACGGCCTCGGAGGGAGGAAGGTCCCGGGTTCTCAGTTCCGTTGATACCGGGAGACCGAGGCCCCGAGTGCGACCGACCGACCGTTCGCGCGTGGTCGTCCACCCGGTGGTGTGCGGGGTCCGGATGGCCCCGCAGGGTCCGACCCGGCCGGCAGCGTCGCGGATGGACTCTGGGCAGGTGAGCGGGGATCCCCACCCTCGTGGTCCCGGAGCCCCAGGGTCACGGGCAGCCGGGCGTTGGGGTCAGGGCGGGGACAGAGCCTCGGTGCAGAGTCGACCCGGGGTAGCAGCATGAAGCGTGCAAGCGAGAGAGGCAGGAGGGCTGGGGCCTGGGGTTAGGGCAGGTGACGGCTCTGTAGCTCAGGGTGGGGACCAGTGGGTCCGGGATTTGTGTGTGAAGAAGAGTGAGGACAGCCCTGGCCGGTGTGGCTCAGAGGTTAGCGCGTTGGCCCGTGCCCCAGAGGGTCGCGGGTTCGATTCCCGGTCAAGAATACGCACCTGGGGTTGCAGGTTCGAACCCCCTGCCCCGGTTGGGGGGGGGGGGAGGTGTGCAGAAGGCGGCCAATCGGTGTGTCTCTCATGTTTCTCTCTCCCCTTCCCCGTCCTCCTCTCCCTCCCAATCTCTAAAAACCAGTGGGAAAAATATCCTCAGGTGAAGATTAACAATATATATTTTTTTATTTTTTAAAAAATGTTTTTATTGATTTCAGAGAGGAAGAGAGAGGGGGAGAGAGAGATAGAAACATCCGTGATGAGAGAGAATCATCGATCGGCTGCCTCCTGCACGCCCCCTATAGGGGATGGAGCCCGAAACCCAGGCACGTGCCCTTGGCCGGAATCGAACCCGGGACCCTTCGGTCCGCAGGCCGACTCTCTATCCACTGACCCAAACCAGCCAGGGCCCAATATTTTTTTAGTAAAAAGAGAGAGAGTGTGTGAGGACAGGTATGACTGGTGAGGGCATGTGCAAGGGCAGAGGTGGGAGGGAGGGGTGTTTGAGATCTACTCAAAGGGTCGTTCGACCGCCAAAGGGGTTGCGACCCACAGGTTGAGAACCGCGGCGCTAGGGGGTGATGGGTGTCTCTCGCCGCGGGGGTTTTGGAGATCAGGGGCCGGCCAGGTCTGTCCTGGGTCCTGGTAGTCTTCTCAGGTCAGCTACGTGCATAACGGAATATGGGGACCCCAGGGAGACGCCTGTGGTGTGGACAAGGGGTGGCGGGGAGGAGAGATGTGGAATGTATGGTCCCTGTACAAGGTAAGGGGGTATGAGCCAAGAGGCCCTGGTGCTCGAGGCTTGAGGAAGAAAGGAGAGCCCCAATTTTCTCCTATCTGGGGGACATAAAGGAAATGGGCCCGTGGGGGGAGGGGCAGCGTGCCAGCCCAGAGCTCAGAGAGCATCCATTGCCCACCTGCCCTTTGCTGTTCTCGGTGGGATTGGCCTGAATACGGTGACTGTAAGGAGAAGGGGGCACCATTGGTGCCGGGCTGGTTACCTCCTCTGAAGTGGGGGCCTGGGGAGGAGGAGAGGCTGCATGTGGGTGAGGGGAGGATGGACTGAGGGGGTCTCAGGAGGAGAGGACAGTGGGAGAGGTCATCTGAGTCCCGGGTCAAGGGCCTGGCTGTGTCCACTGGAGCGTTTGTGTGTCTGTTTCCCAGCTGCCCCTTTGGCCCCTGGCTCAGCCGTCTCCTCATTGCAGAGCCCAGTGACCTTCGAGGACGTGGCCGTGTACTTCTCCCAGGAGGAGTGGGGGCTCCTCGACGAGGCTGGGAGGCGCCTGTGCCGCGATGTGACGCTGGAGACCTTCGAGCTCATGGCCTCACTTGGTAAGACCCTTGTGCCCGGCCGCGCCATGGTGACCAGCTTCCGCCCTGTGCCCTTTCCCCATAGAAAGCTCTGTTTGTCCCAGAGCCCAACCATGGATACTGCTTCCTTCCCAGGTGTCATGTTGCAGGAGCTGGGACCGGGCTGTGTGCACGCCTCTGCCTCTTCCTGGGCGGCCTCCTGAGTGGTCCTCATAGCTGTGGCCTAGCATCCTGTGGGAGCAGAGGTTGGGGATCAGGCATCTCCAGGCAGCTCACTGGACCCCACTGAGCCTGACCCGGTGTGGAGCCGTGCCCTGGTTCTGTCCCTCTCCCATAAGACGATTTTTCAAAACAGCTTTATTAAGAGACACCATAAGTTCACCCATTTAAAGTACATATTTACACAGGTGTCTGACGATCACAATCCAATTTTAGAATATTTTCATCACCTACAGGGAGACTTTGTAGCCATTAGCAGTCATGCCCTATCCTCCCCCATTCCTTTCTCCCAAGTCCTGGGCAACCTCTAATCTACTTTTTTTTTTTACTTAATTTATTGATTTTTTTTTACAGAGAGGAAGGGAGAGGGATAGAGAGTTAGAAACATTGATGAGAGAGAAACATCGATCAGCTGCCTCCTGCACACCTCCTACGGGGGATGTGCCCGAAACCAAGGTACATGCCCTTGACCGGAATCGAACCTGGGACCCTTCAGTCCGAGGCCAACGCTCTATCCACTGAGCCAAACCGGTTAGGGCTCTAATCTACTTCTTGACTGTACAGACTTGCTTATTCTAGACATTTCATTTAAATGGAGTCACACAATATGTGACTAGCTTTCATTTAGCTTATGTTTCAGAGGTTCATCTATGTTGTAGCATAGACAACATTCATTCCTTTTCATGTATGAAGAATATTCCATTGTATAAAACTTGTTTATCCAATTGATGGGCACGTGGCTTGTTTCTAGGAAACAGTGGCTACTATGGAAAATGCTGCTGTGAACATTCACATAGGAGTTTTTGTCTAGATATGTTTCCATTTCTCTTCGGTAGACACATAGGAATAGAACTTCCCAATTGTTTTCCAAAATGGTGGCACCATTTTACATTCCCACTGCAGTGCCTGAGTGTCCCCGTTTCTGTTTCCTCAATGACACTTGTTATTGTGTTTTTTCCTTATACCCATGCCAGTGGGTGTGAAGTGGCATCTCCTTGTGGCTTGGATTTGCCTTTCTCTCACGACTAATAATGTTGAGCATCTTTCACTTGCGTGTGTGTGCACGCATTTATCTCTAAAGAACGTTTATTCGTGTCCTTTCCCCCATCTCTGTCCTTGCCCCTGGTGAGGCCTCCTGTATTCGGTGGTGTGGCTGGGTGCCGTTCTACACAGCGGGCCCTTCAGTCTTAATTCTGTCAACGAGCCCTTGGACCCCTTCCCATATGTGTCATTTACACATTTCTGATGAAGTCACCCTTTGCACTAAATTGAACACTCAGTTAACGAGAAATTTCTCTGTTTTTAGGTTGTTGGCATGAAGTGGAAGACGAGGAGGCCTGTTCCAAGCAGAACGCTTCTGTAGAAGGGGTCTCCCAGGTCAGGATCCCCAATGCACACCCTTCTACTGAGAAGACTGAGGCCTGTGACATGTATGGCCCATTTATGAAAGACATTTTGCACCTCGATGAGCACCAAGGAGCACATCCTGAGGAGACCCCCTACACGTGTGGAGCATGTGCGAGGAGGTTCTGGTTCAACGCAAACCTTCCCCAGCACCAGGAGCACAGTGGAGAGAAGTCGTGCAGGCAGGACAAGGACAGGGATTCATTTGTGAAGAGCTCTGTAGTCTCCCTATCAGAGAAGCCCTTCCCTTGCAGGGACGGTTGGAAGGATGTCTCAGACAGCCATGACCTCCGCCAGCGCCCGGCCATCAGCAGCAGTGGGAAGTCACGCAGGAGCACAGCGTGCAGGGAGGCCTTCCCACACAGTTCCGCCCTGGGGCAGTCCCCAGGAGTTCATACCACAAAGAAGCTCCTCAACCACATGAGAACTCACTCTGAAGTGACACCATTTAGATGTCCAACAGTTGTAAATTCCTTAGAGGAGAAATCAGCCCTTGTTAATTACCAAACATTCCACACTGGAGAAACATCTCAGGTGTGTAAAGAGCGTGGGAAGGCCTGTAGTTACCCATCTAAGCTGAGGGAGCACCAGAAATCTCACACTGGAATAAAACGCTATGAGTATAGTGACTGTGGGAAAACCTTCAGCCGCAAACTCACACTTGTTCATCGCCAGAGAATTCACACAGGAGAAAGGCCTCATGGGTGCAGTGCATGTGGGAAAGCCTTTAATAACAGGTCACACCTCGCTCAGCATGAGAAAGTTCATACCGGAGAACGGCCTTTTGAGTGCAGTGAGTGTGGAAAAGCTTTCAACAACAACTTTGACCTTGTTAAGCACCAGAGAGTTCACACTGGAGAGCGGCCTTTTGAATGTAGTGAATGTGGAAGAGACTTCAGGCAAAGCTCCCACCTCCTGCGACACCAGAAGGTTCACACTGGAGACTGGCCCTTTGGGTGCACTGAGTGTGGGAAAACCTTTAGCACTAGCACCACCCTCATTCAGCACCAGAGAATACACACCAGGCAAAGGCCATACGAGTGCAGCAAATGTGGGAAAACCTTCAGCCGCAGTTCCAGCCTAGTTCAGCACCGGAGGATTCACACTGGAGAAAGGCCTTTTGAGTGCAGTGAGTGTGGAAGAACTTTTAACAAAACCTCCAATCTTGCTCAGCACCAGAGAGTTCACAGGGGAGAGCGGCCTTATGAATGTAGTGAATGTGGAAGAGCTTTTAACAAAAACTCCAATCTTGCTCAGCACCAGAGAGTTCACAGTGGAGAGCGGCCTTATGAATGTAGTGAATGTGGAGTAGGCTTCAGCCGAAGATCCCACCTCCTGCGACATCAGAAAGTTCACACTGGATAGCGGCCCTTTGGGTGCAGCAAATGTGGGGAGGCCTTCAGCACTAGCACCACCCTCACTCAGCACCAGAGAACACACACCAGGCAAAGGCCATACAAGTGCAGCAAATGTAGGAAAACCTTCAGCCGCAATTCCAGCCTGGTTCAGCACCGCAGGGTTCACACTGGAGAAAGGCCTTTTGAGTGCAGTGAGTGTGGAAGAGCTTTGAACAAAACCTCCAGTCTTGCTAAGCACCAGAGAGTTCACAGGGGAGAGCGGCCTTTCAAATGTAGTGAATGTGGAAAACACTTCAGGCAAAGCTCCCACCTCCTGCGACATCAGAAAGTTCACACTGGAGAGCAGCCTTTTGAATGTGGGAAAACCTTTAGCACTAGCACCGCCCTCACTCAGCACCAGAGAGTACACACCGGGCAAAGGCCATACGAGTGCAGCAAATGTAGGAAAGCCTTCAGCTGCAGCTCCGGCCTGGTTCAGCACTGCAGGGTTCACACTGGAGAAAGGCCTATGACTGCAGTGAGTGTGGGAAGGCCTTTGCTCACAGTTCCAGCCTCATTAAGCACCGGAGAATTCACACAAAGGAAAGGCCATATAAGTGCAATGAATGTGGGAAATTCTTTAGCCAAAACTCCATCCTCGTTAAACATCAGCAAGTTCACACTGGAGAAAGGCCTTATGGGTGCAGTGAATGTGGGAAGTTCTTTAGCCAAAAGTACAGCCTCATTTATCACTGGAGAGTTCACACTGGAAAAAGGCCTTTTGAGTGTAGTGAATGCCTGAGAGCCGTCAGAAGCAACTCTCACCTGGTTCATCACCAGAGAGGAAAAGCCCTACGAGTGCAGTCAGTGTGGGAAAGCTTTTAGTGAAAAACTCACACTTGCCAAAACTGGTTTGGCTCAGTGGATAGAGCATCGGCCTGCGAACTGAAGGGTCCCAGGTTCGATTCCGGTCAAGGGCATGTATCTGGGTTGCGGGCACATCCTTAGTGGGGGGGGTGCAGTAGGCAGCTGATCGATGTTTCTCTCTCATCAATGTTTCTAACTCTCTATCTCTCTCCCTTCCTCTCTGTAAAAAATCAATAAAATATATATATATAAAAAAAGAAAAACCCACACTTGTTCAACACCAGGCAGTTCACACCAGAGAAAGGACTTACGAGTGTGGCCACCGTGGGAAAGTCTTCAGCCGCCTCTGCAGCCTTGCTCAGCATAAAAGGATTCATACCTGAGAGGAGCCTTCTGGATATGGACTTTGTGGGTCCAACTTCATGCAGCAGAACCACCACAGAGAAATTACTTCATGTACCACTGATGTGGAGGAAACATCAGGAGCTACTGTGCCCTTTCCGAGCAGCCTAGGCACCTGGACAGAGCTGTGTCCCCTGGAGCACAGTCCTCCTTCCAGCCTGCCTGGATCCCGATATTTGCAGTGGTCATCTGCATACGCACGGAGAAAACATCTTCCTGGGCCTGCCTTCCCCTTCCCCAGAGCTAATCGGGAGTCCCGGGCCCAATGGAATGGCTTCATTCCCATTGTCTCCGAGAAGGTTCAGGAACGATGCTGGGGGAGGGGCCTTGAGGGATGTCCAGTTGGGGCTACTTGGGAAGATGTATGTTCCCCAAGGGTGGGTGGTATTCCATTGAACATTTTCCCGCTAGTTCCAGTATCGTTATTCTGATGTGAATCTTCACAACTGCCACTAATTTGTTTTATTTTATAAAACTGACATTTTGTCTGGTCACCACGAAGACTAAGCCCTTCATATACTAGAGTCGCAAAGAATCACTTTGCTTCCTTAGGTGATGCTGTGGATGAATGTTTGCGTCCCCCAAAATTCACAGGTTTAAGCCCGGCCAGCTCCGTGATGGGCCTTTGAGAGGTAAACAGGGTTAGGGGAGGTCAGAGGCTGGAACCTGGTGAAGGGATTACTGTCCTTATTAGAAGGGAAGAGAGATCAGAGCTTCCTCTCCAAACCACGTGAGGACAGCAGAGTGATGGCTGTCCGCACGCCAGGAAGGGAGCGGGCATCCACAAGCCTGGAGTGAAACGGCCAGCACCTGGATCTCGGACGTCCCGGCCTCTAGAAATGTGGGAAATTCCTGTTGTGTCAGGCACCCAAGCTGGGGTACTGCTACAGCAGCCAGCGCAGACTGCGACAGTAGAGAGGAGGAAGGTCCCCCTCACGGGCATCGACAGAGCAAAATGATGTTTGCCCTCGTGAACCAGTTCCGTCTTACAAGACAAGGCATCAAACAGAGCACTGAGTTTCAGCCCTGCCCCCTGCTTAATTAATATGGAGACGTGCCGTTTACTCACAGCTGTCACCAAACTGATGTGTTTACTGTGAGAAAATAAACTGACGCACGCCCTGCTGACATGGGGTCCAGGCATGTCACATACCAGTGAAAAAATAAGCATTTTACCTCTGCAGATGAACTATAAACGGCAAGAAACACTATCATTGTCAGTATCAATGAAGCCCTGAGCCCTTTTGGTATACTGGTATGTCTTTAACAAGCACAAATGCAGCCCTGATTTCAAACGTCCAGATGTCCGTAAGGACAGAGTGGGGTGGAGGGTTCGAATCCAGCCTGACATCGAGGCACGGAGGACACAGAAAGGGAGAGAATGACTCTTCACAGGGCAGTGAGTGCAGGGACTCATGACGAGAGGCCATCTTGGCTCGGCTGTTGAAAGGGTGTCACCGGGAGAGGCAGAGAGGACCAGGGAGGGGCAGGCACCCATGACAAGCTGAGGGTACCCCCCCCCCAAAAAAAAGTGTCCTGGGGCCAGGAGCTGCTGTGTGGCTTCTAGAAGAGAATGTGGGAAGAGGACAGGCCCAGGACGGAGGCTGTGGCCAGGGGCTGCCGGTGCCGGTTTGCCAGGTGAGGTTTTGGCCAACGTGATGGCATTAGGGCAGGACAGTGAGACGCTGGGAAAATTCCCGGGCAAGTAGAATGGGGAAACCGAGACAAGAAAATTAAGGCTAAACAGTCTGGGCAGTTTACAGCCTGCCTGTGAACTGCACGACCTTATCCTCCCTACGCAAGGGCATTTGGGAGCAAATGGCTGACACCCTAATCCAGGGGTGGGCAAACTTTTTGACTCGAGGGCCACAATGGGTTCTTGAACTGGACCGGAGGGCCGGAACAAAAGCATGGATGGAGTGTTTGTGTGAACTAATATAAATTCAAAGTAAACATCATTACATAAAAGGGTACGGGCTTCTTTTTTTTTTAGTTTTATTCATTTCAAACAGGCCAGATCTGGCCCGCGGGCCGTAGTTTGCCCACGGCTGGGTTAGACTCTAACCCACTCTAACCATCAGAGTGTCGGCCAGCATACCCCAGGGCTGCAGATTCGATTCCCTGCGTTGCAGGTTCAATAGCGCCACAATCCGGGGTGCTTGCAGGAGGCAACTGATCAATGTGTCTCTCATGTAACTCACGTGGTGAAATCTTTCCTACATGAAATCAAGAGCCCATACCCTACAGGTTGGGGTGAGGCAGACCTGCTCGGTGCCGGTCCCTGTTCAGTGACAGAATGAGTCCCACGCAAACTGGTACCCTGGACAGGCCAAAGGGTCCGAGCCACTGACTTTGTTGATGTCCCAGCATCGCCATGGCAACCTGACTCTCCACCCGTCCCCCGTCAGGTTGGCTGTACATGGAGCCCCAGCCAAACACCAGAAGGCAGAGTCAGGGCAGGTGCGGACGGCCCTTCACCCGGGGGCAGGGGCCGCCCTACAGGATCTAGCCAAGGCCACCCACCCACACACACAGCGACTGAGCTCTATGACCAGTGTCACCCAAACCCCACTTGGTCAGAGACCTGAGCTCCACCTGGCTCGGCTGGACTTTAATTTTTAAAAATAAATTTTTGTTGATTTTAGAGAGGAAGGGAGAGGGAGAGAGATACACATATCAATGATGAGAGTCACTGATCGGCGGCTTCCTGCACGCCCCCCACTGGGGATGGAGCCCGCAACCCAGGCATGTGCCCTGGCTAGGAATCGAATCGTGAACTCCTAGTTCATAGGTTGACACTCAACCGCTTAGCCATGCTGGTCAAGCTTTAATTTTCTTTTTATTTTTTTAGAGAGCGAGGAAGGGAGAGAGAGAAACATCCATCGGCTGTCTCCTACATGCCCCCTGCCGGGTCTGAGCCCACAACCCTGGGCATGTATGTGCCCTGATGGGGAATCAAACTGGCGACCGTTTTTTTTTTTTTTATTGATTTCACAGAAGGAGAGCGAGATAGAAACATCAATGATGAGAGAGAACCATTGATCGGCTGCCTCCTATACGTCCCACACTGGGTATTGAGCCAGCAACCTGGGCATGTGCCCTGACCAGGAATTGAACCGTGACCTCCTGGTTCATAGATTGACGCTCAACCACTGAGCCACACCGCCTAGGCTGGCGACCTCTTTGTGCATGGGTCTACGCTCAACCTCTGACCCACAGCCGGGCAACTCGGCCGGACTTTAAATCTGCTCTCACACAGACGCCCAAGTTGGAGGCAGACGATTATTACACCCAGGGAAGACGCCCGAACAGACTTAGAGGTGGGCATACGCTTTATGGTGCAGGAGGGAAGTGGGGGGAATTGAGCAGACCGACCAAAAGCTCCCCTGAATGCAAGCTTTCCCGCCATCAACAGGATGTTAGGTCGCCGAAGGAGGAACGCACGAGGCCAGGGTGGGGAGGGATTATGAAGTTATTCCATCACCCGCACACCAGGAGGCTGAGCCCGGCTGGCTCCAGCCCCCAGCGACGGGAGTGAGCGGCTTTTAAAGGACTTGGTGGGCTTTCTCCTGGGCGGAGACTCCTTTATGCAGACCCGGAGGGGAGAGAATGGAGTGTGGCCTCAGCAAAGGGAAGGTCCACAGTGAAATGGCCTGAGAAGCCAGTCCCCGGGGAAGGGTATCAATTCAATTGCTCCATCCAACCTGACAGAGGAGGGGCGAGAAGCGTCACCCCAGAGAGAGGCGCCCGGTGGTTTCCAGCCCAACCCATAGTAGGACGACGCTCCCAACACAGTGCCCACCAACAGGAAGCACTTCGGGACCAGGGACGCAGCGACGGGCAACGTAGTTTTGTTGAAATGACGTTTAACTTGGGGGCGAAATGTCCAAAACATTTGAAATCAAAAGGCCCCACAAACCAGAACATCTGGATCCGCATGTTGATTCAACCACTTCTCTCCCTGGAGCCCAGAAACAGAGGCAGCAAAAGCAGCGAAGGCCGTGGTGTGCGGACGCAGGGCCGCTGGGTCACAGGCCGCGTCCCGGGGTGAGGCCACGGGGTGAGCACGCCCAGTGGGGCAAGGAGAACCCAGGAGACTGTAGACATGTGGTGAGCGTGACCCCGGCCACAGGTCACAGGCCCGCCGTTTCCGGGGGGCGTTCTGCAACCCGCAGCCCCGGACACCACAGCTGCTGGAACATCTGTGGGAGCCCCTTGAGAGCCTGCTCAGACCCCCTCCCCCCGTGTGAGTGTCCCTGTGCCCCGTCTCTTCCCACAGGCCCTGCGGGTTTTGTGGTTAGTCCTAGACCTTACTGCCGTGTTCGACTTCAGAAGGTACGGCTTCAGAGCCGACTCTGGGAACAGCTTCCTCTGGCCAAGGCTGCGGACTGAGCAGCATTCCCCGGGAACCAGGGCCCTGGGAACACGTGGGCCATCTGATCGCAGCTCCCCCATTCCTGATCCACCAGGAAACCTGACAGCCAGGCGACACCATTCACCCGCCAGGCCTCCGGGGTCTCCCCGCAGGTCCCAGGTGCCTGTGAGCCAGGCTGGCCAATCAGAGCTGTGCCCTGCCATCCTGCCGGCCCCCCGAGGCAGACGGAAGTCAGGGAGGCCGTTCCCTCTGCTCATGAGCCCAATCTCGTCCGTTATCCCCTCACACGGAGACCAGGATCCCCAGGATTAAAGGTGACAAGGCCTTTTTAAAAAAATGGTTTTATTGATTTTACAGAGAGAGAAAGGGAAAAGGAGAGAGAGAGAAACATCCATCGATGACAGAGAACCATCGATTTGCTGCCTCTCTTGCTGAGGATCAAGCCCGCAAACCGGGCACGTGCCCTGACTGAGAATCGGATCAACCACCTCTGGGTGCACGGGATGTTCAACCCCCTGAGCCGCACCGGCCAAGGACTCACTGCTGTGCCCTCCGGAGCAGTGAGCGAGAGACGGGTGCCCCGAGCAGTGTCAACAGTACCAGAGACCGTTCACCCTCCCCGCACGCCCCAGTGGGCACTGCTTAGCGACTGCTGGCCACAGCGGGGCGATGCCCACACCTGAACCAGTCGGGACGTAACGCCCAATCTGGGCTCCAACACTCAGGACTCTGTTCTACTCGGAGCAGGGAGCACAGAGGTCTGCTGTCCCTGAGCACACTGGGCGGCAGATGCCACCATGGGGACTGTCGGACGGCAGCGGCCTGAGCAGGTCAGCGTGCACACAGCTCCCGGAAGCTTCCTGCACACCCGACCCCTCCCGGCGGGGTGTGGGTGTGCCTGGCTCACCTCTCAAACGGCTCCTCTCCTCAACCTCCTCCCTGGAGAGAGACCCTCCGCGTTGAGCAAGGTGCCGGCTGTGGCGAAAGGCCTTCCCACATCCCGGCCGCCTACGGCCCTGCTCCCGTGTGGACTTTCTTGTGCTGCAGGAGCGTGGAGCTGTGTTTGAAGGCTTTGCCGCACTCCGCACACTCGTAGGCCCGCTGCTCCGTGTGAAACTGCTGGTGGCGATTGCGGTAGGACCTGGTGGTGAAGGTCTTCCCGCACAGGCCGCACTCGTAGGGCCGTTCGCCAGTGTGGGCCTTGCCGTGCTGGTACAGGCCGGAGCGCGTCACGTACGCTTTCCCGCACTGCGTGCACGGGTAAGGCTTCTCTCCGGTGTGAACTCTCTGGTGGAGCGCGAAGCTCTGGCTGTACTTAAAGAACTTCCCACATTCCCGGCACTCGTAGGGCCTGTCTCCGATGTGGACTTTCCGGTGCCGGATGAGGGTGGACAGAACGCTGAAGGCTCTGCCGCACTCGCCGCAGGCGTAGGGCCTCTCCCCGGTGTGGACCCTCCGGTGCAGCACGAGGGCGTCTTTGCGGCTGAAGGTTCTCCCGCACTCAGCGCAGCCGAAAGGCCTGACGCCCGTGTGCACCTTCTGGTGCTTCCTCAGCTTCGACGGGTAGCTGAAGGCCTTCCCGCACGCGTGGCACACGTGGGGCGCTCCTCCCGTGGGGGTCCTCCTGTGACCGACCAGGGTCCCGTTCCCCTCGGGGGCACCTCCGCCTTTGGGGCGCCCGAAGGGGCCCTCCTCACAGTGAGTTACCAGGTGGTCGAGGAGCGCGAAGGCCTTGGGGAAGGCTGTCCCGCAGCCGCTGCACCTGACTGCCTGCTGCTGGCGACGGGATCCGGGTGGCACGGGCTCCCGGTGCCCCGTGCTGCCGTGTGGCCGCCCCGCACCGGGGGTGCCCTCCTCAGGCTCCCCACACCGAGGGTGCTTCTCTGACAGGTGGACTCTGCGGCTCTTCACCTGCCGAGGGGCCTCCGCGTCGTCCAGTCCCCGGGGACACCCTGAAACAGCAAGGTCAGGTGCCAACAGCTGGGAGAGAGGGAGGAGACACCTCCACCCCTGTGTGCGGACGACGCACCCGGACAGGAGCACAGACAGCCAGGAGGCGGCAGGGGACTGTCTGGGGAGAAAGGGGCGAGGGGCAGTGCGGGGAGCGGGGCCTCCCCATCACACCCTGCAGCAGGCTTCCCGTGGCCCGAGCTGCCGGTGACAGTGAGCTCTGTGAGGAGGCTGCGTCTACGAGAAACAGACGCCTGAGCACAGGGAAGGGGCCATGACAGGGCACAGAGGCAGAGAGGCGGGTCGTCGGGGCCTGACCAGGGGGAGGTGGGAAAGGAGGTGGGAGATGCCAGTGCACACAGACCCGCAGCCAGCACGCGGAGGTCCACCCCGAGAACGAGGCACCCCCGGCCCCACCCGCCGAGACCAGGACCCCTCCCGGCTCCCGCTCTGCTGAACAGAGTCTCGCCCACCCTGATGGGTACCCAGGGCTCCATTTCACCCTCCCGTTGGGCCACCACATGGGACCCCGAAGGCACAAATCCTAGGGGACAGTGTGAGAGCCCCCCCACGCCCCCAAGTGAAGGCTGACCCAGCCGACCACACACCACAGGAAGCCCATGTCACCATGGCAACCAGAAGGAACCTGAGTCTTAGAAAAGAAACCTCCCCCGTACATTTAAACATTCACCGAGGCCGGGCCAATGTGGCTCAGTGGTTGAGCATCGACCTATGAACCAGGAGGTCACGGTTCGACTCCCAGTCAGGGCACAGGCCCGGTCACAGGCCGTGCAGGAGGCAGCCAGTGGACGATTCTCTCTCATCATTGACGTTTCTCTCGCTCTCTCTCCCTTCCTCTCTGAAAACAATAAAAATATATATTTTTTAAAAATTATAGAACAGCGAAATAAATGGAAAGACATGTCATGTCCATGGGTTGAAAGACACGAAGATGGCAATACTCCCCAAACTGACCTACTGATTCACTTCCATGGCTCAAGCCTGGACCAGGGAGGGCCCTAGAGAATTTCTTTATTAAAATATATTTATTGATTTTTTACAGAGAGGAAGGGAGAGGGATAGAGAGTCAGAAACATCGATGAGAGAGAAACATCGGTCTGCCTCCTGCACACCCCCCACTGGGGATGTGCCCGCAACCAAGGTACATGCCCTTGATCAGATTCGAACCCGGGACCTTTCAGTCTGCAGGCTGATGCTCTATCCACTGAGCCACACAGGTTAGGGCGAGAATTTCTTTAGTTGGAAGAAGGCAAAACCCGGCGCGAGAGGCCATGGCCTCCGCAGCGTCAGGGAGAGCGGCCGAGAGGCGGAGACCAGCTCACGCCCAGCGCCTGGCCCCTGCACTGGGCACCAACCCCGGGGGCTTTAGGAGGAACAGGAACCCCCGAGGGGAACAGCCAGAGGCGGCCAGTTTGCGGGCAGAGCCTGAGGGCCTTACCCAGCGAGACGGTGAGAGCGAAGTTCTCCAGCATCACCTCCCGGTACAGGCTCCTCTGGGTGGGGGTGAGGAGCGTCCACTCCTCCCGGGAGAAGTACACGGCCACGTCCTCGAAGGTGACCGGGCCCTGCGGGTGGAGTCCACTCAGCCTCGCCAGCCCCAATGCAGACCAGGGGGTCCCCATCTGTCTTTGGCCATGCCCCACCTAACCACCCCTAAAATCCTGATACCCACTCCCTCCTCCCCATGGCATATAATTCTTATTATTCAACAAATGAACTGTTGCCGTGGCCGGTTTGGCTCAGTGGATAGAGCTTCCGCCTGCGGACTGAAAGGTCCCGGGTTCGATTCCGGTCCAGGGCATGTACCTTGGTTGCGGGAACATACACAGTAGGGAGTGTGCAGGAGGCAGCTGATCCGATGTTTCTCTCTCATCGATGTTTCTAACTCTCTATCCCTCTCCCTTCCTCCCTGTAAAAAATCAATAAAATATATTAAAAACAATAATAATAATAGTACAAAGTGGTATGGAAAAAATAGTAAACAAAGTTTCAAAACATAATAGAGAACTGAAATGCATAAATATGCCACAATATACATTTATAAACTCTATGAGGCCCCTAGAGCCATAAGAAATGCAAAAAACTCACTGTTAATAACTCAATTCTCGAGGTGCCCCCCTTAAACACCAAACTGCCCCCCGTGGGGCGTGTGTGGGGCGATGGGGACCCCTGATGTCGACAGGACACATCCAGGCCCCTTTGCGCCCCAACCCTCCCGCCCCCGACCCTGCACCAGCCGCACCCCATCTCCTGCCACCAGCCCCCCGGGTCCCCGGGGTCACCCCGGAGAGCTCAGCCTTCTCTCTCCGGCACCAGGACCTGCTCTGGGACCCCCCCCACCCCCCAGCGACCCTTGCGCCCACCAGGCACCCAGCCCCGCACCCCGCACCCCGCACCCCGTCCCCGCTCCACGGCCAGAGCGACAGCGCGGAGAGCAACCGCCCTCCCGCCCCTCCCAGCCGGCTCCGTCCTGGGCTCATCGGAACCAGACCCCCTTCCGCTCACCCGCGCCTCCTCGGCCATCGGAACCTGTGGGCGCAGCGTGGCGCGAAGCTCGTCATCCGCGGGGTGCGGGGCGCCGTCTCCGGAGGCGCGGGGGACGCGGGCCTGACGCAGACGGGGCCGCCCTTCTCCTTCGCCGCCCGCGGGGCCCGCGACACACGCGCCGGGAGCCCGCACGGACCCGCCGCCGGGAGCCCCCCCCGAGCGCCGCCGGGCAGCGCCGGAAGTCCCGCCCCGTCCGTGCTGCGGCCGCCTCACGCTCGCACTCCATTTCCCAGCGCCCCACGCGGGGCCGCTCGCTTGTTACCACGGCGACAGGGGGCGCACGCTCTCAGCTTCGGCTGGAAGCACCGGAACTACATTTCCCAGAGTGCCTCGCGGGGCGTCCGTGACGTAGCAACCGACAACGGCCGGGAAAGGGGCGTTTCGGAGGGAGCCGCGCTAGACGCTTCGCTCCGTTACTACGGACCCACTCGGGGCGGAGAAGCAGGTTGCTGCGCGGCCGCCGGCGTCGGGGACACGGGAGCGGGGAGGCGAGCGAGCGGGGCGGCCCCACGGCGACCTGCACGCCCGGGGCCTGGCGGGTGGCGGGGTTAGCGAGGCGGGGGCTCGGGCGGGGAGAACGGCGGCGGCGGGTCGGAGGGGGACGGGGGGAGGGGTCTGGGCGTGGAGTTGAGGGGACGTGGGGGTTTTCTTTTTCATTTTTTAAAAATATTTATTTTTATTGATTTCAGAGAGGAAGGGAGAGGAAGAGAGAGAGAAGCATCCGTGATGAGAGGGAATCAGGGAGCGGCCGCCTCCCGCGCGCCCCCTACCGGATCCAACCGCCACCCCGGCGCGTGCCCCGAGCGGGATCCAACCGTGACCTCCGGGTTCAGAGGTCGAAGTTCAACCGCTGAGCGACTCCAGCTGGTCTTAATTAATTAATTAATTATTATTATTATTTTTTATTTTAAATATTCTTTTCAGTCCTAACTGGTTTGGCTCAGCGGATGGAGCGTCGGCCTTTGGACTCAAGGGTCCCGGGTTCGATTCCGGTCAAGGGCATGTACCTTGGTTGTGGACACATCCCCAGTGGGGGGTGTGCAGGAGGCAGCTGATCGATGTTTCTAACTCTGTATCTCTCTCCCTTTCTCTCTGTAAAAAATCAATAAAATATATTTTTAAAAAAATAAATATATTTTTATTGATTTTATTTTTTCTAATTGATTTCAGAGAGGAAGGGAGAGGGAGAGAGAGATAGAAACATCAATGATGAGAGAGAATCATTGATCGGCTGCCTCCTGCACGGCCCCCACTGGGGATGGAGCCTGCAACCCCGGGCATGTGCCCTTGACCTGAATCGAACCCGGGACCCTTCAGTCCACAGGCCGAGGCTCAATCCACTGAGCCACACAAGCCAGGGCTGGTCTTAATTTTTTATTTATTGATTTTGAGAGAGAGAGAGAGACACACACACACACACACACACACACACACGGATTTGTACCATCTTCATACGCATTCATTGGTTGGCTCTTTTCTGTGCCCTGACCAGGGATCGAACCCACAGCCTTTGCGACTGGGAAGACGCTCCAGCCAGAGGCGCTACTCGGCCAGGGTGAGCGGAGGTGCTTTGCAGGATGCTCCCCAGTCCAAGTCCCGCCCAGCCCGCCAGCCTCAGTTTCCCCATCCCTCATCCTGGACACGGCCACTCCCTCTGAGGAGAAGTGGGGAGAGCTGGGGGAGGACCCAGGAGGGGTCTGCTGAGCTGGGGGAGGACCCAGGACGGCTTGTGCTGAGCTGGGGGAGGACCCAGGAGGGGTCTGCTGAGCTGGGGAAGGACCCAGGACGGCTTGTGCTGAGCTGGGGGAGGACCCAGGACGGCTGTGCTGAGCTGGGGGAAGACCCAGGACGGCTTGTGCTGAGCTGGGGGAGGACCCAGGAGGGGTCTGCTGAGCTGGGGGAGGACCCAGGAGCCTGGCGGGGAAGCCATGTGGCCAAGAGGATGGCTCTCTGCTGAGTCCTCTGGGCATCACCTGCCTGGGGAGGTTCCCTCCTCGGGCCTGGGGGCCCCCCGTGCACCCTGGGTTCACAGCAGGTGCCCAGTAAATACCAGTGGGTCAAAGCATCCCCCTTCCTCTGTGGCACCCTTTCCCAGAGGCTGAGCCCTTCCCAGGTCTAGGCCGCCCCTCAGCCCTTCCCACGGGTTCTCGGCTTCGGGACACCACTCCCTCCTGTTACCTTTCCCCCGGGGCCGAAGAGACGCAGCCTCCTTGCTGGGCCTGGGCCTCGAGGCTGGCTCCCCTAACCTGCCTCTCCCACCTCCCTGGCCCCCTCGGCCACCTGTTCCAGGGCAGAGCAGACTCGGGCTCCCCAGCGGCCTCTCGCTTTCAGAAGGCAGACATGGCAGCGGCGTCCTCCCAGCGCAAGAGGGCGAGTCCCAAGCCGGAGCTGACCAAGGAGCAGATCCAGGAGATCCGGCAGGCGTTCGACCTCTTCGACACGGACGCAACGGGGACCATCGACGTCAAGGAGCTGAAGGTGGCCATGAGAGCCCTGGGCTTTGAACCCAAGAAAGAAGAGATTAAGAAGATGATCGGGGACATCGACAAGGAGGGCACGGGGAAGATGAACTTCAACGACTTCCTGACGGTGATGACGCAAAAGATGTGCGAGAAAGACACCAAAGAGGAGATCCTGAAGGCGTTCAAGCTCTTCGACGACGACGAGACCGGGACCATATCCTTCAACAACCTCAAGCGTGTGGCCAAGGAGCTGGGCGAGAACCTCACCGACGAGGAGCTGCAGGAAATGATCGACGAGGCCGACCGGGACGGCGACGGGGTGGTCAACGAGCAGGAGTTCCTGCGCATCATGAAGAAGACCAGCCTTTACTGAGTCTCCTCTCCTCCTGCTGCAAGCACAGCCTCCGTGCCTGCTGTTGTGCGAAACCTGGTTTTTGAGAAGCACAAATGTTTTTCCCCATTAACCTCCCTGTACAACTTTAGTAACAACCTCACACCCATTTTCAACTTTTGTTGCAACTGTTCCCTGAAAAAGTTCTTTGTGGGGTGACCTGCTGCTTCCGTTAATTCTCCAGAAAAGAACAGAGCACACGGGCGCGCTCACCCACCCGCCACGCTCCCTCGTGTTGCTTCGCTCCTTACGGCGCCACAGGAGGACTCCGCAGGCAGACGCACGGTGTAACTGTCACCACAAACAGCGGGCATCTCTGCGGCGGTTCTGGTTTGAATCGACACCTGAGTGCAGCTTTCTCTTTTAAAAAATCCAGTGAACTCTCTCACTTGCATTTGGATATGTTTTTCCTATTTGTTTTGTGTTAAAATAAAGCCTAAAAAAAAAAGTTCCCCTTGTAAGTGGATTGTTTAAGTGTTTACTGCGGCCCATTTTACAGAAAGAGAGAACCAAAGCCCCAAGTCCAGGCCTCAGGCACCCTACCAGGACCTGCGCTTTGGGGGTTCAGAGGACCTGGGGGGGGAGCAAGCCTGGGACTGGTGGGAGGGGCCGCCCAGCAAGGGTGGAGTGGGCAGAGGGAGGGCTGGGTGGGCACAGCTCCAGGCGGCCACAAAGGCAGTGAGGTGAGCATCAGGGGTGGGGGGAGGCCCCCATGATCCAGGCCCCAGGCTGGTTTCAGCAGCTCCTTTGTTGCCGGGGCAGTGGGCGGGCGGGCGGGCATCGAGGTAGCAATCAGCAGCCGGGGGTGCCCCGCAGTCCCCGGCTCTGTCATCAGCCCCATTTTACAGGCGGAGAGACTGAGGTCTCGGGCTCCCAGCTGGGCGGGTGGAGAAGCCCAGCTTCCTTGTAGCCCCCAGAGGAAGCTGGTTGGTGGAGGGAGGGGCCCGCCCTCCCTGGACCCTCGCCACCACCTCACTGGCCCAGCTACCCCGGACTCAGTGCCACCTGTCATCTCCCTGAGTGTCCTTGAAGATACAGCGCTGAGGTCTCTTCCTCCAGGCAGCCTTCCTTGGACACACTCAGGCAGAGAGCATCATCTTTTGCGCTTCTGTGAACCGCCAAAGGTCCCCTTCTGGTCCCCCGGCTGGACCCATCCCTGGCAGGTCTCCTGTCCCCTCCTGGGGCGCAGGAGGGAAGGGATGAAGAGGGAGCTGTCTGGGACTCGATATAAACTAGATAATGGCCCCCACAGATGTCCAGATCCCGAGTCCTGGGATCTGATACCTTGCATGGCAAGATGGGCCTGTAGATGTGATTAAGGGAAGGACACTGAGCTGGGGGGAGTGTGCTGGGCTCACTTCGTCGCAAGCTTTTTATTTATTTTTTTCTGTTAATCCTCACATGAGGATATTCCACTGATTTTTAGAAAGAGTGGAAGGGGAAAGGAGAGACAGAGAAACAGCGATGTGAGAGAGAGAGACGCATCGATCGGTTGCCTCCCGCACGCACCCCGACCAGGGCCAGGGACCCTGCAACCAAGGTACGTGCCCTTGACCAGAATCGAACCCAGGACCCTCCAGTTCATGGGCCGACGCTCCATCCACTGAGCAACACCGGCCAGGGCTATCACAGTGTAAGTGAAGGAGCAAAGCAGGAGGGTCAGAGAGAGAGAGAGAGAGAGAGAGAGCTACTACCCTGCAGCCGGGAGGACAGGCATTCCCCCCGGAGCCCCCGGGAGGAACGGGCCTGTGATCACCGGGACTTCAGTCAGGGGAGACCGATCCGACGACGTCTGCCCGCAGAACTGCGAGGTCCTGTGTGTTGTTCTGAGGAACTGAGTCGGCGGAAGGATGTGGCAGATGCCAGAGAGAACCGCACATCGCCAGCCTGGCTCCTGCCTGGCCGGCCCCTCCCTGCGGGCTGGGCTCCCAGTGACAGGGGCACGCAAGTATGGGACTGGAACTGGTCCGGGAAGACACTCCCTCGGTGCCCTGCTGCTCCCGGCTCCAGGCTTTCCCCCTGGAAGCGGCAGCTCCATCCACAGGACTCCACCAGCTGCCAGGTCAGGGTGGCGGGCGGCCAGCGGGCTGGGCCCGGTGTCCACAGGCATCCTGGGTGGACCCACAGTGTCAACAAACCAAACGGGAGCCTTCAGCCCCATGGAAGTCACGTTGGAAAACGCTGGGTGCCCACAGCTGGCGTGGCTCAGGGGCTGAGCGTTGACCTATGAACCAGGAGGTCACAGTTCCATCTCCGGTCAAGGGCACATGCCTGGGTTGTGGGCTCGATCCCCAGTGTGGGCCGTGCAGGAGGCAGCCGATCAGTGATTCTCCCTCATCATTGATGTTTCTCTCTCCCTCTCTCTTCCTCTCTGAAATCAATAAAAATATATTTTAAAAAAGGAAAATCCAGGTGCCCACCTGCAACACGCAGCACCCCAACCCTGGGCCTGGGGTGGGGCCGTTGACTGGAGTTTAGCTGGTGCAGAGGGTGGCTGCCATCTACTCTGCTGTGACTAAGCCAGGAAGGCTTCTGAGAGGAGGAGGCCGGAAGCCCTAGGGCTGCCCGCCCTGGAGGCGGCTGTCCACAGGGAGGGCCAAGGCTGCATCTGGGGGCCCAACGGGGCTGCCAGGAAGGGGCACAGCTGGCCTCAAGGAACGAATGAATGGAGATGGGGTGATGGGGGCTCCAGTGGCCAGGGAGGCCCAGGAGCAACGCTCCCAAATCAGGCGGCACTGACCCAGAGGGCAACTGTTGCCTCGTTGAGCCTGGTGACACAGAGGCCCCAGACTCTGGAACCCGGCCATCCTGGCTCAGTGGCTGAGCACCGACCTGTGAACCAGGAGGTTCAATTCCCGGTCAGGGCACATGCCCCAGTTGCAGGCTCAATCCCCAGTGGGGGGCCTGCAGGAGGCAGCCCATCAGTGGTTCTTATTGTTGTTTTTAATATATTTTATTGATTTTTCACAGAGAGGAAAGGAAAGGGATAGAGAGTTACAAACATCGATGGGAGAGAAACATCCACCAGCTGCTTCCTGCACATCTCCTACTGGGGATGTGCCCACAACCAAGGTACATGCCCTTGACTGGAATCGAACCCAGGACCCTTCAGTCCCCAGGCCAACGCTCTATCCACTGAGCCAAACCGGTCAGGGCCGTGGTTCTCATTGTTGATGTTTCTCTCCATCTCTGAAGTCAATAAAAAATATATAAAGAAGCCAGGACTCATGGGGGAAGTTGAGGCCTCCCTCTTGGCAAATCGGTACTCAGCACCCAGCTGGATGCATCCACTGGTTGAATCCTGTATGTGCCCTGACCGGGGATCGAACCCCCAACCCTGGCGTATTGGGAGGACTTCTAACCGAGCTCCCCTACCCGGCAGCGCTGTGAGCCGTCTTGGAGGCTCAGGCCCCGTCTGTCCTCCCAGGCCTGGACCCAGCCAGGGGCGCAGGGCGGCAGCCCAGGACCGGCCCTGACACAGCTGGAGCCACTCGCCCAGCTGCAGGCGGCAGAGAAGACAAACCCACCTCCTGACACCTGGCGGGTCAGCCCTGTGCGCCCAGGTGGGGCGTTTCCAGCAGATAGCATCTGCCCCCTCCCCGCCCACCCCCAGCCTCCTGCTCCCCAGGGCTCTGAGGATGGTGGGGGGTGCACTCCGTGGGACCCGTGTGAGGATCAGGGTTGGGGTGCCACTGCCAGGCCCCCTACACGGAGCGTCCCACAGGGATGAGGACCAGGTAGCCCACTTACGGCGCCTCCCAGCAGAGTCTTTTATTTTAATCTTCTCCCGAGGATACGTTTCCATTGGTTTTTAGAGAGAGTGGAAGGGAAAGGGAAAGAGAGAGAAACGTGGATTGGTTGCCTCCTGCACACGCCCCGGAGGGCGCCCCGACAGGAGCCTGCACACCAGGTGCGCGCCCTGGACCGCTGACCAGAGTCAAAGGCGGGTCCCTGCAGTCCGCGCGCCGAGGCTCTGTCCACTGAGCCGAGCCGCCAGGGCCCAGCTGGGTCTTTGTAAAGATGGGGTCCGGGCGCCCCCAGCTGGATGCTCGCGGGGGCCGGGGTCGCTTCCTGGGGCGCCGTCTCCGGTGGCGGTGACCCCGCCAGGCCTCCCTCTGGAGACATGGTCCCTGCGGCGTCTCCTGAGCCTCCGAGGAGGGGCGGGGCGGGGCAAGGGGCTGGCCAGGCCCCCGGGAGGACGCGAGGTGCCCGGCCCGGAACCCGGATCTGCCGGAGGCGCGTCTACCGCGCCCCCCACACTCGCCTCCTGCCCCGAACCCAGCCGGGGCCGCCCTCGTCTTCCCACGCGCGGTCCGCGGGCCTGTCCCGCACCTCCGCCGCCTCCACCGCGTCCTCGGGGTCCCCGGGGGGCTCCGGCGTGTCCTCCGCGGCCCCGGGCGGCGTGGCGTCCAGGTCACGGCCGGTGGGGCCCGGCGTCCAGGCGGGGGTCCAGGGCGCCCCGGGCTCGGGCCGCGCCGGGAACCAGAAGCCGGGCGCGGGGGCGAGCGCCACGACCTGCGGCCGCGCGGGGGCGGCGCGCGGGATGAGGAAGAAGATGTAGACGCCGGAGACCACCAGGCCGGCGGCCACGAGCGCGGCGAGCGCCACGGCGGCGTTGAAGGCCCAGGTGGGGCTGTCCAGGTTCAGGCGGCGCGACAGCGGGCGGCCGAGGCGCAGCGGCGGGGGCGGCGGTGGCGGGGACGGCGGGCGCGCGGCGCGGGTCTTGCGGGGCCCGGGCGCGGGCGGCGGGCGCAGGTAGAGGAGCCCGCGGCGCCGGTCGAAGCGCACGGAGCCCTGGCGCGCGGGCGGGGCGCGGGCCTCGCGGGGCAGCAGGCCGACCTGCGTGGGCAGCGCGGGCAGCCCCCCGCGCGGGGCCAGGCGCGTGGGCGCGCGGCACACCGGGCAGGCCACCGCCTCGCCGCCGCCCGCCGTGGCCAGCGACAGGCGCGCCAGGCACTCGAGGCAGAAGACGTGGCCGCAGTCCAGGCGCTTGGGCAGCTTGAAGGCGCCGTCGAAGGGCGACACGCAGATGAGGCACTCGACGGGGGACGCGGGCGGCAGGATGGGGGACGCGCCCGCGCCCGGGCTGCCGTCCCCGTCCTCCTCCTCGTCCTCGGTCTCGCCCTGGTCCGGGGAGCGGGGCGCGGAGAGCGCGCCCGGGGAGCTGGGGCCGGAGCCCTGCGGGGCCCGCGGGCGGCGCAGCCAGGGCGGCCTGGGGCAGGGCATCCGGACCGGCCTGCGGGGAAGGCGGCGGGAGGACGGCGGCTCTGGGTGCCGCGGGGGGACCCCTCAGATGGGAAGATTGAGGGGCTCTGCAAAGGGTTGGGGCCCGGGGCGAACCCAGGGGTCAGGGCAGGTTATGCCCCGGAGACGGGGGCTGAGCGGACACTGACAGGCGTGGGGAGGGGGGGTTCCCGGGAGAGTTGGACCCACAGGCCCCGGGAGCACAGGGACCAGGGACGAAGCCCACAGCAGGGGAAGGGCCCCCACCGAGACCCCAGGGCGCCGGCGCCGTCCTACCTGCGGAGCCTCCTCCCTCGGCGGGCAAGTCAGCTTTGACCCCACTCCCCGGCCCAGCGGCCAAGGGACACCGAGCGCCCCGCCCCGTGGGAGGGGCCCCGAGGCGCAGCCACGCCCTCGGTTCCGGCCTGACTCGTCGGACCGCCCGTCACGCCCACCGGCCGGATGTCTGGGGGCGGCGGGCAGGTGACAGCTCAGTTCAGAGCCTGACCGCCCAGCGCCCTCAGGTGAGTGATGCCCCCGACGCCGCCCCCAGCAGCTCCTGGTGGACTCCCCACCCAGGGGCATCGGTGCAGGGGAAGGGGGAGGCAGTGCCCCCTGCAGGCCGCCGGCCTGGGCTGCAGCCAGAGGACAGGATGGGACACCAGCAGGAGGGACTGAGTCTGTGGGTGGGAGGCGGCTGCCCCTCCGGGACCGCACAGGGTGGGCCCCACAGCCGGCAGAGGAGCTGGAAGTGGCCGCAGCAGCACTCACCAAGCCCCCCCAGACCAGGGGCACCTCCGTGAGGACAACCCCGCCCCCACTCCCAACCAGCAGGGACATCCCAGGTGGCCGGGCCTGCACCCCGGCTGCCATGGTTCTGAGTCAGTGCTTCCCTGGGAATCCCGGCCCCAAGACGTGCCAAGAATGTGATCAGCTCCTCAGGACTTGGGGACCCCCAGCCCCCGCGACCCCCAAGGACAGACAGGCACAGGAGGCAGTGCTGCCCGAGGGCAGACTGTTTATTGGAGCCGCACGGGGATCAGCGGTTGGACTTGGCCACGCGCTCCAGCTCGTCTTTCTTCTTGATGGCGTAGGAGTTGGAGGAGCCCTGCGGGGAGGGAGGCAGGGGTTAGCTCCGGGCGGGCAGGACCCCCCAGCCCCCACCGTGTCCTCACCCACCTTGGCCGCGTTGATGAGCTCATCTGCCAGGCACTCGGCGATGGTCTTGATGTTCCGGAAGGCAGCCTCGCGGGCCCCCGTGCACAGCAGCCAGATGGCCTGGGGAGCACAGGGGCCGGCTAAGCCTGGGGCAGAGGACACCCCACACCAGGCAGGGCCGGCCCATGGGCCCCCAAGGAATGCTGGCGACCACACTGCTGCCAGGTCTGGGGTCACACTGGGGCCACTAAAGTGTAGACACAAAGGGTCCCGGTTTCCTGGAGACTAGAGACCTGCCATGAAAGGGTGCGCTCCCGGCCTGGACCCTGGATTGAAAACGAGCAGCCAGAGTGCTGGGGACGCTGCATAAACAGGACAGAGGGAGCCTAGACGGTGGGATTAGAACGTCCATGTTCTCTGAGAATGTCGTCAACTGATCCTCCAATGGTCCCAGAAAACACACACAGTGACAAAATATACACCAGAATCAAACGGCACCTCAGCCCAATGCCGCCCCAAAGGTCCAGAGCTGGGATCTGCCCTGCACGGGCAGGAATCCAGGAAGGCTTCCTGGAGGAAGTGACACTCCAAGTAAAGCATGCGACTGGGGCAACCTTCCCACCGGCCAGCCCCTGCCCTGGGCAGGACTCCTCCGACTGCTGTGCCCGCCCAGCCACGGGGCCACAAGCCCAGGCCCACCTGATTCACGCGGCGCAGCGGGGACACGTCCACAGCCTGTCGCCTCACGGTCCCAGCGCGCCCAATTCGGGTCGAGTCCTCCCGGGGGCCGCTGTTGATGATGGCGTTCACCAGGACCTGCAGGGGGTTCTGGGAGAGAGGGGAGCTAATGAGCCCGAGGCAGGCCAGGACCCGTCCATGGTCACCCTAAACCCTGAAGGCCCCCATCGCGCACTGTGGGTGGCGGGTCTGGCCCGGCCCCGCCTACCTCGCCGGTGAGCAGGTGGATGATCTCGAAGGCGTGCTTGACGATGCGCACGGTCATGAGCTTCTTGCCGTTGTTGCGGCCGTGCATCATCATGGAGTTGGTGAGGCGCTCCACGATGGGGCACTGCGCCTTGCGGAAGCGCTTGGCCGCGTAGCGCCCGGCGCTGTGGGGCAGGTACTTGGCATACTTCTCCTTCACCGCGATGTAGTCCTGGGGCGGAGGGAGGGACCCGTCAGGGCAGGAGGGACCAGCGGCCCCAGGGGACCACGCACGGGTGGGGTCTGGCTGTGAGCCCCACTGTGCAGAGAGGGCGGGTGGAGGACTAGAGAGAACGCCCCACACCCCCCAGCTGTTTCCAACGGGCGCCTCAAACTGCACATGGCCGTTTCGAGTTGGACGCTGTGGGGCTCGGGGCTGTGCTGTGCTGAAGGAACCCTCTAACTTCTGAGAGGGTGCTGGTTTTTAAAATACGTTTTAATTAATTTTAGCGAGAGGAAGGGGAAGGGAGACTAAGAAACATCGATGTGTAGAAACACTGATGGGCTGCCTCCTGCGTGCTCCCCACCCGGGACTGAGCCCAAAACTCGGCATGTGCCCTGACCAGGAAGCAGCCTGGTGCATGGGACCAGGCTCAACCAACTGGCCACACCCGCCAAGGCTCAAAATGTGGTTTTTATTTGTTTTTTAATGGATTGATTTTAGAGAGAAGGAAGGGAGAGAAACACTGATTTGCGGTTCCACTTATCTATGCATTCGTCGGTTGGTCCTTGTCTGGCCCTGGCTGGGAATCAAACCCGCAACCTTGGCACATGACGCTCTAACCAACTGAGCTACCTGGGCAGGGCCCAAACCGTGGTTTTAAGAATCACACAGAAGTCCTTCCTATACATACGTTTCCCAGGAAAATGTCTAGAAAACACGAAAATGTTGGGGACGGGTTGGGACCAGGAACTGCAGTGTGGCCACAGATCTCATTAGTCCTGTGAAACATGCCCCAGGCCTCTGACTCACACGAGGACACGGCCCAACAATGCTTATCTAACGACACAAGCAGCGCTGGCATCTCAGCGGTTAGAGCGTCATCCCGATACCCAAGGCTGAGGGTCCAATCTCTGTTCAGGCCTCACACAGGAACCAACCAATGAATGAACTGGAACAGCCAGCCAGCATGGCTCAGTGGTTGAGTATCAATCAACGAACCAGGAGGCATCGGACCAATGATTCTCTCTCACCATGGATGTTTCTCTCTCCCTCCCCCTTCCTCTCTGAAATCAATAAAAATGTTTTTTAAAAAATTGGCACAATTGATATCTCTCTCTAAAGTCAATAAAGTTTTGAAACATAATAAAATAAAAACACAAGCAGTAACAGGGAAAGGACAGAGGATGATGAGGCTGGTGTCTCCGCGGAGGGAACCAGGTGACCGGTGGGCGTGTTCATGTCTCGGCCGGGCAGGGGACCCTGCGGACACAGCCGTCCCATCGAGGGTCTGGTTCATGGGCCCCGGCCCAGGGCAGAGAGAGAACCCGGGGCCACAATGACACCTGCTTCCCCGTGAGGCACCAGGGAAAAGTGAAGACAGGTTTAACATTTCTCACGGGTTGTACACACACACGACAGAGACCACAGGCGGCCCAGAGACTGAAACACTTGCTATGTGTCCTCTGAGTTTGCAGACCTGCAACGGAGCCCATGAAGGAAAACGATCCCCAAGACACTCAGAGTGAAAGCACGGGGCCGAGTTCTCCGATAGGCAGAGGGCCTGGGCCCCAAATACACGCAGAGGCAACAAAAATGCTTCTTTTAAACGAGAAGGGGAAGCAACAAATACAATCCCACCTGGATTTTATTCATCTCCGTACAAACGCAGTCCCAAAGTAGTTTTGTTTTGTTTTGTGAAGAGCCCACAAAAGCGATGCCGAGGCCAAGTGGACAATGCATGGGGTGAGGCACCGTGGGAGGCCTCCCAGTGCAGCCGCAGCAAACAGACCGTCAGGCGTGAGGACAGTCAAACGGAAAGACTCAAAGGCGCGGGAATCACTCCGGCCCGTTTGCTCAGGGTCTCGGGTCTGATTCCAGGTTAAAGGTCCCTCAGTTGCAGATTCCCCGGCCCCAGTTGGGGCACGTGTGGGAGGCAGCCAATCGATGTGTCTCTCAAACTTAGATATTTCTCTCTCTCTCTCCTTTCCGCTCTCTCTAGAAATCAATGGAGGAAATATCCTGGGTGAGGATTTTTTTAAAAAATAAGAAGAGTGCAGGAATTCAAGGGTGCCACCACCATTCAACAGGGGAAATACCCTTTAACAAACGTTGCTTGGAAACATGCATATAGTGTATAAAAGAGGTTTAAATTACAAACATCCTATGGCCCAAGTTTGTTAAAATGGGCAGAACTGACAGGCAAAACTAGATGGTGCTGAGACATGCAAAAGAATGATGTTGGACCCTTGCACTTTAAAATGGTTGCCATGGTGAATTCTGGGTTATGTGTATTTTACTAAAAAACTGCAGCGCCCTGGCCCCAGGCTCAGCCGGCTGGACTGTCAGCTGGACACCAAAAGGCTGTGGCTCAGTCCCTGGTGGCGGCACGCACAGCAGGCAACCCATGGGTGTTTCCTTCTCCCTCTAAAATCAGTAGGCAGCCCGGCCAACGGGGCTCAGTGGTTGAGCCCTGACCTATGACCCAGGAGGTCAGGGTTCGATTCCAAGTCAGGGCACAGGCCTGGGTTGCAGGCTCCATCCCGTGTGGGAGCACGCAGGAGGCAGCTGATTGATGATGATTCTCTCTCATCAATTATGTTTCTCTCTTCCCCTCTAAAATCAATACAAAAAAAATATTTTTTTTTAATTTTAATTTTTTAAAATATATCTTATTGATTTTTACAGAGAAGACGGGAGAGGGATAGAGAGTTAGAAACATCCATGAGAGAGAAACATCCATCAGCTGCCTCTTGCACACCTCCTACTGGGGAGGTGCCCGAAACCAAGGGACATGCCCTTGACCGGAATCGAACCTGGGACCCTTGAGTCCGCAGGCCGACGCTCTATCCATTGAGCCAAACCGGTTAGGGCTATAAATATATATTTTAAAATATATTTTTATTGATTTCGGAGAGAAGGAAGAGGGAGAGAGAGGAGAATGAAACATCAATGATGAGAATCATTGATCGGCTGCCTCCTGCACGCCCCCTACTGGGGATGGAGCCCGCAACCCAGGCCTGTGCCCTGACCTGGAATTGAACCCAGGACCTTCCAGTCCCTAGACTGATGCTCTATCCACTGGGCCAAACTGGACAGGGCAATGAAAATATATTAAAAAAAAACAACAACAATAAAATCGACAAGCATTTCCTCCGGTGAGTATTAAAAAACAACAACAGGAAACTGTAGCAACCTCTGCTCAGGACGGAGGGGGGGGTGGGGTGTGGTCCAGGCGTCTCCCGTCCACCTGTCACTCCAGCTCAGGGCCAGCAGGGCAGCTCCACTTTCCGAGTGACCCCCCGGAAGGCCCCCCGCGCGCCCCCACCCCGAGCCCCGCTCACCTGCAGGGAAATGTCATTGATCTGCACGTCGTCGGTGCTCCACTTGCCGAAGAGCTTGATGTCGGGCGTCTCCGCCACCGCGGGGGCTGCCGTCTCCCACTCACTCATCCTGGGGGCACAACCGCAGATCCCTGCTCACCGCCTGGGACCCCGGAAGCCACGAGGCGCCTGGGCCGCGGGGGCAGCTGCCTGCACGTCCTGAGCCCCGAGGGACCCCTCCAGGGCCAACCAGGAGGAGGCACCTGCCTGCCCCCCAGGACCCCCGGGGTCCACCCTGCTGCGCGGACCGCAGCGGGGCCGCCGATGGCAAAGGCCCGACCTCGCATCCGCTGCCGTTCGAACCCCAACCCCGGGGTTCAGGGGCCCTGAGCCCCCGGGAGAGTCAACAGCGTGGACCCCGCTTCCCCGTCGGCAGCACCGACACGTGATCTGCCATCGAGGATCCTGGCCCAGAACCAGGCCGAGCCGACGGTCCGTGCCGGGCGCTAACGGGCACGAGGACTAAGCCGGGTGCACCTCGGAATAACGGGGACCCCCCGTGTCAGCGCGGGGTGGCAGGAGCCCACCCACCAGCCGCTGCCCGGCTGCCAGCGAAGCTACGGCGGCGGCCGGGCTCCCACGGGTCGGTCCGCACGTTTTCCGGGAAGAGCGGTGAGGGCGCCCCAGGGCACCCCCAGGCCGCACGGCCAGCCCGTGACTCCCCGGGAATCTCCGGGACGCCCATCGGACCCCCGACCCCGCGGCGGCCTCACCTTAGCGCACAGCCGGGGCGTCTGGGGCGTCTCGGTCGCTCGGCGCGGACCACGCGCTCCGCTGACACAGACAGGAAGAGGCCGCGGGCCGCGGGCCTACGCTTTTAACGAGGACGAACACTTCCGGGTCACCGGGCTATACTTACGAACCAATCCGGAGCAAGAATGTAAAGGCTCTCTTGGCGAACGCGGGGTGCGTCAACTCTCGACGCATGCGCACAAGCAGAAGCGTGCCCACCAGCCAGCCTGGCGGAAGTCGGACCTCTGGCACTTGCCCAGCCTTAAGGGATGCTGCGCACGCGCAGAGGCCTCCTTGAGGCCAGCGCTGCCATGTCTACTGAGGGCAGATGTCCCGCTAGCGTTTGCCGCTGTGTTCGGCAGCTGATTTCACGTCCCACCTGCTGCAGGTTTCGAGCGGGTCCAGTCGGTTCGGCACCGTCTCATTTTCCGTGATGTCCGCTCCGCCAGAACGCACGCGCCACAGGCTCGGGCGGCGGCGTGGGGTCCAGTGATGACCGCCCTCCGCTGGTCCTGGCCGCGGGGCGCGCATGCGCGGGCACCACGCGTGGGGCCCCCTCCCCGCCCCCACTCGCGAGCTCGGGGCTGCTACGGGCCAGCGTCCCAGGAGGAGACATCTTTCAGTTCGGCCTCACCCATCACCCCGTCCGGGGCCCCCCATCGCTTCTCTACCCCCGTTATCACGCGCGGGCGGAGGCCGGGGAGGGGCGCCGTCCTGTGGGCCTAGGGCGGCGCCCAGACGGTTGCCTAGGGAACAGCCCCCACGCCCTGGGGTCCGTCCGGAGCCGGAGTTGACGCTGAGGTCGCTGGACGGGTGCAGGGAGTCTGCTTGGTGGAGGGGACCCCGACCTCTTTGCAGCCATACCCAGTGACCCCCACCCCATCTTTAGGCGCCTCTGGCCTGGGATGGGCATCTGGTGGAGCCTGGGGCCCCCCACCTCCCGGTGCCCATCTCAGCACCCAAGGAGGGTCCCCCCCACCCAGACCCCAAGGCCCTCAGCCAGAAGGGCCAACATCTGTCCCCAGCGGCCCCCCGCCCACCCCCGGGTGCTCATCAGCTGTATTTTGCTTGTTGACTGATTATTGAGGCTCACCCTGCCCCTCCCCCAAGTCCAGGAGCGTCTCAGAGACTCTGGGTGCCTTGGGCTGGCGAAGGGGTTCGATCTCAGTCTCCGGCAGGAGGCACAGGAGCTGCACCCCAACACCCCTGCCTGCAGCCCACGGCCCATGGCCCTGCGCTCCTAACCACGGGTATGAGCAGAGCAGCAGGCTTGGGCCTCCCACTGGGGTGTCTGGGGGTGGGGAGGGGCTGGGGTGGGTTTCTGGTCCTGGAGGGACCCTCCCCGGCTCTTGGGGGTGCTGCCTGGTCACGGGGATGCCCCCGGCGAGGTGCTGACTGAGGGACCCTCACACTCAGCAGGACCCAGAGGCCCCCCATCCCTGCCTCTTCCTCTTCAAAGGCAGACAGGGGCTCCCCCTCGGAACCTCGGTTCCCCCTGGCAGCATGGACAGGAGAACAATCGGAAAAGGCCACGGGTGGTTCCCTGGTAACTGACGTAATACAGACGTCACGAGAGGGACCCCGCTTGCATTGAAAGGCTATGAATTCAGGAGTCTCACGGACACGGCTTTGGGGGTGCAAGGCACCAAGTAGGGCAGAAACGGGGACCTGAATTTGAGGAGGGGGAATCCAAGACCTTACCTGGAGGAGAAACGGGGACCTGGATTTGGGGGGACCCAGAGGCAGGAGTTGGAGAAGGACTTCAGATGAACATTGGGGGAGAACGAGGCATCCGATTTTGATGGAACTAGAGACGGGAATGTAGAAAATTATAGATCACGAAGACGGGGGGACCTGGCCGTCGGGATGTGGGGGGCCCGAAGACGTGGTGCCAGCATTTGCGGGGCGCCCAGGCTCTCCCCGGCTCTGAACAGGGGCAGGCGGACAGCCTGGTACCCGACCTGAAGCCACGCCCTCCTCTGGGAACGACCAATCACCAGCACCCAAGTGCCTAGAAGGCGGGACGACGTGGGGCGTCTCCAAGGCAACGGCGAATAGCAAGCCGACGTCTCCTCCCCTCCCGCCCCCAGGGCTGGGGCTCCGCGGTCGCCATGGTAACCCCGACGCTCAGTTAAGTTTCCACAGGATCGTTCTTTCCTCTCCGGACGGATTTCCTTTTCTTTCTTTCTTTCTTTCTTCCTTTCTTTTTCTTCTTCTTTCTTTCTTTTTTTAAAAATATATTTTATTGATTTTTTTACGAGAGGAAGGGAGAGGGATAGAGAGTTAGAAACATCGATGAGAGAGAAGCATCCATCAGCTGACCCCTGCACACCCCCAACTGGGGATTTGCCTGCAACCAAGGCACATGCCCTTGACCAGAATCGAACCCGGGACCCTTGAGTCCGCAGGCCGAAGCTCTATCCACTGAGCCACACCAGTTAGGGCACCTCCTGCCGGATTTTGGACCGCAAACGACCCGGCGGAGAGTCCGGTTCGGACCCCAGGCGGAACTACACCTGGAGCCCAGATCCGCCCACTCGGGGCGCCGCTGGGGTGCGACCGGCTGGACCCCTGCCCTTCAGGTCCAGGCGGGTTGGTGTGTTGGTTCCGGACTCTGGCTGGCCCGGTTGGGCCGCGACCTGGAGGGACGACCAGCCTGAGCACCTGCCGCGTCTGGCCGCTGGCCCAAGCCCCTCTGGGGCCTATCGCCTGTGTGTGTGGAGGTCAGGCTGTGGGCAGGGGTCTGGGGCCTCCAAGCTCCAGAGCTGGCAGGGGGGTGGGGGGGATCTGGAGCCTGTCACACGGCAGCAGCGCCCCCTACCTGTCTGCAGAGTGAACAGCCCATTTTATAAATTAGTTAAAAGCAGCCACAGGTTTTCGAGCGTCGGCTGGACACCAGCCAGTCCTGTGCCAAGATCGTGACACGGATGGATTCATTTAGTCCTCACGCCAGGGGTAGAAAGGTGGCAGCATCGCGTCTCTGTTATATTTTATTTTATGTTTGTTTGTTTGTTTGTTTGTTTGCGTCCAGTGTACAGATGAGAAAATGGGGACTAGAGAGAGGAAGCCAGGTCTGGGCTACATTCTTAGCCTTTAGGTCTAAAGGAATCTGAAAATGTTAGCTCCAGAGCCACTACAAGGATTTAAGAAAAACAAAACAAAACAGCCCTGGCTGGTGTGGCTCAGTGGATAGATCGTCGGTCTGCAGAGTGAAGGGTCCTGGGTTCGATTCCAGTCAAGAGCACATGCCCGGGTTGTGGGCTCGATCCCCAGTAGTGGGTGTGCAGGGGGCAGCCGATCCATGATTCTCTCTCATCATTGATGTTTCTCTCTCTCTTCCCCCCCCTTCCTCTCTGAAATCAATAAAAATATATTAACAAACAAACACATGTTTTTATTGATTTCAGAGAGAAGAAAGGAGATGGAGAGAAACATCAGTGATAGAATCATTGATTGGCTGCCTCCTGCACACCCTTGACCCCACAACCCAGGCATGTGCCCTTGACTGGAATCGAACCCAGGACCTTTCAGACTGATGCTCTATCCACTGAGCCAAGCCAGATAGAGCAATAAAACTGTATTTTAAAAAATAACAAGAAAATCAATAAGCATATCCTCTGGTGAGTATTAAAAAAAAAAATATCCCTGGCCGGTTTGGCTCAGTGGATGGAGCGTCGGGCTGCGGACTCAAGGGTCCCGGGTTCGATTCTGGTCAGGAGCATGTACCTGGGTTGTGGGCACATCCCAGTGGGGGGTGTGCAGGAGGCAGCTGATCGGTGTTTCTCTCTCATCAATGTTTCTAACTCTCTATCTCTCTCCCTCTCTGTGAAGAATCAATAAAATATATTAAAAATATAAAAAATACATAAAACTATAGCAACCTCTCCCTTCCTCTCTGATATCAATAAAGAAATATATATAAAATAAATAAATAAAATAAAATGTGTAAAAAAAAGAAAGAGAGAAAGAAAGAAAGAAAGAAAGAAAGGAATGTGCTCTCTCTCTGTGCTGGAGGTCAGAGTCTGCAATCAGGGTGTTGGCAGGGCCTCGTCTCCGAAGGGTCCCAGGCAGAAACCTGTCCTGGCTCCTGGCTCCTGGTGGGTCCAGGTGCTCCTGGCTGCTTCCCTCCAATCTGGGCCTCTTCCTCCTCTCCCTACGCCTTCCTCTTATCAGGACAGGGTCATTAGCCGTCGGGGCCACCCAGGGAATTCCCCATGAGCTCATCTCAAGATCCTCACCTCCATCTGCAAGTGCTCTTTCCCCAAAGGAGGTCCCATCCACAAGTCCCGGGTATTAGGGTGCGGGCACCGTTCAATTATTACGGCCTCCTTCAGGGGGACCTGCTCAGCTGTGGGTGACTCGATGCCCAGGACACCTGTCCACCGATTGGTGGCGATTGGCCATCTGGCTGCCCTGGTGGGTCCTTGGCCTCTGGATCTCTGATGATCCGGGAGGTCACGCTGAGTGCTGGCCGGGGGCCGGCTGTTGTGCAAACCGGGACACAAGGCCAGCAGCCATGACCCCGGATTCCCTGGAAGCCCTGAGGCAGGGTCATGGCAGGCGTCCAGGTCCCACCGTCCCTCACGCCCGGAGCACAGAGAGCTGGCCTCCTGACGGCAGGATCTGGGTCCCGGCTGGGGGTTCCAGGATGCACTGGTACCCATGCCCGGGTGCCTCCCAGGGATGCCCCTGAGAACCATGGGCACCTGCCCTCTTGCTGCTCAGTGGCCTCTGTGTGAGGGGCCACCGCTCACTCTGGGGTTCCAGTTGTACCTGGAGGAAGGGGGTGTGAGGGTCCCCCACATCTGTGGTCATGGCTGAGGGGCCCCTTTCCCTATGTGGGGACCTTGGACCCCAGCCTGGTCATGTCCCAGGACTCTCATGTGGACGGTGGCAGGGAGCCACGGGCAACCTGGGTGTGGGGGGCAGGGCTCCCTGGCCACACAGGTGGGGGTTCGAGTGCCGGTGCCCCATCCTGCCGAGTCACAGCTGCCCGTCTGGAATTCAGTGCCCGCAGCGCCCCAGGGCTGGGACCCCACGAGGCATCGCGGGCCGCGGCCCAACACGCTGCCCGGGATTCCCACAGAGAGCTTTCTGCCTGGGCTGCGTGGACTGAGACACGTTTGTGGGAGAAAAGTCCGTATCCAGGGGCAGAACTCAGAGTTTAAGCCTCTGATGTGAACACCGGTGTACAGACCCCTGGGCCAGGTTCACGCTTCATTTTTACCTAGCAATTCTGAAGACCTTGCTTTCTGGAAAAAAAAATAAAATATATAGCCCTAACCAGTTTGGCTCAGTGGATAGAGCATCAGCCTGCGGACTCAGGGGTCCCAGGTTCGACTCCGGTCGGGGGCATGTACCTCGGTTGCGAGCACATCCCCAATGGGGGGTGTGCAGGGGGCAGCTGATTGATGTTTCTCTCTCATCGATGTTTCTAACTCTCTACCCATCTCCCTTCTTCTCTGTAAAAAATCAATAAAATATATTTTAAATATATATATTATTACTATTTTTTAATATATATTTTTATTGATTTCAGAGAGAGAGAGGGAGATAGAGTAGAAACGTCAATGATGAGAGAGAATCATTGACTGGCCGCCTCCTGCATGCTGCCCACTGGGGATCGAGCTTGCAGCCCAGGCCTGTGCCCTGACCCGAAATGGAACCCGGGTCCCTTCAGTCCGCAGGCGGAAGCTCTATCCACTGAGCCAAACCAGCTAGGGTTTAATTTAGTTCTTTTTTTCTATGCGTATTTATTATTGCTGAGGTTCCTAAAGCCACAGGTGATCTCCCTGTCACCCCCACTGCACACACACACACACACACACACACACACCCCTGGCCTTGGGAAGGACAAACACCAGGAAGAGGTCAGTGTCCGGCTCCACCCACTGCCCCCTCCCTCCCTCGGGCCTTATGACCTCCCTCCCTCACCCGCTGGAGCCAGGCTCACACCATGGCCACGCTGGCGGCCTTCCTGCTGCTCTGGGGTGAGGCGCCCTGGGCCCGGGTCCACTGGGGAGGGAGGGCGGGCGGGAAGGGGCAGGAATGGGGGCCTCACCGGCCTGTCCCCACAGGTCTCTCCCTGAGCCCGGTGGCCGAAGGGGGTGTATGTGAGTCGGGGCCTGGGCTGGGACGGTGGGTGGGAGCACTTGGGACCTGAAGACTGGGGTGCACAGGGACTTGGGGAAGGTGGGCGCACGCAGGGGGTCCCCTGTCCACCTCCCTGGGTCTGACCCTCGTCGTCCCCCCCGCCCCGCCAGTTGTTGAGACCCGGCCGGACCTGTGGGCAGAGGCTGGCTCGCTGCAGGAACCCTGGGCCAAACTGACCCTGGTCTGCCGGGCCCGCCTGGGCACCTCGGACTTTCAGCTATTCAAGGATGGGGAGCTCCTGGAGCGGGTGCGCCTCAGTGAGGGGGGCTTGGAGCATCGCTTCCCCCTGGGGGCGGTGACGGGGGACACGCGGGGCCTGTACCGCTGCCGCTATGCCATGGGCGACGGCGATGACAGATGGACCTCGATGAGCAACCTGCTGGAGGTGACGGGGGCAGGTGAGTGGGGGGCCCCCTCCCTCGTCACTCTCCTTGCCGGCCGCTCCCCCTGAGCGCCTGGGGGGCTGTGGGGCAGACCCTGACATTTCTGAGCCTCAGTTTCCCGGTCATTAAAATGAGGGTGATTTTTAAAAAAATATATTTTATTGATTTTTTACAGAGAGGAAGGGAGAGCGAGAGGGATAGAGAGTTAGAAACATCAATGAGAGAGAAACACTGATTAGCTGCCTCCTGCACACCCCCCACTGGGGATGTGCCCGCAACCCAGGTACATGCCCTTGACCGAAATCGAACCCGGGACCTTTCAGTCCTCAGGCCGACGCTCTATCCACTGAGCACACTGGTTTCTGCCCTTCCTCCTGTTTTATGTCCCTGTCCATCTCCCTGGCTCCCTCACTTTATTTATTTATCGATCTAACACTAGAGGCCCAGTGCACGAATGTGCAGGGGTGGGGTCCCCCGGCCTGGCCCCAATCGGGGCAAATCAGGGCCAGGCCTGTTGGGAAGAGGAGATGGCGGGAGGTTGGCAGGAGGCCTGCCCCCCCCCCACATTGGGGTTGGGGGGCTGATTGGGGGAGGGGCCCATGCGGGGGTGGGAGGCCAGGGGCCGGGGCTGCAGGAGGTTGGCTGGCCGCCGCCGGCCCCCTATTGACTTGGGGGCGGGGAGTGACCAGGGGTGGGCCCGGCTGGGGGGAGGGGCTGACAGCCGATCAGGGTGGTGGGGGACCATCGGGGGAGGGGCTCCAGGCCCAGCCGGGCCATCCTGCCGCCTAAGTCCTGCCAACCATCCACCCTGCCCCCCCCCCCCCCTCCCGCAGACACCCTGCCCGCACCCGTGCTCTCCAGCAAGCCGGTGTCCTGGATCTCACCGGGCCTGACCCCCACCCTGCTGTGCCGAGCGGGACTCGCGGGGGTGACCTTCCTGCTGAGGCTACAAGGCGACGACCAGTTCCTGGAGGTGGCGGAGGCCCCCGAGGCCGTGGAGGCCACCTTCCCGGTCCACCGGGCCGGCAACTACAGCTGCACCTACCGCACCCACGAGGCCGGCGCCCCCTCCGAGCCCAGCGCCACTGTGACCATCGAGGAGATGCGTGAGCCTGGGGGCCACCCGGAGGGCTTCCTGGGGGAGGCGGCTCCGGGAGGCCAGGAGAACTGCCTTTACCTGGACGCCCCTGCCCGGGCCTGGGTCTGGGAAACAGTGGCCCACGCGGTGCGGTGGGGAGGCCGCGGCTGCCGCAGGGCGGGCAGAGGCCTGGAGGCTGGGCCTCCTCAGGGAACAGGGGGTGGGGGACACAGCGCCCCAGCTGCCCTCCTGCCTTGCAGCCCGGCCGCCGCCGCCCCGACTGAGCGTGGAGCGGGAGTCCGGGGAGTCCGCCGCCGTCCTGTTCGCGTCGAGCCCGCAGGTCTCGCTGAGATGCGTGGCGCCGGTGGAGAGCGTGGAGTTCCAGCTGCGGCGCGGGGACCGGGAGCTCCGGGTCACCAGCTGGGCCACCACCCCCGGCACCGTCAACTTCGAGCTGAAGTCCCTGAAGCCCGCGGACAGCGGCCTCTACACCTGCCGCTACCAGCTGCGCGGGGAGGGCACGCCCTGGTCCCTGGACAGCGCGCCCGTGGAGCTGCTGCTGAGCGACGGTGAGCTGGGCGCTGCGCCCCGGGGGGCGGGGGCGGGGGCGGGGCGCTCAGGGAAGCGGGGGGCACCCAGGGGAACGGGGTGGGGGGGGAGGACGCCCAGGGGAAGGGAGGGGCACGCCCCGGACTGCGGGGCCCCGCCTGTTTCTCAATGAGCTCAGCAACCTCGAGGCCTCGGGAGGAAGTCATTGAGTCAACACTCAAGTGTGGCGCTTGGCCAAGCAGGCGGCTCGCTACGTACCCGGGGACCCCCCGGCAGAGCAGACGCCACGAACGACAAGACAGGACTCCCTCCCCCGGTCTGTTCCTTTTATTTTTATTTTTTATTTTTTTTAAATATATTCTATTGATTTTTTACAGAGAGGAAGGGAGAGGGATGGAGAGTTAGAAACATCGATCAGCTGCCTCCTGCACGCCCCCCACTGGGGATGTGCCCGCAACCCAGGTACATGCCCTTGACCAGAATCGAACCCGGGACCCTCCAGTCCGCAGGCGGACGCTCTATCCACTGAGCCACACCGGTCAGGGCAGGGCTGATCCTTTTATTTTTATTTTCATTGATTTCAGAGAGGAAGGGAGAGGGAGAGAGAGAAACATCAATGATGAGAACCACTGATCCGCTGCCTCCTGCGCGCCCCCCGCTGGGGATGGAGCCCCGGGAATTGACCCTGTGGCCTCCTGGCTCCTGGGTTACAGACAAACAGACAAACAAGGACGCGTGGAGGAGACCCAGCAGGAGGACGGACGGGAGGGTGGGCGTCCCGGACGGGCGGGCGGACTGTTCCCGACGGAGGAGGCTCGCTCGGCGGGGCCCGGACCCTCCGCGCTCACCGGGTCCTCCCGTCCCCCCCGCCCGCAGAGACGCTGCCGGCGCCCGAGCTCTCCGCCCAGTCGGCGACCCCGTTCTCCGAGCCGGGCGCGCGGGTGAAGCTGCAGTGCCGCGCGCCCCGGGCCGGGCAGCGCTTCGCTCTGGTGCAGGAGGACGCGGGCGGGCGGCCCCGGGTGCGCGGCCTCCAGAGCCCGGAGGGCAAGGAGGCCCGGTTCGAGCTGCGCGACATGTCGCCCATGGACTCGTCCAACTACAGCTGCGTCTACGTGGACCCCGCGCGGCCCGGGGGCTCCGCGCCCAGCGCGCGCCTGGAGCTGCGCGTGGACGGTGAGGGCGCCCCGCGGGGGCTGTTTCCTGGGATGTGAGCCCGGAGGCGGCTGAAATCCCCTCCGTTTCCCCATGTTGTCTTTTATTATTATTTTATATGTTTTATTGATTTTTTTACATAGAGGAAGGGAGAGGGATAGAGAGAAACATCGATCAGCTGCCTCCTGCACGCCCCCTACTGGGGATGTGCCCGCAACCCAGGTACATGCCCTTGGCCGGAATCGAACCCGGGACCCTTCAGTCCGCAGGCCGACGCTCTATCCACTGAGCCACACCGGTCAGGGCTATTTTTTAATGTATTTTTATTGATTTCAGAGAGGAAGGGAGGAGAGAGAAACATCAATGATGAGAATCACTGATCAGCTGCCTCCTGCACGCCCCCCACTGGGCAACCCGGCAAGTCCCCTGAGCGGGATTCGAACCCGGGACCTCTGGGCTCCTGGGACAACACACTCCTCTGAGCCCCGCCAGCCCGTGGTGGTCTCACTATTAGCCGCCAGGCCCTGTGCGCGGGGGGGGGGGGGGGGAGGGGGGGGGGGAGGGTTCATGTGCAGCCCTCGCGGCCCCTGGGTCTGTCTGTCCCTCCGATGTCCGCACCGAGGTCCCCGCGGGGCAGAGGGCTGGGCGGCAGGTCCCGCCTCCCGACCCTGGGCTGGGCCGCGCTCTGCTCTGCGGGGAGCACCATTTCCACCCTCACGTCTTCCTTCCCTCGCCTGGGGCCCTGCTGCCACATGCGGGGACCCCCCCCCCCAAAGCCCCAGAACTGGGCCCAGGTCCGGGGGACTCTCAGGGTCCGAACTGGGCCCAGGTCCGGGGGACTCTCAGGGTCCCGAGGACACCATCGGTTCCGGAGACGAGGTGTGAGGGCGGTTGTCTCGGTTCAGGGCCAGGAAAGGGGAGAAGGGTGTGGCGGGCCAGTCTGGGCCTCAGTGGGGGAGGGAGGGCCTGGTGCCGGGGTGGCTGCCGTTGGAAGGGGGTCTGACCCGCCTGCCCACCCCCCGCCCCGCCCAGGACCCCTCCCCAAGCCGCGGCTCCGGCCCCTGTGGAGCGGGAAGGTGAGTCCGGGCCGGGACGCTGTCCTGCGCTGCGAGACCCCAGTGGCCCACCAATCCTTGGAGCTGCTGGCAGCGGGCGAAGTGGTGGCCTCGGCATATGGCCCCTCCGAGGACCTTGTGCTGACCTACGTGGGGCCCCAACACGCTGGCCAGTACAGCTGCCGCTACCGCTCCTGGTGGCCCCTGGTGTCTGAGCTGAGCGACCCCGTGGAGCTCCAGGTGGCAGGTGAAGTCCCGCTGGGTTCTGAGAGCTGGATTCCTCCCCCTCCACACCCCTCACCCCCGCCCAGCCTGCGCCCTCTGTCGGGCGTGCCCTCCTGTGCTCTGCTGGAGTTGGTGGGGAAACAGCAGGTGCAAAGGCCCTGGGGCAGCGAGGAGCCTGGTCAGCTGGAGCGCCAGGAGGGAGGCCTGGGCAGGGTTTGGGGGCAGGTGACTCATCTGCTTCCTTCCTGCGGGGGCTCCAGGAGGTCGGCCAGGGTTGCACCCAGGGCGCCTCCCTCTCCTACCATTTTTGTCAACTTTGTCTAGAACGTTGATCCAGCTGCAGACCTGGCTGCTGAGGGTCTCCTGGTTCCCTCCGGCTCTGCTCCTCCTGCTGCAGCTCGAGGCTGGACCACGCCCGGAGCAGGGAGAGTGTGTGGGGGGCATCAGGAGGGCTCCCCGTTCCCCGTCGTTCCTCCCAGGAATTAATAAATGTGAAAAGACTTTAAAACGTGTCTTTTGCCAGTGGCAGCCCTGCTGAAGGGCTGGATGCCCAGGGCTGAGGGAGGAGGGCGGGTCCTGGGGTGGGGCCTCGGGGTGGAGGGGACCGAGGACTGGCTCCAGGGCCCACCTTTCTCTTTTCCTTTTTAAATTTTAAATATGTTTTGATTGATTTCAGAGAGGAAGGGAGAGGGAGGGAGAGACAGAAACATCCATGATGAGAGAGAATCACTGACCAGCTGCCTTCTGCGCTGGGGATGGAGCCCGCAACCCAGGAATCGGACTGTGACCTCCTAGTTCAGTGACGGCGAACCTTTTGAGCTCGGCGTGTCAGCATTTTGAAAAACCCTGACATAACTCTGGTGCCGTGTCACATATAGAAATTTTTTGATATTTGCAACCATAGTAACACATATATGTGTATATGTATATATTAATATATTTTTATTGATTTCAGAGAGGAAGGGAGAGGGAGATAGAAACATCAATGATGAAAGAGAATCATTGATCTGATGCCTCCTGCACGCCCCCCAGTGGGAACTGAGCCTGCCACCCGGGAATGTGCCCTTGACTGTAATCGAACCTGGGAACACTTCAGTCCTCAGGCCAATGCTCTAGCCACTGGGCCAAACCAGTGAGGGCTATATTTTTGATATTTATTTTATATATTTAAATGCCATTTAACAAAGAAAAATCAACCAAAAAAATGAGTTCGCGTGTTACCTCTGACACGCGTGTCATAGGTTCGCCATCACTGTCCTAGTTCACAGGTTGATGCCCAACCACTGAGCCACACTGGCCGGACTGGAGCCCACCTTTTACAAGACTTCTTCCTCCACCCAGATGCCTCCCTCCTGGCTGCTGGGCCCAGACACCCATCCCCTCCCACCTGGACCAAACCAGCCCCACCCAGGGAGGCAGCTCAGAGGCTGCACTTTGTTCCGTCCCCGGGCTGAGCGGCCACCAGGTGGCGGTGCTGGGCTGTGTCCCCACCAAAGGCCAGGTCTCCCAGGGGGAGCATGAAGCTGTGGGAGGGATGGGACTCCTCTCTGTTCTCTGTCCCTGCGATCTCAGCCCCCTTTGCCCGCAGGACACTCTCTGAAATCAATGAAAACATTAATAAAGACTCCGCCCTGGCTGGTTTGGCTCAGTGGATAGAGCGTCAGCCTGCGGACTGAAGGGTCCCAGGTTCGATTCCAGTCAAGGGCACATGCCTGGGTTGCAGGCTTTATCCCCAGTGGGGGATGTGCAGGAGGCAGCCGATCAATGATTCTCTCTCATCATTGATGTTTCTATCTCTCTTTCCCTCTCCCTTCCTCTCTGAAATCAATTAAAAAAAAAAAAATAAAGATTCTGCCCTAGCCGGTTTGCTCAGTGTGTAGAGCGTGGGACTGGCCCACAGACCGAAGGGTCCCAGGTTCAAGGGCACATACCTCGGTTGCAGGCTCAATGCCCAGCCTCAGGTCTGGGCAGTCTCTCTCTCTCTCTCTCACATCGATGTTTCTCTCTTTTCCTTCCATTCTCTCTAAAAATCAATGGAAAAGTATCCCAGGTGAGGATTAAGAACAACAAAGACTCCTCCCCCGCCCCCCTTCCCTCCACCCTCTTCCTGCTTCAGACAGACGTGGGCACACACCTGCCGACACAGCGGGCTCTGGAGCTGCCGAGTGTCAGCGGAGGGACAGTCTGCTCCTCGGGTGACAGAGATGGGCCAGCCGTGCGGAGGGAGGTGGAGACGGACGTGCCGCCAGGGCCAGGCCGGGCCCTGGGTCAGGTGCTGCACAGAGCAGGTCCCCCGGGTCCCTCTGCAGCTGGACTGCAGGCTCACGTCCGTCTCCTCCGCTCCCCGCAGCCTGTCCTAGGCCCGAGCCAGCTGCGTGCTGCGGCCATGTCCCTGGGAGGACATGTCCCACGTCTCGGAGTTCCTCCCTCTGTCCATCAACCTCCTCTCCACCTGTCCGCCTCGGCGCATTGTGGGTGGGCGTCTGTCCGAGTCCGGGTGTCTCTGGGACTCCCGTGGAGATACCGACACAAGATCTGTCTCCCCAGGGCTTAGCCGTCCTGTGCTGAACCTCTCTCCTTGGTGGGTCTTTTATAAAAAAATATATTTTTATTGATTTCAGAGAGAAAGGGAGAGGGAGGGATAGAAACATCAGTGATGAGAATCATTGATTGGCTGCCTCCCGCGTGCCCCAAAAGCGGGGTGGAGCTGCAACCCGGGCAGGTGCCCTGACAGGGACTCGAACTGTGACCTCCTGGTTCATAGGTTGACGCTCAGCCACGGAGCCAGGCTGGCCGGGCTGGTAGCATTTCATTGAGGCCACTGCGTGCTGGGAGCCTGGGAGAATCTGGTTGCTCTTGCCTTGCAGAGCCCATGGTGGTGGGAGACAGCCCAGAACACACACACAAGGTCCGCTGGGTCCTGTAGGAATAGCTGGTGGGTCAGAGCGGAGGACAGGGCCCTGCTCTCGGAAGCTCACGGCATCTCGGGAAACACGTGGAGTGAATAGTGCGGCAGGTTTGGGAGAGGCGAGTGGCAGACACAAATACAAAGGCACGTGGGCAGGAACCGTGGCTTCTTTAAGAACTGCGAGTCGTTCCCCGAGGCCCGCGGGGCCGCATCAGGAACGGCAGGCACAGGGGTTTGGGCTTCATCCCCGAGGGCAGGACTTTGAAACCATTTCATGTCACGGCGCCCTCACAGAGAGGGGACCACATCCGGGTGCCCTGAGGGTGAGGCTGTTTGGCCCAGAGTGACTCCTGTCTTGGCAAACCCGCATCCCGTCCAGGAAGCTCTGCGGTAGAAGGTGAGGCGTCAGACAGCTCTCCATCACCCAGAACAAGATCAGATGCAGGGAGTGGCCTGGAGGCCGGTGTGGCGAAGGCAGGAGGGGGCCCTGCTGGAACCCACATGAGCCGCACACGAGGTCCCGATGGTGGAGGAAGCAAAGCCGAGGTGAGTGTAGGTAGAACGAACAGGCCCGGTGGCTGGTGGGAAGTGGAAGGAGGGGCAGGAGCACAAACGAATGCGGCTCGGGGGGGGGGGTGTCAGCAGCTCCCCCAGCGACGGCGGGAGCACGAGGGAGCGCGTCTGGGAGCCTCACAGCAGAGGCAGGCGCCCCAGCCGGGCTGCGCGTGGGGCACGGAGAAGTTGGAGGCGCAGCCGGTGGAAAGGCAGAGCCCTGGCTGGTGTGCTCAGTGGTTAGAGCTCTGGCCCTTCCACCCGAGGGTTCGACTCCCCGTCAAGGGCACGTCCCTGGGTTGCAGGTCCTTCCCGGGCCCTGGCCTGGGCGTGTGTGGCAGACAACCAGTCCGCGTCTCTCCCTCCCTCCCTCCTACCCTTCCACTCTACAAATCAATGAAAAAAGTATCTTCGAGTGAGGATTAACCAGAAAAATAAAAATAAATAATAAAGAACGAAAGGCACAGAGGTAGCGTGGGCCGTGTCCCCCGGGCTCGGCAGGCAAGGACCCCGAGTGTGAACCTGGGGCCCAGCCCAGCCCGTCGTCCTGAGACCACCGAGTCCTGACAGAGGCGCCCCCGCTGCCCTGGCTGCGAGGACCGACACCATCGGAGCGCGCTGTCCGCTGAGACGGGCCTGGCGGGGACGGAGGGCGGCGGGGTCCTTCCGGAAGCGGACGTCTTGGCATCTCCCAGGTCCCCCCAATGCAGTTGCTCCCAGACAGCCCCAAGTCTGCCCTTGAACCTCCGCATTCCGGGGGCGCCCTCGATGCCGCGCCCCATTCTTCTTGGCTCCCTGGGAACTCGGGGTCTCCCTCTCCACGTTGCGCAGGAGGCCGCTGCCCGGCGGTCACCTCGGCACCGGGGCGTGGACCCGCAGGTGCGCCAGGAGGGCGGAGCTGCGGCTGAAGGCCTTGCCGCAGTCCCCGCACCGGTAGGGCCTCTCCCCCGTGTGCACCCGCTGGTGCTCGAGCAGCGAGGAGCTCTGCGCGAAGGCCTTCGGGCAGACCGGGCAGCGGTAGGGCTTCTCCCCCGAGTGGACCCGCAGGTGCCGGATCAGCGCCGAGTAGTCGCCGAAGGGCCTCCCGCAGGCCTCGCAGGCGTAGGGCTTCTCCCCGGTGTGGACGCGCCGGTGCTGCGTCAGGTGCGCGCTCTGGCTGAAGGCCTTGCCGCAGGCGGCGCACGCGTAGGGCCGCTCGCCCGTGTGCACCCGCCGGTGCTGCGCCAGGTGCGTGCTGCGGCCGAAGGCCTTGCCGCAGTCCCCGCACGCGTAGGGCTTCTCCCCGGTGTGGATGCGCCGGTGCTGCGCCAGGTGGGTGACGCGGCTGAAGGCCCGGCCGCACTCCTGGCACGCGTGCGGCTTCGCGCCCGTGTGCACCACCTGGTGCTGGGCCAGGTGCGTGCTGCGCCCGAAGGCCTTCCCGCACTCGCTGCAGGTGTAGGGCGCCTTGCGGGAGTGGCCCCTCCGGTGCGCGTCCAGGGCCCGGGCGCTGGAGAACGTCTGGCCGCACTCCCCGCACTCGGAGGGCGCCTGTCCCGGGCGCGCGCACAGAGGGTCCGCGCCATCACCGTCCAAAGGGCCGGACTCCTCCGCGGCCGGGACCGTGTCCGGCCAGGTGGCCTCTGACCACTCGCTGGGGACGTTCCCGGAGTCGCAGACCAGCTGGTCCCTGAGGGCCGCCTCGGGAGGCCCCGGAGCGGCCCTGAACCCTGTCTCCGGGGCGCAGGGCTCGGTCCAGGCGTCCCCCGGGAGCCCCACCATCCTCTGCGAGCTGCCCTGGGGTCCAAAGGCCTCACCAAAGCCGTGTCCCAGGGGCGCGCCCCCCGCCAGGGCCTGGGCAGCCGCGTCTGCCTCCGCCGAATCGCCGTGCTTGCAGCTCGTCCCCGGGGGCTCGGCTCCCGGCTTCCAGCCTGAAACATGGAGCCGCAGCGTCAGGCCTCGGGCAGCAGCCTCTGGACTCGCCCGGAGGGTGGCCTCCCTCTGTGGGGACACGCGGGCCACTCCTGACACACCAGCTGGGCGCTACTGAGAGCATCCAATCCCTCACCCCCCAAATTCAGAGAGAGAGAGAGAGAGAGAGAGAGAGAGAGAGAAACATTGATGAGAGAGACATCGACTGGCTGCCTCCCTCACACCCCCGACCCCAGGCGGGGATGGAACCTGCGCCCTCCAGTGCACAGGCCCCGCTCTAACCACTGGGCATCCGGCCTGGGTCTGAGGCCTGGCCTTTCCAGGGTGCTGGGCGGCCGAGTGTGGCGAAGGGCAGCCGGAGGTGGGGTTGTGTTCCCGAGCTGGAGCACCTGCCCTGGAAGTGAGCACAGATCCTGGGTTCCTGGCGGATCCCAGGAAGGAGGGCGAGGAGGGGGCCCCAGCGATCCGCCCCTGTCTAGCCCCCCGTTTCCTCATCTGTGAGGGAGGAAGGACACACTGCGGCCCCGGGCTGCTGGCCGCTCTCAGGCTTCGAGTGTAGTAGATACTGGCCATGGCCTCGTTTCAGCTTCAACCCGCATTTCAGACGGAAACGGAGGCCCAGCGAGGGAAGATCTGAGTAACTGATGGGAGGTCGCATCATCAGCTCAGAGAGGCTGAGGCACTTGTACAAGGTCACACAGCAAGTGGCCAAGCTGGGGCTTCGGCGGTAGAATCTGATCGCCCTTGAAATCCGCAGGGGACCCCTCAGCTCCCCGAACCCCACCGGCCTCGTACTGCCCCCCACCCCTCCCCTTCTTCCTCTGTTCCAGGAACCTGCTCTTCCCAGAACGCCGGGGTCCATACACACCACAGGGCCTTGGCCCCACCTCTCCATCTGGCTCTCCCTCTTCCTTTTAGCCCCCTGTTGCCTTCCTCTCCCTCCCTCCCTCCTCTCCCCGGCCCGATGACATCGAGTGGGCACAGGCGAAGGGACCAAGGGCGGGCACCCAGCCGACCTCGTCCAGAAACGCCTGCTTCTCGAGGAGCTGAACAAGCTGCCCCGACAGTGGCTGTTTCCCGGGCTGCAGAGGCACCGCCATCCCCATTTCACTGACAGGGAAACTGAGGCAGAAGAGAGTCACACAGGCACCCGCCCGCACGGCTCAGTGGTTGGGCGTTGACCCATGAACCAGGAGGTCACGGTTTGATTCCAGGGCACATGCCCGGGTTTCGGGCTCGATCCCCAGTGTGGGGCGTGCAGGAGCCGATCAATGATTCTGTCTCCTCATCAATGTTTCTTTTCTTCTTCTTCTTCTTTTTTTAATCCTCACCAGAGGATATTTTTTCCGTTGACTTTGAGAGAAAGTGGAGAGGGAGGGAAAGACGGAAACACCAATGTGAGAGAAACACATGGGCTGGCTGCCTCCCGTTCGCCCCCGACCAGGGCGGGGAGCCTGCAACCGAGGTGCATGCCCCTGACCAGAATCGAACACGAGACCCTGCAGTCCGCAGGCCCACGCTCCACCCACTGAGCCAAAATGTCCAGGGCTCAGAGCTCATCATTGATGTTTCTCTCTATATATCCCTCTCGCTCTCCCTTTAAAAGGAATAAAAACATTAAAAAAGAAAAAAAAGAAAAAGGTGTGCTTTGCACAGTGTGAGCGTTTGGGTGAATTACAAACAGGGGGGCGGGTACTGAGCGGCCTGACCCCTGACCCCTGCCCTCCCCCATACGGCCCAGCCCCTGCCTGGGGCGTCCTGTGAACACCTGCCCACCGCCGTCCCCTCACCCCTCACCTTTCCGGTCCAGCGCCTGAGTGAGATCCTCCACCAGCATGGCGGCCTCCTTGCCGCTCCTGGGGCACTGGGCCCCCACCCAGGCCTGGATCTTGGGGGGCAGCGCGCCCAGGAACTGCTCCAGCACCAGCAGCTCCAGCATCTGCTCCTTGGAGAGCACCTCCGGCCGCAGCCACTGGCGGCACAGCTCGCGGAGCTGGGCCAGGGCCTCGTGTGGGTCCGACGCCTCCTCGTAGCAGAAGCGCCGGAAGCACAGGCGCGCAGCCTCCTCGGGGTGGGCCGCGTGGCCAAGGCTACACGCCTGGACCTGGGAGAGGCTGGCGTCCTCATCCTCCACCTTCACCCGCAGGACGCCATCCAGTTCCCAGGGCACCGGGCTCAGGGGGGCCTGGGGGACGGCCATCGGGCAGGAGCACGCCAGCGAGCCTGGGAGCTGGGTCAGCAGGGAGATCAGAACGCTGTCACCAGGGAACCTGGGTGCTGCCTCACACCCAGAGCAGGACAGACGCTGGCCTGGGGCCTGGGGCACGAGACTCACGCTCACAGGAAACAGATCCTCAAAATAATCAGGACAGCCCGGCTGGCGTGACTCAGTGGTTGAGCGTCAACCTATGAACCAGGAGGTCGAGGTTCGATTGCCAGTCAGGGCACAGGCCCGGGTAAAGGGCTAGATCCCCAGTGTGGGGGGTGCAGGAGGCAGCCGATCAGTCACTGATGTTTCTTTCTTTCTTTCTTTTTTTTTTTTAAAATATATTTTATTGATTTTTTACAGAGGAAGGGAGAGGGATAGAGAGTTAGAAACATGGATGAGAGAGAAACATCGACCAGCTGCCTCCTGCACACTCCCTACTGGGGATGTGCCCGCAACCAAGGTCCATGCCCTTGACCGGAATCGAACCTGGGACCCTTGAGTCCGCAGGCCGACGCTCTATCCACTGAGCCACACCGGTCAGGGCTCATCACTGATGTTTCTATCTCTCTCTCCCTCTCCCTTCCTCTTTGAAATCAATAAAAATATACCAAAAAAATAATCAGCCCTAGCCAGTTTAGCTCAGTGGATAGAGCATCGGCCTGCAGACCGAAGGTTCCCGAGTTCGATTCCGGTCAAGGGCACGGACCTGGGTTGTAGGCACCTTCCCGGTCGGGGCCCTGGCTGGGGCACGTGCAGGAGGCAACCAATTGATGTGTTTTTCTCACATCGATATTTCTATCTTTCCCTCTCCTTTCCACTTTCTCTAAAAGATCAATGGAAAAATAGCTTTGGGTGAGGATTAAAAATAAAATAAAATAAAATAAACCTCATTTGTTAAAAAAAAAAGAAAAAGAAATTCACAATAGACTCAGAGGGTGGGAACTTTCTTTCCAATGAATAGATCTGAAAACAGACAGAGAGAAGAAAAACATTGGCCCAGTTTCCTAATGATGGGATGGGCGCTGGCTGAGCTGAACAATCCAGGCAGCCCGACTCTATGGCCAGCCTGCACGCCTCCCCCCTCCTCTCTCACACACTCCCCAGGTAGCCGTGTGTGTGTGTGTGTGTGTGTGTGTGTGTGCGCGCGTGTGTATGAGATGATGCTCAAACCTACTGAGCCACCTGGCTGGGGGGGAACTGTTTTTTTTTTCCTTCAATTTTTTTTTCCTTCAATTTATTTATTTTTAATGTTCATTTCAGAGGGGAAGGGAGAGGGAGAGAGAGAGACAGAAAAAACATCAATGATGAGAGAGAATCATGGATCGGCTGCCTCCTGCACGCGCCACACTGGGGATGGAGCCCGCAACCCGGGCATGTGCCCTTGACCGGAATCGAACCCGGGACCCTTTAATCTGCAGGCTGACACTCTATCTGAGTGGTTCCCAAACTTATTTGGCCTACCGCCCCCTTTCCAGAAAAAATATTATTCAGCGCCCCCTGGAAATTAATTTTTTTAAAAATTTTAATAGCAATTAAACAGAAAGATATATGTATTAATGTTTCTACCTTTTTCGTAAAATATAGTAAAGAAAGGTGTAAATTAGAAACATTGAAGTTTGAAATTATGAAACTATTGAACTCAGAATAGAAAGGTAATACAAAAAAAGTTAAAACAAATGCACCTGTGGCCATCACCGCCCCCGCCCCCCTGGATCGCTGCAGCGCCCACCAGGGGGCGGTAGCGCCCACTTTGGGAATCACTGCTCTATCCACTGAGCCACACCAGCGAGGACAGAGTGGTTTTTTTCCATTTCTCGCTCCTTACTCGTACCCATACGACCGGATAATGGCACCTACCTCAGAGGGTGGTGGAGAGGTCACCCAAGGCGATCCATGCGGTGTGTTCAGCGCAGGCCAGGCTCACAGCAAACCTGCAGGGAACGTCCCACCTGATGGCTCTGCAGGCCCTTAGCGGATGCCAGCTCCCAGAAGGCACCGGGGGACATATCCATAAACCGCTGGTCACACGATTTCCGCTGCGGACAAGGCAAGACACAAATTCCTCGTCATATCCTTGATAAACACTGCAAATCCTCCACACTTCAGTCCCCCTGACAAAAATGACAATCGCATAGGTATGTGCACACACCCTACCTCAGGCAGCCTGTCAGTCATACCAAAATATTCCCAGGCACATACAATTTCTTTCTTTCTTTTTTTAAATATTTGTATTTATTTCAGAAAGGAAGGGAGAGATAGAAACATCCATGATGAGAGAGAATCGTGGACCGGCTGCCTCCTGCACGCCCCCTACTGGGGATGGAGCCCACAACCCAGGCCTGTGCCCTTGACTGGAATCGAACCCGGACCCTTCGGTCCGCAGGCCGAGGCTCTATCCACTGAGCAACACCGGCTGGGGCCATTTCTTTCTTTTTTTTTTTTTTTAATGTATTGATTTGGGAGAGGTGGAGAGGATGTGGAGAGAGGGAGAGAGAAACATCGATGTGAGAGAGAAAGATGCATTGGTTGCCTCCCAAACTCACCCCGAGCGGATACTGAACCTGCTACCCAGGCGTGTGGCCTGACCGGGGATCGAACCCGCAACCTGCTGGTGTCGGGGAGGCCGCTCCAACCAGCGGGGACCCCGCCAGGGCCGGGCGCACAGAGTCTCTGTCACACACAGACCCCAAGCACACAACCTGCTGGGCGGGTGTCTCAGGGGGTGAACTTTGACCTATGAACCGGGACGTCCCGGGTGTGATTCCGGGTCAGGGCTCCATCCTCCAATGTGGGGCTGCCAATCAATGATTCTCCTCATTGATGTTTCTCTCTCTCTCTCTCTCTTTTCCTCTCTGAAATCAATAAAAATATTAAAAAATAAGTAAACAGATAAACACACAGTCTCGGGGCATCTCCACGGTGGGTCACATCCCTGCTTGGTCGCCGCCTCAGCCAGGCCCACAGGGAGGCCCGGTCACCTGAGGCCACGCGCCAGCCTCTGACGTCACGCCTCGGCCCCCGTCGGCGCGGCACACCCGGCCGGACGGCCAGACCCCGTCCCATCCGTGGACCCCGCGTCCCCACCCGTCGGCCAGGCGCCCGCGCCCCGGCCTGGGGCAGGCCCCTCGCCCCGCGCCCGGTCAGCGGTCCCCACCTTGGACCAGTTAGTTCCGCGCAGTCAGCCCCTCACACCCGCCCTCCCTCCCGTGGCCGCGTCCAGCCCGTCTCGCTTTCGGGCGCAGCGGACGCTCGCGGCTTCGGGCCAGGCCCCGGCGGGAGCCCCCTCGGACGCACCTCACTGTGGGGCGAGGGGACACTTCCGGGAGCGGACGCGTAGGCGCCCGACGGAGGAGCCCGCCAGCGCGTCCGCACGCCGGAACTACAACTCCCAGAATGCGCCGCGCAGCTCACAAGAACCACAACTCTCAGAATGCGCCGCGCCACGCGGACCAGGAGTCGCCCAGGGTTACAGTTCATAGACGGTGCCACGCAGGAGCCCTCCAGCCGCCCGAGGCCCGCCGGGAGTTGTAGTCCAGGTGGGCCTACGTGGGGCAGCGGGACTGTGAGTGCAGGATCTTCTAGCTGGACCGTGCGTGGGAGGTTGAACCATGCATGGGGCGAGGGGGTGAGGTGTGTGTGTGTGCTGGGGTGAGGAGTGTGGGTGCCGAGGTGAGGGGTGTGTATTGTGTGTGTGTGTATCTCACTGTGACCATGTACAGGGATCCCACGTGTCTGTCGTGTGGTTGCACATGACCTGGAGGCTGAGCTGCGTGTCACCGCTCCGTCCTTTTTCTGGATTTTGGCTGATAAACAGCGTGGCCACAGGAGCCTCTGTCCCAGATCTGCCCCCTCGGTTGGTGACAGAGTCCTGAGCCCCACCCTGAGGTGAGAAGAGGAGGAGCGGCCGGGGCAGTGGAAAGGGCTCTGTCCCAGAATACGAGCTCCCTGTCCCGGGATGCACGGTCCCCGTCCTGGGATGCGTGGTGCCCGCTGGGACCACTGACAGTTTTGGAAACTCGCATGGACTGTCTGCCCGGGAACGTGGAGTCCAGGTGTGGCCAGGAAACCCGATTTGTCATTTTAATTAAGTCATTCCAACCAATTCCCCTTTCAGCAACCGCAGGACCTTTCAGCACCTCGGACAGCTCCCGGCCCTTCCTGCAAGGGGTGTGTGTGTGGGGGGAGGGGTGCGCTCTGAACATCATATAAAGTGAATTCCCTGCTGTGTGATAGCCTGAGGCCTCCGCTCCGCGCTGCCAGGTGTGCGGACACCTGTCGGCATGTTGCTTCTTTCAAAAAATTATTTTTATTGATTTCTGAGAGGAAGGGAGAGAAAACCATCAATGATGAGAATCATTGATTGGCTGCCTCCTGCACATCCCCTACTGGGGATCGAGCCCGCAACCCGGGCATGTGCCTTGGTCAGGAATTGAACCCTGACCTCCTGGTTCGTAGGTCGAGGCTGAAGCACTGCGCCATGCCGACCTGGTGTCAGCGTGCTTCCTTACGGGGACTGTCAGGTGGGGAAGTGCTCTGCAGTCCCATTTGTCCTACATCCAGGCCCTGGCGAGACTCGCAGGAGGGAAGGGCTGATGTTTGTGTGCATGGGGATTGGTTGCCTCCCACAGCACCCTGACCGGGGACTGAACCTGAGACCCTTTGGTGTGCAGGCTGATGCTCTAACTACTGCTCACCGGTCAGGGTGAGCAGCAGCTATTTTACATTAACCAGGTTCCAATAAAACACACACACACACACACACACACACACGTGCGTGCACCTGTGTATATATAGAGCAGGTGTGGCCAAGACACAGTCATAGGGATGTTTTAATGCAGTGGTTCTCAACCGTGGCTGCACATTAGAATCACCTGGGATGAGGCCCAGAAATCAGGATTTTAAAAAGATTCCCAGGTGATTCTAATGTGCAGCCAAGGTTGAGAACCACTGTTTTAATGGGAGAGAGAGAGACAGTAAACAATGGGAGAAATGATTACACTTACTTTCATTTGAGAGTTTTTTTATTTCTTGAACTGGTAGTATTTTCCATGTTTCAAAATTCCAAAAATATCAAAAGATATAGAGTGAAAATGATTCCTCATCCCTTTCTCTCCGCTTCTCCTCCCCAAGAGCAGCTGGTACGTTGCACCCTTTCTCACAGCGAATGTGTGAGACACAAATGGGAGACACAACACACACGGCTCCCACCGTCTCACTTTACCACGTGTCCTGGAGCTCTGCCCACGCTCGTACACGGAGACACCCCCAGTTTTTTTTAAGTATATTTATTGATTTCAGAGAGGAAGGGAGGAGAGAGAGATAGAAATATCAATGATGAGAGAGAATCATTAATCAGCTGCCTCCTGCACACCCCCTATTGGGGATCGAGCCCACAACCCAGGCATGTGCCCTTGGCTGGAATCGAACCCGGGACCCTTCAGTCCGCAGGCTGGGGCTCTATCCACTGAGCCAAGCCGGGTAGGACGACACCCCCAGTTTTAAGGCCGGCAGTTCTCCACTCAGGCCACTCAGCTAGGCTCCCCATGGTCGACGCGAAGGTGGCTTCCACATTTTCACTTTTGACATGAGATGAGAAACGGGACATTGCAGAGGTCTCGGCTGCCTGGGAGGCAGGCGGGTGCCCGCCCAGCGCCCACTCTGAACTGTGGAAACACAGCCCTTCAGGTGCTGCCGCCTCGGGGCCCGGTGGAGGGGACGGGGCAACCTCAGGCCAGTCCCGGAGCCACAGCTGGGTCCCCCTCCCGAGAACGCCAGCCAGTGGAGCCTTTCTGAGTCTGCACCCCGTAGAGCTGAGGGGCAGCGAGAAGGGACTGTCCGAGGGGGTTCAGGGCGCTGGCAGAGGGCTGTCCCTTTCCTCTGGGGCTGGAGGTGGGGGAGTGGGAGCAGGAAGAGCCGACGTGCAGGTGGTGAGGCCACTGTCCTGGGACCCCCCAACATTTAAGAGGGGAGGGGAGCACAAGGAGCCCCTCGAGGTGGAAGGGATCAGAGCGGCAGGACCCCAGGATGTAGGAGGGCCTGGCTGCAGGCTGGACGACCCAGGGGATGAGGGGATGGGCCAGAGGCAGGGGCGTCTGACCCAGGGACCGGGTCTCTACTCCCCACGCCGGTTTCTCGGGGTGCAGGTCTGCACTATGGAGCCTGAAAAAGCTGAAGACCAGCTTTCCGAGCCCCCTGTCCTGAGGGGGGGGCCATCTTGGCCCATGAGACGCAGTGGGCGTCTGCTGGAGGCCTTTGCTGGCCTGCCCTTCCCCCGTCTCTCGATCTGGACGCAAGGGCTGGAGCCACGGTCTCCCGAGACGAGACGCTGGGGGAGGTGGAGAGGCTGCAGAGCGCGCAGCGCTGGCCCCGAGGTGGCCTCCAAGGAGCCCCGACCTGTTGAAGCCACGGTGGGCGGTTCCGTGTCCTGTGCCCACCTTCCTTCTGTGTGAAGGGGAACCGTCACCGAGGCCACGCCTTCCTGTGCGAAGGGAAGGCTCCCTGCCCGCAGTGACCCAGAGGGCGGCGCGGCCGAGGGCGGACACGGAGGCTGTGCAGGGACACACGCCTGGGCTTCATGAGGGTCTTGCAGGCAGAACCTCCAGGGATGAGCAGCAAAGCAGCTGTTACCGTGGAAACCGCCCCCACTGTGACCTCAGCATCCACAGAGGGACCTGGACACTAGAGGCTGCGACAGGTCGGACACTCAGCCATGCAGGGCAGCAAGCGCTGAAGCTCCGTCCCCCCAGCGCCGCCTCCCGGGGGCTCCCCTGTGGGTCCTATGGGCCCAGACGCCCCGTCTTTCCCGGGACTCCGGGCTCCGCCAGCCTCACATGCCTCCCGCGCCTCCCGCAGGCTGCAGTGCCTCCCATCCCAGGATCAGTGCTGCTTCCTTCCTACTTTGGACGTGAATGGATGTACCTAACTTCACTGCGATGCCCGTGCAGGGGGAACAGCAAACCAGGAGGCCGTGTCTGTATCTCGGAGCAAATGACTGAACGTGCTGCGGGGCGGGCGCCGCGTCTATGGGGGGGTCCACTTTGCTCCACTCTAGGTTAGAAAGCGGGATTTTCAAACCCCGGGTTTTTGTTTTTATTACATTTATTGGGGTGACACTGGTCAACATGATCATATAGGTTCCAGGTGTGGGCTTCTATGTTACAAGATCCATATACTGCACGTGTGCCCACCACCCAAGATAAAACCTTCTCCTGTCACCACTTTAAAAATATGTTTTTTATTGATTTCAGAGAGGAAAAGGGAGCGAGAGATAGAAACATCAATGATGAGAGAGAATCATGGATTGGCTGCCTCCTGCACGCCCCACACTGGGGATCAAGTGTACAACATGGGCCTGTGCCCTGACCGGTAATCAAACCATGAGCTCCTGGTTCATAGTTCAATGCTCAACCACTGAGCCACCCCGGCGGGGCTAAACCCTGGGTTTTATACACGCTGGCCTATGAGACACCAAGGATCACACCTGATCACACCGTGTGCTTTTTTAAATCCTCACCCGAGGAATTTCCATGACTTTCCAGAGACAGTGGGTGGGAGGAGAGAGGAGGTTGACATGAGAGAGATACATCGTTCGGTTGCCTCCTGCACGTGCCCCCACTGGGGCTGGGGAACCTGCAACTGAGGTACGTGCCCTTGACCCGGAATCGAACCCGTGACCCTTCAGTCTGCGGGCCAAGGCTCTAACCGCTGACTAAACCAGCCAGGGCTGTCACAGTGCTCTTTATGTCAACAACAGCGTGGACCAAGCTGGAGAGCTTGGCTTTGCTCAGGTTTAACATTGGAGCAGTAAGGTGATCGAGGCGGGGTTTGCACCTGTGAACACGAATGGTCCCGCGAGCATGCCCCGCGTCATACAGAAATGAACCACGTTCTCAGAAGTCTGGCCTCAGCTGGCACCAACATCTGGGGCCTCCAGCAGAGACCCCATACAAGGTGGGGTCACACAATTCACGAGGCGCCCCAGCACACCTGGTGGCGTGAGGCCAAATCAGAGGGCATTTCACCAGGCAAAGCGAGGAGCAGCTGATGGGCAGGCTGGAGATGGCGACAAAATCCGCCCCCAGAACGAAGATAAGACTGAAGAAGAGCCCTCGCTGGTGTGGCTCAGTGGACAGAGCGTCGGCCTGCAGACTCAAGGGTCCCAGGTTCCACTCCGGTCAAGGGCACATGCTCGGGTGCGGGCTCGATCCCCAGTGGGGGGCGTGCAGGAGGCAGCCCATCAAGAATTCTCTCTCATCATTGATGTTTCTGTCTCTCCCTCTCCCTTCCTCTCTGAAATCAATAAAAAAACAAACAAACAAACAAACGTAAAACATTGTTAGCACAGCCCCAACCAACCAATTTACAGTTTGGGAAATGGCGGCTGGTGCTGGGCGCGGTGTCGCTACCTTGGCAGTGTGCACATTATGGGATGGGGAGCAGCATCCCTGCCTGAGCCCACAAGATGCAGTGGCCCTGCCTCCTGCAGTCATGACAACCAGACATCACCAATGGAGAACCAACCTGCGGCTCAGAGCAGCACTGGCTGTTCCCAGGCAATGGCTTTCCCAGGAGCAGTGGCATCTCAGGGCTTCTGTGCCGTCTGCTTTGGGCATGAGAGTGGCTGATGGGGGTGGGGGCCAAGCTACTCTAAAGCCCGTGAAGTGCAGACTGGCCCTGGGGACCCCGCGTGTGCGTATGAAACAATCTGTTCGTAAGTGTGAACGGAGACCCTCGGCCGGCTTCACGGGTGCACACACACTAATCCCGCACGCTGAGAATTTCCCAGAAATGCAATGGCATTTTATTTTGCTCAAAACCTTTCCAAGAGCGAGTCAACTCTCTGAAGATCCACCTCCTGACCTGGCAGGTTTCTCAGTGGTTAGAGCACCGGCCCGTGGACTGAAGGGTCGAGGATTAGATTTCTGGTCAAGGGCCCGTACCTTGGTTGCAGATTCAATCTGTGGCTCCCTTTGGGGCACGAGTGGGAGCAACCAACCGATGTGTCTCTAACACATCAATGTTTCTCTCTGTCTCTCTCTTCCCTCTGCACCTGTCCCTTCCACTCTCTAAAAAAATAATCCATAGGAAAAAAATTTTTATTCTTCTGGTGAGGATTAAAAAAAAAAAAAAATCATCCCGGGCAGGAATGCCCCTCTCAATGCTTCCTGGCCAACCTCAGACCCAGTTACTAGACGACACCCACAGGCCCTGCCAGGTCCCCGGCATGACCGCTCCGTCAGGAGATTCCCCACCGGCTGGGTACACGTTACTCCATTATAATTACTTTTGCTTTAATTATCCTTTACAAAACGGGGCCTATGTTGGCTTCCTAACGTGACCTGTGAACCCGTTTCAGGGTCCCAGAGGCAATAGTAGAAAATATGAGTTTAAAGGGTGCGCTGGGCTCGATAGACCGCAGGCCCCCAAGCTCTGGCGTCTGGGGAGAGCGGAGGCCCCCCAAGCTCCGGCGTCCGGGGAGACCGGAGGCCCCCAAGCTCCGGCGTCTGGGGAGAGCGGAGGCCCCCCAAGCTCCGGCGTCCGGGGAGAGCAGAGGCCCCCCAAGCTCCGGCGTCCGGGGAGAGCAGAGGCCCCCCAAGCTCCGGCGCCTGCGGAGAGCGGAGGCGCCCAGGCCTTCCTCCGCCGTGGTCAGCCCCCCGCGGCCTCTGCGCCGGTTCGGTCACTGCAGTGCCCGCCCCCCTAGGGGGACTCCTTGATGTCAAACACCACGGACGCGCCCACGGGCGGCTCCTCCACCGCAATCACGTGCACGGGCTTCCTCTCCTGCACGATCCCCTGGATGTCAAACAGGGTGAGCGCCTTGCTGGCAGGCGGCCCGTCCCCGGGGGCCTCACCCGGGCGCAGGTGAGGAATCGAGCTGCGGCCCAGGGGCTGCTCCGGCCGCCGCCGCCTCCGCCCGCGAGGCCCGTCCCGCGTGTGCGTCACCTGGTGCCGGATGAGGTGCGAGCTCTGGATGAAGCACTTCCCGCACTGGCCGCACCGGAAGGGCCGGTCGCTGCGCGGGGCGCTCTCCCCCGGGGCCAGGGCCGGGTCGCAGCCCAGGGCGCCCGCCCACGGGTGCGCCGCGAGCGCCGCCTGCTGGAAGATGAGCCGCTGGCGGCACTCGTAGGGCTTCTCGCCCGCGTGCTTGCGCTGGTGCTGCGCCAGCGAGGAGCTGTGCCGGAAGCCCTTGCCGCAGTGGTTGCACTCGTAGGGCCGCTCCTCCGTGTGCGTCCGCAGGTGCAGGAACAGGCAGGTGGTCCGCGAGAAGGCCTTCCCGCACACGCTGCAGGCGTAGGGCTTCTCGCCCGTGTGCGTGCGCCGGTGCCGGCCCAGCGAGGAGTTCTGGTTGAAGGCCCGGCCGCAGTCCTGGCAGGCGTAGGGCTTCTCGCCCGTGTGGATGCGGCGGTGCACGGTGAGGTGCGTGCTGTGGCAGAAGGACTTGCCGCACTCGGCGCACTTGTAGGGCTTGTCCCCGGTGTGGATGCGCTCGTGCTGCACCAGCGAGGAGTTCTGGCTGAAGGCCTTGCCGCACTCCTTGCACGTGTACGGCCGCTCCCCCGTGTGGATGCGCTTGTGCACCGTGAGGTGCGCGTTGTGGTTGAAGGACTTGCCGCAGTCGGCGCACTTGTAGGGCTTCTCGGGCGGCGGGCCGGCCGCGAGCTCCGCCAGGGCCCCGGCCCCGCTGTCCCACGGCGGCTCCGCGGAGCCGGGCTGCTGGCTGGGGGCGCGGGAGGGGGCCCCCGAGTCTGTGGCCTGCGAGTCGGAGGGACAGGAGGCGGCGCTCCCAGGAGCCTCGGGGAACAGGCCCAGGTCTGAGCTCGGGACACGGCTGTCCCCGAGGCCGAGGCTCGCGGGGCTCCTCCCTTGAGCCGGTGCTTCCTCGAGGCAGAATTCCGCCGGCCTGGAGCCACCCTGGTCCTCCTCGGGCGCCGGGACGCGGCCCCCGCAGCCCCAGCCTTCCCCCGGGGTGGGGCGGGCGGCGGCCCCCGGGAGGCCTGTCCCGTCCGTGACACCGGACGGCGCTTCCTCAGGAAGGACCTGCCCCGCGGGCGGCGCGGGCCCTTCAGGTCCCGGGTCCCAGCCTGGAAGAAAGCAGAGCTCTGAGGCCGGGAAGGGACAGAGGGTAGTCGGCCCCCCACTGCCCGGCCTCCACCCCGCCACCTGCCCCCCGCCCCCCGCAGGCCGAGGTCTGCTCTTACGCCAACGCCAGTGCCCGCTGCACCCACAGCTGCCCTCACCCATCCTCCGACCTGACGTCCAGGCCCCTCCTCGGGCCCGGCGTCCGCCCAGAGCTCAGGCGGGAAACCAAGTGCCCCAGCGACGGATGGCTTTTATTTCTGTTTGTTTGTTTTTTGTTTTTTTTTAAATATATATTTTATTGATTTTTTACAGAGAGGAAGGGAGAGGGATAGAGAGCCAGAAACATCGATGAGAGAGAAACATCGATCAGCTGCCTCCTGCACACTCCCCACTGGGGATGTGCCCGAAACCAAGGTACATGCCCTTGACCGGAATCGAACCCGGGACCTTTCAGTCCGCAGGCCGACGCTCTATCCACTGAGCCAAACCGTTTTCGGCAATTTCTGTTTGTTTTTAAACTTTAAATAGTTTTTACTTTTTCACTCACAGTTGACATACAATACCGGTACCGGTAGTATATTAGTTTTAGGTGGACAACCCAGTGATTAGACTTTATATCACTTAAGTGATCAGGTTTTTGTGTTTGAAAAGGGCTGTAGGAAAAAAAAAAAAAGAATATGCAACACAGACAGGAGGGATTCTAAAGCTCCGGCCTGCAGTCCAGTCACAGCCACGGAGGCATCGCCGTGGAGGGTCTGCAGGCGGCAGGAAGGTCGCCATCAGCTGCCCTTAACCCTCACAACAGGGAGCTGGGCCCCGGCCGCTGTGGCTGTTGGCTGAGCACGAAGGTCACCGGTTCGATTCCCCGTCAGGGCACATGCCTGGGTTGTGGGTCTGGTTCCTAGTCAGGGTGCATGAGGGAGGCAACCAATCAATGTTTCTCTCTCCGCCCTTCCTCTCTCTAAAATCAATAAAAACGTATTTAGGGAACATGTAGGAAGCACCCTATCAGTGGGCCTCTCTCACATCAATGTTTCTCTCTCTCTCTCTCTCTCTCTCCCCTCCTTCCCTTCTACTCTCTTTAGAAATCAATGGAAAAAATATCCTCTGGTGAGGATTAAAATAAAAAATACAAAAAAATAAAAGAAAAAAGAATCGGGGTTACCCGGGTGGCCTCAAAGCCACCCCCTCATTTATGGGACGAGGGAGGAGGGGGAGGAGCACCTGTGCAGGGGCATCCGTCAGGAGTGCAGGGGCCTCTCGCAGCTGAGAACAGCCCTTGGACGATGGTCTGCAAAGACCCAGGACCCTCAGTCCCAGGACGCCCAGAGCTGAACTCGGCCAGCAACCCGGTGCGGCCTCCCAGTGAGCCCACCCCAGCCCGGCTGACATGACCACGGCCGTGTGACCCGGAGCAGGAAAACCGGCCGGTCTGACCCACAGAACTGAGACAATCAATGTGTGTGACTGTTTTTTTAAACTTACCTTTATTGTTGAAAGTATTACAAATGCCCCCTTTCCCACCATTAACCCCTTCTAGCCCACCCCGCTCTCCCTGCCCAATGTGCGTTGTTTTAAGCCAGGGGTCCTCAAACTACGGCCCGCGGGCCACATGCAAATACAGATATTGTATTTGTTCCCGTTTTGTTTTTTTACTTCAAAATAAGATCTGTGCAGTGCGCATAGGAATTTGTTCATAGTTTTTTTTTTTAAACTATAGTCCGGCCTCCAACGGTCTGAGGGACAATGAACTGGCCCCCTGTTTAAAAAGTTTGAGGACCCCTGTTTCAGGCTGTTATGTTCATGGTGATAGAAAACAGACTACACACAGCCTGCAAAGCCTAAAATACTTTCTATCTGACCTCAGATGCTGGGGATCAAGCAGTGACCCCAACAGATGGAGAGCCTGCCTTCAGGAGCTGGGAGCAGACGCTGAACGAAGCCTGGAGCAGCAGCCTGGGGGCTCAGGGCAGGGGACAGCTCAGTTTTAGAAAACCCGAGTCACAGGCCACAAGGTGGTGGGGTGCCCACCTCAGGACACCCTGGGAGCTGCAGTGCCCAGGCCTCCAGGCCCAGGAGGGCTCCCTGCTTAGTGCACTGAGGTGAAGGTGGACCCATTTTCTCTGGCTGCTGCAGCAACCACCGGACTCAGCACCAGGGGAGCAGTGACCTTCAGCCCATGGGGACGGCGACCTGGAGCCCATGGGGACGGTGACCTTCAGCCCATGGGGACGGCAACCTGGAGCCCATGGGGACAGTGACCTGGAGCCCATGGGGACGGTGACCTTCAGCCCATGGGGATGGCGACCACCACAGACTCAGCACCAGGGGAGCAGTGACCTGGAGCCCATGGGGACGGCGACCTGGAGCCCATGGGGACGGCGACCTGGAGCCCATGGGGATGGCGACCACCACAGACTCAGCACCAGGGGAGCAGTGACCTGGAGCCCATGGGGACGGCGACCTGGAGCCCATGGGGACGGCGACCTTCAGCCCATGGGGTCGGCGACCTGGAGCCTGCCTTCCTCTGGACTTGGCCTCGCCCGCCCTTTCCCCTTTCTGGACCTTCCCTGTAACCTTTCGCTGTGAGCACTGGTCCGGAGGACCCGGCTCACCACCCCTTCCCAGCAGCGCCCCGTAGGGTTCCCCACCTGGACAGCAGCCCTGGGCGAGTCCTCGCTCCAACACCCACAGCTCAGCGCCTCGCTCCAGCTGGGAGATGACTTCCGGTTTGGGAAGCTCAGGCCCTGGAAACAGAGAGAGACACGGAATGTGGGTTCTGCTCAGGACACGAAGGAGCAGCCCCGCCCCAGCCCTGGACCCCTGACCGCCAGGCGGGGAGTCTCACACAAGAGAAGGCTCTGCAATGGGACAGGGAAGGGCAGACACCTCCCCGTCCACACGTCCCTCAGGGACGGAGAACCCAAGGTCCTGGCCCCCAGCCCAAGGCCTACGACCTGTTACCCACGAAGAATTAGTGCAGGGATCTGCTCTCAGCGCGGGCGGCGGCCTCACCCACAGACAGCAGGTGCCCGAAGGTCTCCAGCATCACGTCCCGGTACAGCGTCCTCTGCTCAGGGCCCAGATGCCCCCACTCCTCCGGGGAGAAGTCCACGGCCACGTCCCGGAAGGTCACCGGCTCCTGAAACATCACACACAGGCCCCATCAGCTGGGTTGTCCGCTCAGCGCTCGCAGGAAGAGGAGGAGTGGGGAGGAGAGTGCACGTCCGGGGATGTGAGCGGGTCCCGCTGGCACCCACTGGCTTCTACATGTCCCCGTGGACGGCACAGCGATGACATGTGAGAGCCGCCAGCAAGACCAAACCACCCACCGCAGACCCACAGCAAGCTCAGACAGGTGAGGGTGCAGACAGAGACCGTCTGCGCTCCTGCCTCGCAGATCTGTGGGCCACAGAACGGCCGCTGTCAAGGCCCCGGGCCTGGGGTGGTTTGTTATGCACCTACAGTTTACACGACCCTCAGACTCAGCCAGGCCTGTCCTCTGACAAGAGGGTCACAGTGAGAGTCAGAAGCCCCCCTGCCCCAGGGACCGGGCAGGCGCCCAGGGCTGGGGTGGCCAGTGCGAGCGTTTAACCCGAGGGCGACACCGGAGGGGACAGGGAATGGGCCCCGTGTACAGGGGCAGCTGGACTCAACTGACTGTGGGGAAATACGGGCCTCAAGTGGTGAGAACTGCCCGTCTCTGGTGAGAAGCTGAAAACTGTCATGTTTTCAAGTGAAAACTCTTAATTTTTATAAACTGATACAATGTACTTAAAACGTGTCCCACAGCCCTGGCCGTGTGGCTCAGTGGATGGAGTGTCGGCCTATGGACTGAAGGGTCTCAGATTCCGTTCCAGTCGAGGGCACGGACCTCGGTTAGAGGCTCGATGGCCGGGCCTGGTCAGGGTGCGTGCCAGAGGCAACCAATCGTGTCTCTTCCTGTCTCTCCCCCTCCCTCCCACTCTCTCTAAAGATCGACAGGAACACATCCTCGGGTGAGAACTGACAACAACACAGAGCAGCCCAGAGCAGGGACCCACACCTGCCTCCTCGGGGCCGTGGCGGGGGCTGCCTGGCTGTGAAACACATGCTCCAGGACCAGCAGGGAGCCGCGTGCAAAAGCATAAAGTTGGTCCCCACCTCACGTAAACGTAACAGCGGAAACGACTGAACTCTTGGAAGAAAACACAGGGACCATCTTCCTACCCTTGGACGTGGCAGAGGACTCTGAGATACGACAGCAAAAAGCACAAGCGGGAAGTAAACGGAAGGTCCTCAACATGAAGACCTTTCGTGCCCAAAGGAGACTCCAGCGAACAGACACCCACATAATGGAAGGTACTAATTGCAACACACACACTAATCTGATAAAAGATTTGTATCCAGAAGATACAAAGACCTCTTACAACTCAATAATAAAGGCCACATCATAAAACTAACAAAGGAGCTAAAACAAAACCTCCAAGGACATAGAGCCTTGGCCGGGGAGAGCACCGTCCCCATACGCCGAGGGTGCAGGTGTGAGCCCAGGTCGGGGCAGGTGCAAGAACCCGCCAACGGGCTGGACAGTGTGTCCAGGTCCGGCGCCCTCCCCTGCGCAGAAGGGTAGCCCATTGGATTCTCCTCAGGGCACAGGCCTGGGTTTCGGGCTCAATCCCCAGCGGGGGGCGGTCAGGAGGCCGCTGACCCATGTTTCTATCTCCTCACTGAGCAGAGACCTAAGGACCAGGAGGTCCCAGAAACCCCAATCAGAAAGGATATATGCACCCCTATGTTCACAGCAGCACAATTCACCATAGCGAAGATCTGGAAACAGCCTGAGTGCCCATCAGTAGATGAGGGGATTAGAAAACCGTGGTACATCTACACAATGGAATACTACGCTGCTGTAAAAAAAAGAAGGAACTTTTACCATTTGCAACAGCACGGATGGAACTGGAGAGCATTATGCTCGGCGAAATAAGTCAGTCGGAGAAAGATAAATATCACATGATCTCACTTATATGTGGGATATAATGATCAACATAAACTGATGAACAAGAATAGATCCAGATGCCTGACCAGTTTGGCTCAGTGGATAGAGTGTCGGACTGAGGACTGAGGGTCCCAGGTTCGATTCCGGTCAAGGGCATGTACCTTGGTTGCAGGCATATCTCCAGTGGGGGGCGTGCAGGAGGCAGCTGATCGATGTTTCTAACTCTCTATCTCTCTCCCTTCCTCTCTGTAAAAAATCAATACAATATATTAAAAAAAAAAGAAAAGAAAAAGAATAGATCCTGCCGAAACCGGTTTGGCTCAGTGGATAGAGCGTCGGCCTGCGACTGAAAGGTCCCAGGTTCGATTCCAGTCAAGGGCATGGACCTGGGTTGCGGGCGCATCCCCAGTAGGAGATGTGCAGGAGGCAGCGGATCGATGTTTCTCTCTCATCGATGTTTCTAACTCTCTATCTCTCTCCCTTCCTCTCTGTAAAAAATCAATAAAATAATAATAATAAAAAAAGAACAGATCCAGAGACAAAATGGCAGGGGAGGGGGGTTAGAGAGCAACCAAGGACTTGTATGCTTGCACATCAGCATCACCAATGGACACAGACACGGGGGCGGTGGGGGCTGGCCCGGGTGGGAATGGCTGGGGGCTGGGGGAGTCAATTGGGGAAAAAGGGACATATGTAAAACTTTAGACAATAAAAAAAATTATAAAAATAAGCAAACAAATAACTAATAATGATAAATACAATATATATATAGAGAGAGAGAACCAGGAGGTCACAGTTCAATTCCCAGTCAGGGCATACGCCTGGGGCTCAGGCTCAATCCCCAGTGGGGGCCGGTGCAGGAGGCAGCTGACCCACGTTGCTCTCTCACATCCATGTCTCTCTCTCTCTCCCCGCCCCCTCCCTCCCTTTCTGCTAAAAATCAGTAAACATATCCTCCAATGAGGATGAAAAAAAAAAAAAGAAGTTCAAAGATGCCAGCTTCAGGAATTCTGACTTTTGTCTCCTTACAATGAGGAGAAACAGCACTTTATTTATTATTATTATTATTATTTTAAATAGTTACTCATTTTTAAAATTTATTGATTGATTTCAGAGAGGAAGGGAGAGGGAGAGAGAGAGAAACATCAATGATGAGAGAGAAGCATGGATCGGCTGCCTCCTGCACACCTCGCACTGGGAATCAAGCCTACAACCCAGGCAGGTGCCCTTCGCTGGAATCGAACCCGGGACCCCTCAGTCCGCAGGTCGATGCTCTTATCCACTGAGCCAAACGAGCTGGGGCGGCATTTTATTTTTTTAAAATTGATTTCTTAAAAAAAATATATTGTATTGATTTTTTACAGAGAGGAAGGGAGAGAGATAGAGAGTTAGAAACATCGATGAGAGAGAAACATCGATCAGCTGCCTCCTGCACACCTCCTACTGGGGATGTGCCCACAACCCAGGTACACGCCCTTGACCGGAATCGAACCCGGGACCCTTCAGTCCGCAGCCCGACGCTCTATCCACTGAGCCACACAGGTTTCGGCTTAAAATTGATTTCATATGACGTTTTTAAGCTGTAACCATTTCTGTGTTACAAGATTTACCTGCCTGTTGTATGGAAAACTGGTGATCTTCATTTTACGGACATGGAAAGAAAACATGCAGATCAAGAATATCTGGAGTCTTTTTTCAGTCATGCCACGCTGCCCTGGAGGCTCACAACCTGCCAACGAGTAGATTACATCCTAGCTCCGTTTCTAGGCGTGCATGTCCAACTAGGTATTTGTAATGGAATATTTCCCCCCCGCCAGTTAAGGAGTCCTGTAATCATATAATTAATTGGGTGAATGTCTTACCGTTGGTTAAGTATTTAAATGCAAGATGTGTAATTGAAGCTGTGTAAAAGTTTATGTTGTTTAATGGAGATGAGAGCAAAAAAAAAAAAAAATTTGATTTTAGAGAGAGGAAGGGAGAGGGAGGGAGGGAAACATCAATGAGAGAGGATCAGGCATCAGCTGCCTCCTGCTCGCCCCCCCCTCCCCCGCTCCGCCCCCAAACTGGGGACCGAGCCCGCAGCGCCCCGACCAGGACTTGAACCTTGACCTCCCGGTTCATAGGTCACGCTCCGCCAGACAAACACAGGCGACGGCCGCTTCGCCTGGACTCGCCGGGGCTGGGGGTCGGGTGCCTGCCCCCCAGCCCCGGGGTGTCTCTCCGCCCCTCACGGGGGGGGGGGCGGGGCCGCCTGACGTCTCCTCGCCTCCCGAGGGGCTGCCCGGCCCGCAGGCCAGGGTCCCGGGAAGGACCCTCAGCCGCATCCGAGCCCCAGGAGGCGGGGGAGCGGCCGGGCACCCGCTCTCGGGAACCCCCAGCCGCGCGCCAGGCCGCGCACGCGCACCTCGCCTCAGTTTCCCCGCGCGCCGCGGGGTGAAAGGTCAGACGCGGAGGGAGACGTCCGGCCGGGCCCGCGGCCGCCGTCGTGACGGCTATTGTTACTGTTACCTGAGGCCGTCCCGGCGGCGGCCCGGGCGCCACCGCCATCGCCAGTGCGGCCGCTCCCTCCTCAGGCTCCATCCTGGGCCGAGAGGTCGAGGACGAGAGCGCGGGGCGACCCCAAACCCGAGAGCCGCCCCCGCCGCAGGGTCCGCTCCTGCTCGCCCGCCGCGGGACAATGGCGGCCGCTCCGGGGACGGCCAGACTACAACTCCCAGAAGGCCGCGCGGCGCGTGGCAGCGCGCAACCAATGGGGTCTCCGCTTGTTCAGGCTTCGACCAATGGGAGACTTCTGGCATCGGGCCAATGGGAGCCTCCGCCTATCGACTTCGGGCCAATGGGGCCCGAGGCGACTCCGGGATGCGGTGACGTGAGGCGGTGGGGCGACATCGGGCCTGTGTCGCCCGGGGAGACGCGGGGGGCGGGGATGGCGTCCCAGCCTCCGCGGTCAGCACCTCTTCTCCGGCGGCTCCCGCCTGCGCCCCCCTCACAACACTCTATACGCCGGGACTGGATGAGCTGCTGTTAATTCGGGCCTTGGGGGCCCCTTTTCTATCTTTTAAAAATAAATATATTTTTTATTAATTTCGGAGAGGAAGAGATAAAACATCAATGATGAGAGAGAATCATGGATCGGCCGCCTCCTGCACGCCCCCTACTGGGGATCGAGCCTGCAACCCGGGCGTGTGGCCTTGACCGGAATCGAACCGGGACCCTCCAGCCCTCAGTCCGACGCTCTGCCCACTGAGCCACACCAGCCAGGGCCCCTTTTTATCTTTGGGGTACCTTGCTGCCTCGGACTCTAAAGATATTTCTACCGCCTTGGCTGGGTGGGTCGGTTGGTTGGAGCGTCATCCCGCACATGGAAAAGGTTGCGGGTTCGATTCAGGTCAGGGAGAGTGCCTAGGTTGAGGGTTTGATCCCAGTTAGGGCACAATAAGAATCAACCAATGATTGTAGAAGTGGAACAACAAATCCGTCTCTCTCTCTCTTTCTCTCTCTCTCAAATAAATTAAGCCTGGCAGGTGTCGCTCAGCAGCTGAGAATTGAGCCATGAACCTGAGAGGTTCCCAGTTTGACTCCCAGTCAGGGCACATGCCTGGGTTTCAGGCTCCATCCCCAGTAGGGGTCGGCCAAGAGGCAGCAGATAGATGTTTCTCATCAATGTTTCTGTCCCGCTATCCCTTTCCCTCTCCCTCTCTCTAAACAAAGTCAATAAAAACCGTATTAAAATCAATCAGTAGCCCTGGCCGGTGTGGCTCAGTGGATAGAGTGTCAGCCTGCGGATTGGGGGATCCCGGGTTCGATTCCGGTCAAGGGCATGTACCTTGGTTGCGGGCACATCCCCAGTAGGGAACGTGCAAGAGGCAGCTGATCAATGTTTCTCCCTCATCGATGTTTCTAACTCTCTATCCCTCCCCCTTCCTCTCTGTAAAAAATCAATAAAATATATATTTTAAAATAAATAAATAAAAAAAATATGTTTTATTGATTTTTTTACAGAGAAGAAGAAAGAGGGATAGAGAGAAACATCAGTGACAGAGAAGCATGGATCAGCTGCCTCCTGCACACCCCCTACTGGGGATGTGCCCGCAACCTGCAGCATGACTTTTTGATGATGTTCTCTGATATCAAAACCACAAGATGGAATCATGGCAAGAAACAACATGCACACTGAGGTGTGAGGACAGGTTCCTGAAAACCAGTATGAAGCAGGAACGCTATGACCCGTGTGCTTTCTCCACGTGTGTAGCCAGAGCTGCAGTTTAGGCAACTTAACGAAACAGGTTCTATGACTATGGCTAACTGTATTCATGTTTGAAGAGGTAGGAAACTTACACAAAAAAGGGTGAACATGGCAGACTGAGGCTGCACATGTTAGAAGGTCCTAAAATGTAAAGTTGGCCCTTGGCTGTCATCCGGGAAGTAGGCTTTGAGTGTTGTCTGTAGGCTGATGCCTCACTGTGCCCAGACTCTGCAAAAAAAAAAAAAAAAAAAGTTATTTGCACTGAGCCCCGGCTTTGCTTTTGGGAGTCTGGACTTTGGTATATGCTGGGCAGAAGGTGCCTGCTTGCCTGGTTCCATGCTGTGTGTGACCACCTCAAAAGAGGGCCAGCGATGTTAACCTACACATGGATTCCCCCAGACCAGGGGTGGGCAACCTCTTTGTGAGTGCGTGCCAAAACCAGCAAAATCTCTGACTCAAAATTCTTCTGCGTGCCAACCCTAATTTTTTGAGAACATGTTACGCCTACTTGATATCTCTTAAGGTATACGTATGTGAAGAACCTTGAAGAAATAATAAAATTCATTCGAGCAACAAAAACACAGTATATGATGATGAAAAATACATTTATTTTTTAATGTATACATGTACACTGATAGTCCGACAGAAAACTTTATGACTTCCTTTGATATTATCAGTGGGACTTTTTTTTTATTTGAGGCAAGTACACTTTATTTTATTTTATTTATCTTTAATATATTTTATTGATTTTTTACAGAGAGGAAGGGAGAAGGAGAGTCAGAAACATCGATGAGAGAGAAACATCAATCAGCTGCCTCCTGCACACCCCCCAACTGGGTATGTGCCCGCAACCAAGGTACACGCCCTTGACCGGAATCGAACCTGGGACCCTTGAGTCCGCAGGCTGACGCTCTATCCACTGAGCCAAACTGGTTAGAGCTCAGTGGGACTTTTGCTGCTGCATCACTGATGACAGAGATTTTACATCAGGTTTATATTTCGTGACCTTCAGAGATATGCACGAGCTACTACTTTCATCCATCAGGCTACTCCTATTACGAGACTTAACAAAATTCATCACTGAGAATAAAGATCCACAATTGTAAATGGAAGGTTATAAGAGAGGGTTTCGCGTGCCAGCAAAAGTTACTGGCGTGCCATGTTTGGCTCGCGTGCCAGGGGTTGCCCACCCCTGCCCCAGACTCTGCATGAATTTTCCTTTACGAACCAACTGTGTATTCTTGGCACATCACCTGCATGAAACTACACATGGGGTCCCATGAAATCTGCAAAATCTCTGGATGTGGGGGGTGGTCTTGTGGGTCCCCAATCATCCCACCGCTTAGTTGTATCAAAATTATGTTTAGGCCCTAACCGGTTTGGCTCAGTGGATAGAGCGTCGGCCTGCAGACAGAAAGGGTCCCAGGTTCGATTCCGGCCAAGGGCATGTACCTTGGTTGCAGGCACATCCCCAGTAGGAGATGTGCAGGAGGCAGCTGATCGATGTTTCTCTCTCATCGATGTTTCTAACTATCCCTCTCCCTAAAAAATCAATAAAGTATATATTATTAAAAAATTATGTTTAGGAGAGAGCTATAAGGACATGAGGAGAGGCCATGCTGATGGAGGCAGAGATGGGAGCGAGGCAGCTACAAGTGGAGGATTGACAAGACGAGGCAAGGGATTCTTTTTTTTTTTAATATATTTTTTTATTGATTTCTGAGGAAGGGAGAGAGGGAGATAGAAACATCGATGATGAGAGAGAATCATTGATCGGCTGCCTTCTGCACGCCCCCTACTGGGGATTGAGCCTGCAACCCAGGCATGTGCTCCTGACTGGAATCAAACCCGGGACCCTTCAGTCCACAGGCCGATGCTCTATCCACTGAACCAAACCTGCTAGGGATTCTTCTGAGAGCCTTCACAGGGAGCTGCTGACACCGGATCCCAGAATTCTAGTCCCCAGACTGTGACAGAACAAACTTGTTGTGAGGCACCTGATGGTGGAAATTTGTTGTGCAGCCGTAGGAAGCGAGCGCAGGGTCCATCAGGGGTCCCATGCTGTGCTGTTCAGTGGGGCTGCCCAGAGAGCTGACGAACCTCAGCAGACGGAAACTGGAGATTCCCTGGGGCCAAGGAGGAAAGCAACCTTAAAGGCATCCACCTGATAAGAAAATTGTAGGTAAAATACCCCAGGGATGGTGTATCCCTAAGAAACCCATAAAAGTGCTCTCATGAGAAAGACTTAGAACCATCTACAGGGCTCAGAAAGCACAAAACCAACTTATACGCGTGTTAGCGGATTAAGAGGGATCCCTTTCCCTTCTGTACCCTTCTCCTCTCCATGTTCTTCCCTGGCAGCATCGCCAGTGGAGTCCGAAACAACAGCCAGAGAGATGGAGGGAGAAGAGGAGGGAGAGGAAGGGAAATGCCTTCCCCTCAGGGGGCTGGCAGGAAGCTGAGGGAGGGAGAGGGGCTGTAACTTTGAATGAAGTTCATGAGCTATTTTGTGGGACTGGATACTCTAAGCACCTTAACTAAAAGTGTTTTCCAGGCTGAGTTATCTGAAAGTGAACGGAAAGGTCACGAGACAGAAGAACTTCCATTGAAAAAAGGCAAAAATTAAGTTGCTTTATAATAAAACAAAACATTATGTGTAGGATTATTTTGGTATCTATTTTCAATAGGGGGGAACTGGATGTATTTGTTCTGTTAAAAGCAGCCCTGCTGCCTGGCTGGCATGCTCAGTGATTGAGCATCAACCTATGAACCGGGAGTTCTCTGTCAGATTCCTGGTCGGGGCACATGCCCTGGCTGTGGGCTCGATCCCCAGTGTGGGAGGCAGCCCATCAATGATTTTCTCTCATCATTGATGATTTTCTCTCCCTTCCTCTCTGAAATATATAAAAGCAGCCAGTGGTAACACAAAATAGATGTGATTTCTCTTTTGGGTCTTCTTTTTACCTAAGTTACAACTTCAAGTGAAACCAACAAAAAGGAAACAGAAATATACAATTTTAAAAAGTGTATTTTTATTGATGTCAGAGAGGGAGAGACAGGAACATCAGTGATGAGATAGAATCATTATTGGCTGCCTCCGCACGCCCAACACCGGGGATCGAATTCACAACCTGGGCATGTGTCCTGACCAGGAATCAAACCATGACCTCCTGATTCATAGGTCAACGCTCAACCACTGAGCCACACTGGCTGGGCATAAATATACAATTTTGAGAATAGAAAATGTTTACAAATATAGGTACAGAAAGTGTCCTCAAACTACGCAAATATCCAGGTACCACCTAAGCCTGCCCAGGTGGACTCTCTGAAGATGGGCCCAGAAACCTGCAATTCCAACACCGTTTTCAGGTGGGTCCTTCGCACGTTATGAGGATCATTTCAGGTGGAAAGGTCTTAGGTTCCCATTTTTAATGAGCCCAGTTCTTGGGTCCTTAAGAGCCTCAGGTTTCTGATTTGTTAAGGGCAGAATACCCTCAGGCAGGGCCGCATGCACTCACTGCAGACATAAGCCGTCCTCCCACTTCCTGCACACAGATGTCTCCCTGTGTGATTCCCACTGGGTGTTGCCTCCAGGAGCACATAGCCACAGAGCCTGTGTGGGCTCCCCATTTTGGAGAGAAGGGACGTGAATAGTACCCCGGGACCTCAGACACACATTCTGGGACTCCAGTAGCAGCTTCATTGAACAAAGCTACTTTCAGGACTTACTGAGTGGAACCTGCTTAGATGTCTGGACAAGAATGTCAAACAACATTCACTTACCCCTAAACGGTTTGGCTCAGTGGCTAGAGCGTCAGCCTGTGGACTGAAAGTTCCCAGGTTTGATTCCGGTCAAGGGCATGTACCTTGGTTGCGGACACATCCCCAGTGGGGAGTGTGCAGGAGGCAGCTGATCGATGTTTCTCTCTCATCGATGTTTCTAGCTCTCAGTCCCTCTCCCTTCCTCTCTGTGAAAAATCAATAAAATATATTTAAATAAATAAAAATAAGAACAACAATACTCACTTTGTTGAATCTGTTGGGCGGGTCCTTCCTCCCAGGCTCCACCTTCTGAAAGCTGCAGAACTGTGTTGGTCGCAGCAGCAGGGCCAAATGTCCCAAGAAGCAAGTCCCCACCAGCCCTGTACGGACCGCCCATCACAAGGTGGTCCCCTATGAATCACAAAGGCTGTTACCTAAAGGATGTTATGAAAGGTACCATCAACTGCCTGAAAGACCTTGGGAAATACACTGAGTAATCGTGGCTATGCCAATTCCCACACGTCTTATTTATTGTTAATCCTCACTTGAGATTATTTTTTTCCATTGAGAGTGGGAGAAAGAAGGGGGAGAAATATCCACCGCTTGCCTCCTACACTGGTCCTGACCGGTGCTGGTGATCGAACCTGTAACCCAGGTACGTGCTCTTGACCAAGAATCAAACCCAAGACCCTCTGGTGTACAGGCCAACGCTCTAACTGAGCCACACTGGTTAGGGCCACACACTTCTTTCCTCTTCAGACGGATCCTGCCTAGTTGTCCCAGGATACCAACCCCCTCTCCAGGCCCACAGTGACTTCCTGATAAGGCTTCTGCAGTATCAAGTCTTAAAAACATAGCCCATCCAGTGTGGTTCAATGGTTGAGCATCAATCTATATATCAGGAGTTCACAATTCAATTCCAGGTTGGGGAACCTGCCTGGGTTGTGGACTCCATCCCTAGTGTGGGGAGTGCAGGAGGAAGCTGATCAGTGATTCTCTCTCATCATTGATGATTTTGTTCCTCCCTTCCTCTCTGAAATCAATAAAAAACAAACAAATAACATTAACCGATCTTTAATCCCAGTGACTTCTAAGAAGCCAAGACTTTCTGTCCTACTGGAACCTACTCTAATGAGCCAAACAGGAGAGTCTGACATATTTTCCTCTCACTCCTGCTGTTTAAATTGCCACTTTTACAACAATAGTGAATCAAAAAAGGGAAAGTGTACATAATCCCACAAATCAATTGCAATTGTCCTCATGTACATTGTTTTGCCCATCTATAGTTACATATATGAAGTTACTCGAATAAGAAGTGTGCCAGGGAAGGAAAGACAGGCTTAAAGTGGAAAGCAACGGTCTCCTGCCCCACCCTACCCAACAGTCACACATTCCACCAACTACTTTTAACTGTTTTTATTCCAGTTCCTAAATAAGGCTATGTCTGTAATTCTGATCTTTCATGGCTTATAAACTTTACCGCCTTCCTTCTTTGATAAGGAATTAAGATTTTACTTAGTTCTGTGATCCTCTTTTTGATTCTAATTTTTGTCCTCTCACTGTTTAATGTTCTAATTTTGGCCTCCTAAGCAATCTATTCTATTTAAAAGCTAACTTCCTAAGATGAGGATACAGAGAAACTCCCCTACACCCCACCCCTAAATTCGCCATTACACCTCTGAGTTTCTTTGTAAAATGCAAAACCAGCACCTACTGTTTATACTATAGTTATATTTCTCCCTCTTTTATCCCAATCTCATGAGTTCTCTGCCTTTTCTAGGATGAAATATTAACATCACAGTCAAATGAAGACTCCTTTCTAAAGTCTGGTTCACACCTGGACAACTGTCTTGTATATTTGTTTCTTTCTAACAATTTCTTTACCCTAAAGTTCCGATACACACCCGCTTCCCACTAATCCTCGACAGTATTTGGTATGATCTTAAGATTTTCTTTCAGCTCTGCACAGGTTTCCTTTTCTTCTCCAACTTTTTTTTTTTTTTTTAGCAAATTATAGTGTATTTTTGTTCTCATAACTCTTTAAGAGTTATCTTAGACTTATTTTCATTTGCAATTATTTCTTGGCTCAATCTCCAGTTTAAATGTTTGGTTCCCAGAGTATCTGTTCTTTTTTTAAAAAATCTATTTTTCCTTTTACATTGAAAGCTTTCAAGTCTCTTGCTCCCTACCTTCCATCTATATTGAAGAGACTATCTGAAAAAAACATGGGAGCCTCCATAGATGGGGAGGGAAGCTAGTTTAATGGCAAGATTTGCTTTGAAGGGAGTAGGGCCAGAACCAGGTATTAGGACGAAGGTCACTGAGATGCCAAGAAAAGGCAGCCCTTGTTCTGGAGCATAATTCACCAATCTCCTAGTCTCCAGACTAAATTTTTTTTTTTTGGGGGGGGGGGGGGGGCGGATACCTCATTTAATCCCTATTTTATTTTGCTCACTCACAGGCAGATAATGCAAAACAAGAAGGGGGAGGAAACTTGGAATTTCACCAACAGACCATCAGTTAACCCTGCTTTTCTGCCCCGTTAGTCTGAAACTCTGTCAAGGGGCTGAGAACTCTAGTGCCATAGCCCTCTCTTCATGGTCCTGGCTTTAGCCTTTTCCACTCTGCATCTCCAGGTGATGGTCTCCCACCTGCTTTCACTTTGCTCAAATCTACAGTAATGGCCTCTCCACTTTACCATTATTGATATACACTTCAGCCTTTTTTGGGGGGAACAAATCTTCCAGTATCTTATCATTTCTAGGAATGTATTATAGGGATAACATCTGATTAAGTTTGGGTGGTTGTTTGCAATAAAATGATAATCTGATGGACACAGTTCCATTCTGAATTTCCTATTTCCTGCTAAAAGCTTTGAAAGCTTTCCATCGGTTGTCATGTTCATACGCTCTCACCTAAATGTATACGTGCACACATTTTAGTGCACATACAAGTAACTTGTGCTGGTTTGGGAAATGACAGGCTCTTGGGTTTTATTGATAGGGATCCTGACTCCATAAATCAGGGTACGCTTGGTAATCTGCAGTTTCAATGTACACACCAAGCAATTCTGGTGCGTGTGGTTGTCTGATGTCTAGAAAAGAAGTTCTGGCCTTGAGCTCTTCCATCCTAATTACTCATAGGGTTTCTCTCCCCCGAGTTTTCTCATATTGAATAAGGGATTTATAATAATTGAAAGCCTTCTCACATTCACTACACTTATAGGGTTTCTCTCTAGTATGAAAAGGCCTTTTCATAGTGATTACATTTATAGGGTTTGATGCCGGTGTGTTCTCTGGTGCATAATGAGATCTCTATTTGAAACCTTTTGTACAATGACTGTATTAATAAGGTTTCTTCCCTATAGAATGAATTTGCAGATACACAAGCTGTGATCATTGATAAAAAGTTTTCCCACAGTGGTTACATTCATAGGGCTTCTCTCCAGTGAGAATCCTCTTATGTGCAACAAAGATAGAGTTACAGCAGGATTTTCCCCAATGAGCACACAAATATGGTTTCTCTCCAGTGTGAATTCACCGACGCCTGGTAAGGTGACTGCCCCATAAAGAACTTTTTCACAATGATTACATTCATTCATGGGGTTTCTCGACCATGTGTGTCTTCTCATGTTTTTTAAGAGCTAAACGACCACTGAAGGCTTTAACACACATGGTACACTGATAGGGCTTCTCTCCAGTGTGTGTTCTCTGATGCACAATGAGGAGATATCTCTGGCTGAAGGCTTTAACACAAATTTTACACTTATAGGGCTTCTCTCCAGTGTGTGTTCTCTGATGAACAATGAGGCCAGATCTCTGGCAGAAAGCTTTCCCACAATGACTGCATTCATAAGGTTTCTCTCCAGTATGGGTTCGCTTGTGCACGACAAGCTGTGACTGTTGCCGAAAAGATTTCCCACACTGGTCGCAGTGGTAGGGTTTCTCGCCAGTGTGTGTTCTCTCATGTTTTCGAAGAGATGACCCATCACTGAAGGCTTTCCCGCAGTCAATACACTCATAAGGCTTTTCTCCAGTGTGTGTTCTCTGATGCAGAATGAGGTGAGACCTCCATTTGAAAACTTTCCCACAATGATTACATTCATAAAATTTCTTCTCTCCAGCATGAGTTCGCAGATGCGCACGAAGTTGTTTTCGCTCCCAAAAAGATTTCCCACAGTGGTTACATTCGTACGGTTTCTCTCCACTGTGAATCCTTTTATGTGCAACAAAGTCAGAGCTACGGCTGAAGGAATTTCCACAGTGAGTACACAAGTACGGTTTCCCTCCACTATGAATTCTCTGATGCCTAGTAAGGTGACGCTGCCGGTTAAGGAACTTTTCACAATCATTACAATTATGGTGTTTCTCACCTGTGTGGGTTCTCTTGTGTTTTATAAGAGCTGACTGACCCCTAAAGGTTTTAACACACAGGTGACACTGATAAGGCTTCTCTCCAGTGTGCGTTCTCTGATGCGCAACAAGGAGATATCTCCATTTGAAAGCTTTTCCACAATGACTGCAGGTATATGGCTTCTGTCCAGTGTGTGTCCTCTGGTGTGCAAGCTCAGAACAACAGCTGCGGGATTTTCCACGTAGATTACATGCACGTGGCTTCTTTCTGGTCTGGATGATGTCACCGTCATGAACAGATGAGGCCGCACAGAAGGCACCATAATCCTCCTCATATCCAGGATCACCGACAATTATTTCAGTTTGTATAATGCGTTTGTCACATGTGTACTGACTTTCTCCAAAATGCGCTGGCTTGTTTTCATTCAGGGACATGCTGTACCTAACATTTCCATTGTCCTTACAATCATCTCTGTTCTCTACCGAAACACTTCTATTATGGAAACGCACAGATGTGCCATAGTGGAAGGAGTCACTGTCGAGAGTATAATCACAAGGCTTATTATTTCCCGTTTTAACATTTATAAGTTTATTCAAGTGAATGCTCTGAGAGAAGGCCCTGGCACTTTCAAGATTTTTACAGGGCTGCAGATGGGCACCACCTTTCTGATGATTAATGAAACCTGAATTCTGTTTCAACTCTTGAAACTGTGAGTCAAGCTTGTGCAAATGTGTTCTTGCAGGTAATGTCAGAGGTAGAAGGCTTTCACTCAGATAACTTCCGCCAAGGTCATGCTCAGAATTTTCCACTTTAGCAAACACATTCTCCCCTGAGGTAGGTACAATCTGACTCAAAGATTCTTCCTGGTGCCCCATTGGCTGGTCCCTCCTATCCTGTGTTTTTCCTACTGACACAGACCAGGGGCCCTCTACACAGCGTTTCATTTCCACGTGGAAGGATGGTTCTTCCACACCAATATCCTCTTCAAAACTGGACTCGTTCTTTTCAAGTGAAGTCTTCCACTCTGAAAGAAATCCAAAATGCCTGAATTACTGCAAAAGCCTGAGATGGGAAGGAGAATGAAGGAAAACACCACGTATGAGAGATGTCTCTGGGTTTGTTTAGAGTCCATGAACTATAATTCCATGCAGGATGTAAAAGAGTGGGAAGGACCAGCAAAGAGGAAATCAGTGAAGAAGCACAAAAAACAAGCAAAGGTAATGAAGAGTTGACTGAGGAGAGCTGATACCCAAAGGGGGAGTAAGGAAATAAGAATAAGCACAAGCCCTAGCTGGTTTGGCTCAGTGGATAGAGTGTCGGTCTGCCGAATGAAGGGTCCTGGGTTCGATTCCGGTCAAGGGAACATGCCTGGGTTGCAGCCTCAATCTCCAGTGGGGGGCGTGCAGGAGGCAGCCAATCAATGATTCTCTTTCATCATTGATGTTTCTATCTCTCCCTCTATCCTTCTCCCTTCCTCTCTGAAATCAATAAAGATATATATATATATATATATATACACACACACACACACACACACACACACATATATAAAAGAATAAGCATGAGAATGTAAGTATTTCTTTTTAAAATATATTTTATTGATTTTTTACAGAGAGGAAGGGAGAGGGATAGAGAGTTAGAAACATCGATGAGAGAGAAACATCAATCAGCTGCTTCCTGCACACCCTTTACTGGGGATGTGCCCGCAACCAAGTACATGCCCTTGACTGGAATCGAACCTGGGACCCTTCAGTCCACAGGCCGATGCTCTATCCACTGAGCCAAACCGGTCAGGGCGAGGATGTATAGAAGGAACTGATCTGAGGATATGTGGTCCTCAATAAGCACAAAAGATACTGATGCCCAGTTGTTGGGACCTGTGAATATGGTACCTTATTTATTTTTTCAATATGTTTTTAATTAATTAATTAATCCCCACATGAGGATATTTTTCTATTGATTTTTTTAGAGCAAGTGGAAGAGAGAGGGAAAGACAGAAACATCAATGTAAGAGAAACACATCGATTGGTTTCCTTCTGCACGAGTCCGGAACAGGGTCCAGGCCAGGGAGGAGTCTGCAACCAAGGTACATGCCCTTGACCGGAATCGAACCTAAGACCCTTCAGTCCGCAGGCTGACGCACTATCCACTGAGCCAAACTGTCTAGGGCTCAAATATGTTTTTATTGATTTCAGAGAGAGGAAGGGAGAGGAAAAGAGGGACAGAAAGATAACTGATGAGAGAGAAACTGAAAGGGGACCTGAGGACTGCTTCCTCAGGTGGAAGCTATGATGAGGGGCTGGTGAAAAAGAGAGGTCAGGAGGACCTGGGAACAAGACAAGGTGGGTGAAGGGTAAAGAAGAGAGGGAAAATGGGAACAGAAATAAACCCAGGCCTGAGAAATGTGCAGACGACAGTAGCGAGTGTTCTTGACGGGCTGGACCCGTGGATGACGACATGGCTGTCTTGCTGGACATGAGGCAGCAGAGAACTCGGAGGAAGCTCCTGCAAATGGCCTCCCTCCTCCTCTGCCCAAGTTAACTAAATGCTCTCACCTCCGGGAGGCGGTTCCTGCTCCGCCCTCCATGGACCAGCACCTCGCTCCAGGCAGGAGATCACATCCACAGTGGGGAGCAGAAGTCCTGGCCAATAGGAAAGAACAGAGAAAGAGATTGTGTCCCCAGGCCCAGCCCGCTCCCCTGGGGTCAGACAGGGACGGACTAGGAGGGCCCGGGAGCCATTCCTAGGAAAGAAGTCACAAACGTGCAGTGGAGGCTGACTGAACAGCAATACCAGGATCTGCATCTACAAGGGACTCACTTCTGTCCTGAGTATAGGGTTAGCTCTTAAAGGCACCAGAGGACAATTTAAGATGAAGGAAAAACGAACAAACAAACAGAAATATATATATGTGTATATATATATATATATATATATATATATATATATATATTTATTCTGTAATTTTACAAAATATAAGGTGTTCTAGCAGAATAACTGAATAGACAGTCCAGAAATATAAGTTTCCTCCTAAGAGAAAGGATTATCAGGTCTTTATATATTAGAGTTTCTCTTTACTATAAAGAAGGACAGTTATCTGTGGACCTTACTAAAGTGTAAGTTTTATTATTTGCAAGCAAACACACACACACACACACACACACACACACACACACACACAAAGTGACCCACTCTGGGGGTGCTTCACCCCAGCACAAGCACACCCTTGGAGTCAGAGCTCGGAGTCCTAGGGGCAGAAAGCCCATGCGATGGGTAGAGCCCAACTTACCCAGAGAGACAAGGTGGTCACACGTCTCCAGAGTCACGTCGCGGTACAGTGTCCTCTGGACCAGGTCCAGCTGTCCCCACTCCTCACGTGTGAAGCTCACCAGCACATCCTTGAAGCTCACAGGTAGCTGAAACATCGCCTGTGTTACCATGGGGCCCTGCCTCCCCGACAGGAAGGTTGAGGAGGGCAGGACAGCGAAGAGGGGGAGGTGGTGTGGGATGGAGAAGGGGTCCAGAGCATCACAGGGTTCCCGCCTCTGGGCGGTGCTCTGAGCAGACACCAATGCAGTCCAGAGTCTTCACTTCTGAGGGCCTGTCTGTTGCTGGTCACACCAGTGATTCTGACTTTCTGTCCCAGGAAACAGTGGGAACCCCACTCCCTACTTTTCCACAAAATCACAGATTTAAAGGAACTCAAAGAGGATGTTCAAAATTGTAGATGAGCAAAACACAGCCCGGCAGACAGGCCAAGACTGTGTGTGCTTTCAGGTTAATGCCATGAGCTAAACTGTTCTCCCCCAAATTCACATGTTGAAGTCCTTCCCCACCATGTGACTGCATCTGGGGAGAGGGCCTTTATTAAAATAATGTTAATGGGGGTTCTATGGGCAGAGCCCTAATGCAGTGGGATTGGTGCCCTCAAAAGGAGACCACCAGAGACTTCTTTCTCCACCATTGAGGACACAGAGAATTAGCAAGCGAGGAAGAGGGTCGTCAGGAAACCAACTGTGCTGGCCCTTGGTCTCAGACTGTTAGGTTTCAGAACCATGAGAAAATGAATGCTGCCTGAGCCACACAGTCCATGCTATTTTGTTACAGCAGCTGCAGTAGTCCTAATACTGATAAAAATGGGTTTTATGTTTTTTTTCAAAGGCCATGTACAAAAAGAACATGGGGGAGAGAGCATATGTGGCCTGTAGAGCCTAAGGCAGTTCCCACCACCTGGTCCTTTACAGAAAACATTGGCAGAGCAGGCGTTCCAGGAAGCCTGGCAGGTAAGGGGTCACGCACCCTGGCCCTGGGTGCCAGGCCTGATGTGGCATCTCAGCTTCACAACTGAGTAGCTGGATTCCTGGGTGAGTCCCTGAACTTCTCAGGTGTGAGCTGCCCTGACGTGACCATGAAGGCAGCATACCACTCTGGACATCTCACAGGATGTCCAGACATGAGGGAAAGAGACCTGGCCCAAGGCACCAGGTACAGGGGGCCCCAGGAACCCCTGGCTCACCCACACAGGGAAGGAGCTGTATCTGCAGGGAGCCTGGGGGTCTCACCCAAAGGTATAAGGCAGCATCATGGCTCCTGGGGAGGCGAGTGCTATCTTCCTGGACCCACTTTACAGCTGAGGAGACAGAGAGGCAAACATAGCCAAGGTCTCTAACTCACCTGGGATGGGACTGGCTGAGCACACACTTCCATTTCCTCCTCAGACCTGAAGAAGCCGTCTCAGTGGGGGCAGCGCTAGTGGTGGAGGCACAATCGGAGTCAGCCCCTCCTCAGCACCCCCACACCCTCGAGCCCACCCCACCCCCAAAAAGGAGAGGAATGTTCCAGCTGAGGGGCATTGTCTTTGGGTATGAGGAGCAGGAAGGCAGGACTCTGAGGTCAGCCAAGGTGTCCATGCCGGGGTTCCAGTGGGGAAGCGGGTCCAGCCTGCTCAGGTCTGGGCTGGGGATGGTCCTGAGCTGCCCCCAGGCTAAAGGTAAATGCTTAGACACGTGCTGGGGTGTTTGAACTGTGATCTCACAGATACACAGTTTTCCCTCAACATACAAACAAACAGGCCAGTTTTTTTCTGTCATTCCAAGAGAATGAATGGGAGAGGTAAAGGCAGGGTGTCAAAGCAATTGTATAATTTTTAATTATTGCAATGAGCCTGGTCGGTGTGGCTCAGTGGTTAAGCGTCTGCCTACAAACCAGGAGATCGCGGTTTGATTCCTGGTGAGGGCATACGCCTGGGTTGTGAGCTCGATCCCCAGTAGGGGGCGTGCAGGAGACAGCTGAGATGTTTCTATCTCCCTTCATCTCTGAAATCAATTAAAAAATATATAAAATATTCCAATGAAACATCTAATGGTTTGAAAAAAAAAGAAAGAAAAGAAAACCTGTACAGTTCCCAAACAACAGTGAAACATGACCTGGTTTCAAAAAATGTTTCTGCACAATTTAAAATATTACAAGGAAACATCTGCCAGTTTCAAAATATGTGTGTGGGGGATGATGACAAGGAGGATATGAGAATCCCCAGAGCAAAGGACACTATGAAAGAGGGGTGTCGTCCCACATGCACCCTCCCTCAAGACTTCTGGAGGTACCAAAATGCTGCCCCACTGCCTGGGCCAGAATAACAGAATAGACAGTCCAGAAATAAAACCTCGCTTATATGGTCAATCCATGACAAACAAGGAGGGATATACAAAAGGTTAAGACAGTCTCTTCAATAAATGGTGATGGGGAAAACTAAACAGATAGATGCAGAAAAATGAAACTAGGCCACTTTCTAACTCCATATGCAAAAATAAACTCACATTAGATTAAAGACTTAAATGTAAAAAAAAAAAAAAAAAGGAAGGAAAAAAAAAGGTAAGACCTAAAACCATAACACTTCTACAAGAAAACACAGGCAATAAACTTTTTGACACTGGTCTTACCAATAATTTTTATTTATTTAATTTTTTAAAATCCTCACTCAAGGATATATTCATTGATCTTAGAGAAAAAAAGGCACACACACACAGACACAGAAATGGATGTGAGAGAAACTTCATCAGTTGCCTTCTATAAATGCCCCAACCAGAGAGCAAATTCACAATCATTTGGTGTATGGAACAATGCTCCAACCAACTGAGCCACCCAGCCAGGTCCTATCAATTATTATTTTTTAATATATATGTATATATATTTTATTAATTTCAGAGAGGAAGGGAGAGGGAGAGAGAGATGGAAATATCAATGATGAAAGAGAATCATCGATTGGCTGCCTCCTGCACGTCCCCCACTGGGGATCGAGCCCGAAACCCAGGCATGTGACCAGAATTGAACCCGGGACCCTTCAGTCCACAGGCTGACGCTCTATCCACTAAGCCAGACCAGCTAGGGCCTACCAATCATTTTTAGATATTGTGTCCTAGGGCAAGGGAAACAGAAGCAAAATAAACAAATGGAAGTATATTAAACTATAAAGCTTTTGTGCTGAAAGGAAACCATCAACAAAACAAAAAGGCAACTTATGAATGGGAGAAGACATTTGTAAAAGATTTATCTGATAAGGGGTTACTATCCTATATACTAGTATATAAAGAACTCACACAGCGCAACATAAAAAAAAGAAAATCCAATTTAAAAACACGCAGAGCCCTGGCTGGTGTGGCTCACCTGCTTAAAGCATCGTTCCAAAAGGAACCCTAGGGCCCTGTTGGTGACATGCAGATGGGTACAGCCACTGTGGAAAAGTGTGGAGTTACCTCAAGAAATTTAAAATGGAGCCGTCTTATGACCCAATGATTCCCTTTGGGAAATTTATCCCAAGAAACCTGAAACACTAATTTGAAAGAATGTACCCACCCTTAGGTTCAATGCAGTATTATTTACAATAACCAAGATATGGAAGCAACCCAAGTGTCCATCAATAGACGAGTGGATTAAAAAATTGTGGCACATATGTATCTACAAAAAGAATATTACTTGGCTATGAAAAAGAATGAAATTTTGTCATTTGTGACAGCATGGATGGACCTAGAGTGTATTATGCTAAGTAAACGAAGTCAGAAAACGAAAAACTGTATAATTTCACTTACATGCAGAATCTAAAACATAAACAAAATAGAAACAAACTCATACAGAGATAAACTGATGGTTGCCAGATAGGTGGAGGGGTGGACGAAAAGGTCGAGGGGATTAAGAAGTACAATCTGCCGACTATAAAAATAATCCCACGGATTGTAAAGTACAGCCTAGGGAATACAGTCACTAATATCCTAATAACTGTGAATGGTGCCAGGTACCAGACTTACCAAGAAAAGCACAAGGTACCTAAATGTCTAATCACTATGTGTACACCTGAATCTAATAGTGTACGTCAACTATAATTAAAACATACTTTTTTAAAAAAAATAAAAAGCTTGAGTAAAAATTCACCAAGGCCTGGTGACTGGGGAGCCAGCAGCCATGATCCTGAGCACACTGTCACCCTGGCTCTCAGCTTGCCCCCCCAGCACACCCCTGCCCGGCCCACTGCCCCTGCCCTCTTTCCTGTCATTCTCCACCAGGAGCCACCTCTCAGCCCCTCTCCCCTGGGTGCCCTGCCCCATCTGCCCTGTGCTACCGGATGCTTCTCTCTGCCTTCCCCTGCTGGTGTCTACGTTCTGGGTGGTATGAGACTGCAAGGACAATGACATCCAATCCATCTCCATCCCTTACAACTGCAAGGTCTGGCTCTCGCTCCCCCTTCGGGCCCCTCTCACCATTATCTCTTCTCTGCAGACAAACTTTTAAAAAAAATATTTAACTTTTTTATTTCAGAGAGGAAGGGAGAGGGAGAGAAACATCAACGATGAGAGAGAATCATTGATCAGCTGCCTCCCGCATGCCCCACACCGGGGATCGTGCCCTGACAGGGAATCGAACGGTGACCTCTTGGTTCTTAGGTGGACACTCAGCTGCTGTTAAACCTCACCCGAGGATATTTTTCCACTGATCTTTTGGAGAGACTGGAAGACAGAGGGAAACATCCATGGGAGAGAAACACTTCGATTGGCTGCCTCCTGCACGTGCCCCAACCAGGGCCAGGGCCAGGGAGGAGCCTGAAACCAAGGTACGTGCCCTTGACCAGAATCGAACCCAGGGCTTCTTTGATCCCCAGGCCGATGGTCTATTCACTGAGCCAAGTTGGCTAGGGCTCTTCTCTGCAGAGAAATGTCTCAATTCATTCCACTCAATGATCCGGGACGCCTCCAAGTCCACACCATCCTAAGTGGCTCGTAGCCAACTTCTCAGGGGAGGTTCTCCTTCTGTTTAAGCCCCACCCTCGCCACCACGCTCCTGCTCCTCCCAGCCGAGTGACCAACACCCTCAGTCTCTCTTCCTCTCCCTGCCCATCCTCACCCTGCCCTCACTTATGCACACTCACAGACGCACCACACCCAAGAAGGCTGCCCACAGCTCTAGATGATGCTGTCTTGTGACACTCTAGCCCAGCGGTTCTCAACCTGTGGGTCAAGACCCCTTTGGGGGTTTAAAGACCCTTTCACAGGGGTCGCCTAAGACCATCAGAAAACACATATATGATTACATATTGTTTCTGTGATTAATCACTATGCTTTAATTATGTTCAATTTGTAACAATGAAATTGGGGATCACCACAACATGAGGAACTGTATGAAAGGGTTGCGGCGTTAGGAAGGTTGAGAACCACGGCTCTAGCCCGTCCCTGAGCAATCTCCTACTGCCTACCCACCTCCACCCTCTGATCCTCTCCTTCCCTGTCTGGGAGCACCCACTCTGCAGTCAGACTGCTTACTTTTTTTTTTTTTAAATAAGTTTACTGATTTGTGGAAAGGAAAGGAGAGGGAGAGAGACAATCAATGTGAGCGTGGAACTCCGATTGGCTGCCTCCTGCACAGCTCCTACTGGGGATCGGGCCAACAACCTGGGCATGAGCCTTGACCGGGAATCAAACCAGCAACCGCATGGTGCACAGGATGACACCCAACTCACTGAGCCACACTGGCCAGGGCCAGACGGTCTGCATTCAAGGTCCCAGCTCGACCACTGCCTCGGTAGGACCCCACAGACGTTAACCCCTCTGGGCCTCAGTTCCCTCATCTGTAGACTTCCGGAAGAACAGCAGGTCCTGCCTCATGGTGCTGCTGTGAGGAGTGAGTTGAACCCTGTGCTGACACCCAGTATGGGCACAGCACATTGTAGCTGGACAAGTGGAATGAGAAGTTAACTATTAGAGGACGCTCTACCAAGAAAAGGCGGGAGCCTGCAAGCGGGCCACGTCAGAACAAAGTCTTGCAGGCAAGACTTATTGTTCCGAGGCAGAACTTTCCTTGAGGTGATAAATAGTCCATGAGGGCATGGAGAGCCAGGGGAGGGTGCACTGCTGCAGGTGGAAAGGGTCTTTGTATAACATAGGAAATTAACAGTTTAATGTATAACTCAGTTCTGATGATCTCATAAGCATGCCTGTTAATTATTGTCACTTGCTGTACTCCATTGTTATTTGCCGTACTCCCCAAATAAAGGCCATGAGAGCTTTGGGGGCTTTGCTACTTGCCTGAGCGAACTGTAGCCCTCTGCTTCTCTGTATCCTGCACGCCGAGATCACCTCAGCGTCATCGTTCACAAAGAACATCAATACACATTCATATCAATTACACACAAACATGAAGTTCTCCTTCCGTATCTCATGCTGGCCCCGGGAAGGGTCTGGCTGGGACCCTGTAGGACGGGGAGGAGGCTCCTTTCTTTACTTTTCCAATTTCCTCTTTCCTTGATGATGGGGTGGGGTTTCATGGGCTGCCCCAGGCTCCCCGACACTGCCATTCCCTCCTCATCTAGCCATACCCCCTATAGCAGTGGTCGGCAAACTGCGGCCCCCTGAGTGTGGCTCTTCCACAAAATACCAAGTGCGGACACGCATACAGTGCGATTGTAACTTCGTGGCCCATGCGCACAAGTCGGTTTTCGGCCTGGGCGAGTCTATTTTGAAGAAGTACTGTTGATATTTGGCTCTGTTGACTAATGAGTTTGCCGACCACTGGCTTAGAGCATACACCAAGGTTGCAGGCTTGATCCCCAGTCAAGAATCAACCAACAGCCGAAACCGGTTTGACTCAGTGGATAGAGCGTTGGCCTGCGGACTGAAGGGTCCCCGGTTTGATTCCGGTCAGGGGCATGTACCTGGGTTGCGGGCACATCCCCTATAGGGGGTGTGCAGGAGGCAGCTGGTCGATGTTTCTCTCTCATCGATGTTTCTGACTCTCTATCTCTCTCCCTTCCTCTCTGTAAAAAATCAATAAAATATATTAAAAAAAAAAAATCAACCAACAAATACATAAGTAAGCGCAACAACAAATGACTAACTCTCTCTCTCCCTAAAAGCAATCAATCAATAAAAAGCAATGGAAATGCAGAGCGCCTTCAGCCATTTCCCCTGCCCTAACACCCCCCCTTGCACTGAGTTATTTCCAAAGCCACAGGGTCCCACTCCCAGGGGCTCTCTGAAACCCAACAGGCAAAGCCTCAGGCCCAGGACAGCTTCAGCTCCCAGTCCTGCCCGCCCCTCCAGCCCCTAACTCGGGGCATCAGCACCCACAACCAACGGAGGCCCCCAACACCCAGGGACAGGTGTTTGCTGACGCTGTTTGCTCGGGCTGGGCTCCCCTTCTTCTTTGTTCACTTGGACAACATACACTTTCTCTTCAGACTGTGTACAAAGTTCACCTGCCAGTGGAAGGAAACGTGGCTAAGTGTTCTGGGGCCGGGTGTCTCTAGGGCAAGGGTGGGGATGTAAGGGAGGGTGGCAGCTCTCCTGGAGAACTTTTCTAGTTCATGGAAGCCAAACAGAGAACACACCTAGAAGCGAGATCTCCGCAGACTGACAAAGGGCTTTCCAGGGATGAGCTTGCAGCTTCCTTTGGGCCAGTGGTCAGCAAACCGCGGCTCTTTGGCCCCTTGAGTGTGGCTCTTCCACAAAATACCACGTGTGGGCGCGCACGTACAGTGCGAAGTTGACTTAAAACTTTAAGTCAAGTTTATTAAGTTAATTTTAGGGAACGTTGTGGAGTGAAAGAAGATGTAGTGCCGGGGATGGAGAAAGGTATGGTGAGATGGTTTGGACATAAGAGAGAGGATGAACAAAAGGAGATGGACGAAACAAGTGTACAAGACGAGTGTGGATGGGAGAGTTGGAAGGGGTCGACCTCAACGAACGTACCTCCATCAGATTGAGGACGTTTTTAGCAAAGGCCAGCTTAGGAGTACCCTAATGAAGTTAATAACAATGTACCTACCCATATACTTTAAGTTGAAAAAATCTGGCTCTCACAAGAAATTTCAATCGTTGTACTGTTGATATTTGGCTCTGTTGACAAATGAGTTTGCCGACCACTGGGCTAGGCATTCAGAATTAAGGAAGGAACATGCGAAGATTAAGTGCAAAGAGGGGAGGGGAGGAGAGGGGAGGGGAGGGGAGGAGAGGGGAAGAGGAAGCAAGACAGGGGTCAGGGATGACACAATATTCAACAACAAAAGCATCTCAAAGGGGCGCTAACCCCAGACAGAAACATGGAAACAATGGACAGAGTCTGCCTAAGACCAGTGGTTCTCAACCTTCCGGCCCTTTAAGTACAGTTCCTCATGTTGTGACCCAACCATAACATTATTCTCGTTGCTACTTCATCACTGTCACCTTGCTACTGTTATGGATCGTCATGTCAATATCTGATATGCAGGATGGTCTTAGGCGACCCCTGTGAAAGGGTCGTTAGAGCGCCAAAGGGGTCGGGACCCACAGGTTGAGAACCGCTGGGGCCCTAAGACAATGATAAGCTTTTTCACTACAAAATAGCCCTGGGGCGTGACCACCTGCCAGGACCGGCCTGGTGAGGAATTTACGACCCTCTTCGGACCCTGAGGGGTCACTTTTCACAGGGGACTCCTTTCTTTATCCACCAGGTGGACTAACCTGGGCTACCGGCTCCTGCACAGAGAGCCTCCCTGGGGGTGGGCAGTGTGGTTTAACCCTTTGAGTGCCAACCAATATCCTAGGAACTCTGCTAAAATTGCCAAGGCATTTTTGCTGATTTTACAGGAGTTTAGGAAAAAAAAAATTATGAATCGCAAGCAAATGAAGTTACATATTCAAAAACTTAAGGAAACCTTTACTACATTGACATATTTGGCAATATCGTCATCACTAATAAAAGCAGACTTAGAGCCCTGACCTGTTTGGCTCAGTGGATCGACCGTCCGCCTGTGGACTGAAGGGTCCCGGGTTCGATTCCGGTCACGGGCACATCCCCTCAGTTAGGGGGTGTGCAGGAGGCAACTGGTCCATGTTTCTCTCCCATCGATGTTTCTAACTCTCTATCCCTCTCCCTTCCTCTCTGTAAAAAATCAATAAAATATATTTTTTAAAAAAAGCAGACTTAGAACTGGACGCCCTTTAGAAGCTTTGATAGCGCTCCCGGCACTGTAGGGGTTAATAGAGGAAAAATGGAGGCGCGGTCCAGGTCTGGGTGGGAGGCGCCACATCCACAGACGTCCGCCTGCGTCCCGACAAAAACTCTGCAGCCCGGAGCCTGTTTTCCGGCAGAAAAGGCCCCACGAGAGGAGCCCCGCCCGGCCCTGCAGCCGGAGGGCCGCCCCCATCGGGCGACAGCGAGGGGCCCTGACGGGACCAACCGGCCCTCTCCCCGTTCCCGCAGCCGGAGCGGGGTGAATCAAACAGGCCCCTGCCCGGTCCCGCAAGAGGCCGCCTCCGGGCCGGTCCGCTCCCTCCCTCCCCGGCGCCGCCCGGGTCACTTCGGCCCGGTCCAGCGACCCGCTCCGCCCCCCTCACAGCGGAACCTCCGCGCCCGTCGCGGCGCGCCAGACTCACCTCCGCGGGCGAGGCAATGGCGGCGCTTCCGGTGCGCGGCGGAAGTGCGCGCGCTCGGCGCCAGCAACTACAAGTCCCAGAAGGCAGCGCGCCGGGGGGGGGGGTGCTGGTTCTCGCGCGCCTTTGGCCGTTTCTCGCGAGGCGCTGCGCGGCGGTTGCTCACCGCAACGGCGGCGGCGTCTTGACTGGCGGTGGGTTTAGGGCGCGGCTGGCTTCCCCCCCGCCCCCCGCTCCCCCGTTTTACTGAGGCTCACGCTGCGGCCCGGACCCTCGCTTTCCTCCGGCTCTGCCCCTGGGGGCGCCCTCGCTTCCGGGATCGATGATTCTCCTTGTCCGGCGACCGCGGCCGACGCCACAGCGAGGGGCGCTGAGACCGCGGACGGACGCTGAGACCCACGGCGCGGGCCGGGGTCGAGTCTGAACTGCGCTTGGCCTGCTTTCTTCTTCCTTTTTTAAACCCTCACCGAGGGCAAGTGGATTGTTTTTAGAGAGAGACAGAGGGAGAGAGACACATTGATTACCGATGTGACAGAGAGACGTGCCCCGGGGGCACCCCGCCTCCCCTGAATGTGCCTGACCCGGGGGTCGAACCCGCTACCTGGGTACGTGCCTGACGGGAATGGAACCGAAAGCTTTGGTGCAGGGGAAGGACGCCCCAAGCAATGGAGACCCCCCCATACCCCCCTCACCCCGGGACACACAGCCTCCTCTCCTGGGGGACCTTTGTGACGTCCGTCCGGACCTGCCAGGGAAGCGGAGGACCCGGATGGGGGAGCCCGAGTTCACCGCATCCCGTGCGTTTGGCGGAGGCTGAAATGCTGGGCGCAGACAGTGACCATCAGGAAAAGCCGAAGCGTGTCGCCTGGTTGCGTGTCTCCGGGGCTGGAAGCCGGAGGCAGGAGGACCAGAAGCGGGTCGTCCGCTGTGGCTGCTCAGGGGACCGTGTTTGTCTCCCCATTGGCCCCAAGGACCGGGGCGAAGACCAGGGAGGCTGGCAGTTTCGGATCCAAGTCTTTTTTTTAAATTCGCACCCGAGGATATGTTTTTATTGTGTTTTTTTTTTAAAGAGTGGGGAGTGTGGGGGAGAGAGAAACATGGATGTGAGAAGCACCCGTCGATTGCCTCCTTGCACGCACCCCGACCTGGGAGGGAACCCGAAACCCAGGTATATATATGCCCTGGACCGGGATTCGAACCCGCCACCTTCTTGGTTTACCGGATGACACTCCAACGCACCGAGCCGCCGCGCCTGGGCTGGGACCACCGAGTCCTGGCCGATTGGAGCCTGTTGGCTGCAGGGAGGGTCGGTAGGGCCGTCGCTTGTAGAGTCAGTCATTGCACGTGTGTAGGACACAGACCGGACACCCGCCCTGGCTCTGCAAGAAGGACATCTTCCCAGGCAGCCGATGGGTGGGAGCCACTCCCCGTCTCCTGAGGCACTTGTCCTCCTGAGCTCCTGGATTGTGCTCCTGTGCCTGGGGTGCTCCTGGCACTCACCGGGGACCCACCTTGTTGGCTGCTTTACCCAACAGCCATTGCCTTCCTACTCACCGATACTTGTTACTTGCTACCATGACCCTGCAATTTGTGTATTCCAGAAAGTCTGGAATCTACATTCCAAAGGATAAGTCTTTTTTTTTTTAATTTTTTTTTTTTTTTTATTGATTTCAGAGAGGAAGGGAGAGGGAACGGGGTGATACCACATCCCTCAGGGAGTCTCCCAGAAAGTCTGCGGGACAGCGGTGGCCAAGGGCTTGGGCCTGGGGGCTCCTGGCCTGGTGCGGTGGGACAGTGTCCCCTTCCTGTAGAGGGTGGACGGTTGGCTGGGAGCGGGGAGATGAGGCCTCCAGGACTCCTGGGCTGGGAAGGGGGTCTTGGCCAGGCTGTAGGGGTGTCTCTAGGTCGGGGAGGCCTCAGGTTGAACGGGGAGCGGGTGGTTCTCTGGGTGCTAAGGAGGTAGGTGTCAAGCCTGCCTAGGGGTTGTTGACCGGGCTGAGCTAAAGTAAATGGTCCCTTGGGCTGGTCTGAGGGCCCTTGGGTGTGGGGTGGGGCTGAACTGGAGGGCCGGGGCACATGGTGAATTTGGGACCCGGTTCCCCCCGAAACTTCCCAGGTTCAGTCAAACAGCCTAGAATGCAGGCCTATCTGACCGTCCAGTCATAGTGGAGGAAGGGACCCGGGGATGCACCTTGTGCTGGAGGCCCAGGGTGGTCACTGCCCGTCCCTCCCAGCTTCCCTTGCCCACCATGCTGGCCTGGCACAGGCTAGGGGCGTTTGCTCAAGTAGAGTTTGGTTTCGTTCAGCCATTGGGAGGGGGAGAATTGGAGGGGCTAGAGTTGGTGCCCTGAGCATAAACTTAGTTGAAGGAACTGAGAAATCTTGGGGGACCACACCCAAGGGCATGCCTGACTGCAGGGGAGCAGCAAAGGGGAGCCGCGTGGGGGCTGCTAGGAAAGGCCTCTCAAACTGGGCATCCACTCCCCTCCTTGGGTTTTGCCGTGTCTGGCACTCGCCACTTGATTTGCTTAATAATCTCTAAATCCACTCACTTGTTAAAACTCAAAACTCCTCCATTTGACCCAGCAATCCCACTTCTAGCAGTATATCCTGTATTCATAGCAGTGTTATTTACAATAGCCAAGCTCTGGAAATAGCCCACGTGCCCACCAGTAGATGAATGGATAAAAAGAAAAAGTGGTATATTTACACAATGGAATACTACATGGCTGTTAAAAAAAAAGAACTCTTTCGATTTGCAATAGCAGGGATGGACCTGGAGATTATGATGCTAAGCGAAATAAGCCAGTCAGAGAAAGACACTTATATGTGGAACCTGATGAACAAAATAGGTCCATAGACATGGATGCAAGGACCAGACAGATCTCAGAGGGAAGGGGCCTTGGAGGGGACTGGAAGAGATGAGCTAAAGAGCGTATGTGCATATGTAAATAGCCCATGGACCCAGGCTACCCTGCGGTGAAGGCCAGGGGCTGGGGCTGGGTGGAGGAGGGAAATGGGGGACATCTGTAATAGTGTCAATAAAAACCCTCAAAACTACTTTTAAAGGGTCTTTCAGTCACTCATTCACTTGTCAAACATGAAATTCAGTTGAAACAAAATATTGCTTGAATTTTAGCCAGATTATGTTGCCTCTGAAAGCCTGTTCTTTTTATTATTTTTAAAATCCTCACCCAAGGATATTTTTCAATTTTTAGAGAGTGGAAGGGAGGAGGAGAGAGAAATATGGATGTGAGACACATCAATTGGTTGCCTCCCGTATGTGCCCTGAACAGGGCCAGGGATGGAGCCTGCAACCTAGGTATGTGCCCTTGACCAGAATCAAACCCAGGCCCCTTCAGTCTGCAGGGCAACGCTCTATCCACTGAGCCAAACTGGCTAGGGCATGAAAACCTGTTCATTTTGTTAAAAAAAAAAAAAGGTTTATTTGCCAAGTGTGAGAGAGGCTTAAAAAACAGCACCAAACCAAGACCTTGATATTGGGAATCTCTGGTGGAAAACCACAAGGGAGCCTCCTCCTTGCTTTGAGGGTTGGTGGTATTAAGGGCAGAAGATTTAGTTGCTCAACTACACCGTTCCTGGGTGATTCTAGTGTTGAACCAGGGGATGATCTTTCCATCGACCCTGAGAGGAGGGGTGTCATGGAATTCCAGGGATGGCCATCCTGGGAGGAGAGATGCTTGTGGTTGGGGGATCGGTTTGTTGATTGAGAGGCAGATGATTTATTGGTTGCTGGTGTGTGCTCTGACTAGGGATCGAACCTGCAACCTGGGGGTATCAGGACACGCTCTAACCAACTGAGCCACCCTGCCAGGCCCAGCAAATGTTCCTTAAGGGGAGAGTAGTGAACAGCTACACCCGGTCTCTGCCCCCATGGGCCTCATGTTCCAGCCAGAACCACAGACCTGTAATTCCATTGGTCATGCAGGGCTATGGGAGCTGTGAGGCTGTCAGGGTGAGGGCTGAGGGCATGAGCAGGGCGGCTGGCGGAGCCATCCCAGAGGGAGGGAGAGGGTCAGCAAAGAAGATGGAGCCACATCCTTCTAAGACAGTAGTTCTCAACTTTCCTAATGCCGCGACCCTTTAATATACAGTTCCTCATGTTGTGGTGACCCCCAATTTCATTGTTACAAATGGAACATAATTAAAGCATGGTGATTAATCACAAAATATGTAATTATATATGTGTTTTCTGATGGTCTTAGGCGACCCCTGTGAAAGGGTCATTCGACCCCCAAAGGGGTCTCGACCCACAGGTTGAGAACCGCTGTTCTAAGCTTGTCTCAAGGAAGTCACATGGCATTATTCTGCTGCCGCCATTGGCCGGAACAAGCCCAGGCGGTTTCTGGGTTGGAATGGCTAAGGATTTGTGGCCACGTTTGAAACCGCCGCGGACAGGAAGGCAGTCGGCTCACCTCCAGTGACCATCTCCTCACCACAAACCAGTGTGTGACATTTAGGATGAAGGGACCTTGTTTGAGGACATGGCTGTGAACTCACCAGCCAGTGCTGGGCACCCGGGTGAGGCGCGTGTACATCGTTGGTTCTCGGAGGAGAACTGCTCCTTCTCCCTAGGAAAGGTCTCCCACTCATGCAGTGGGAGGGCAGCGGCACCCACGTAACTTCTTCAACCCAGATGTTCCCATCGCTCCAAGCCAACAGGGCCATGTCAGGTCCCGGAAAAGACTACATGTGGTACCACAGCCAGGAGCCCTTTGCCTGGAGAGGCCGTGCAGGCAGCACTCAACCACCAGCTGCTGGTCGTTCATTACTTCTGACCCAGGGTTTTAGAAAATGTTTTGAAATGTTTATGCAGAACTCGAGAGGACAAAGGTGGAGGAGTGGAGGAAGGGATAGAATGGGCTGCGGGTTACAGGCTGTCACCTGGAGAAATTTGTAAAGAAATACATTTTTATTGATTTCAGAGAGGAAGGGAGGGGGAGAGCGAAGCATCAGTGAGGAGAGAGAATCATTGATTGGCTGCCTCCTGCACACCCACTACTGGGGATCAAGCCTGCAACCCAGGCACGTGCCCTGACCCGGAATCAAACCGTGACCTCCTGGTTCATAGGTTGATGCTCAACCACTGACCCACCCCAGCTGGACCTGGAGAATTTTAATGTCATCTCATGTGAAACATGGGCGTCAAATACATGTCCCTCACTCCCAGGAGGCCCTCAGGGAAGTGGAAATGTGAAGCGCACGTGCTCAGGTGTCCATGCTTGCCTGGGGTTTCCAGCTCTCTGGGCCCCTAGGACAGTGATGGCGAACCTGACACGCGTGTCAGAGGTGACGCGCAAACTCACTTTTTTGGTTGATTTTTGTTAAATGGCATTTAAATATATAAAATAAATATCAAAAAATATAAGTCTTTCTTTTACTATGGTTTCAAATATCAAAAAATTTCTATATGCGACACGGCACCAGAGTTAAGTTAGGGTTTCTCAAAATGCGGGCACGCCGAGCTCAAAAGGTTCGCCATCGCTGCCCTAGGACTTGCTCTCTATGTCCCCGTGCCCTGCATCTCACTGTATCTTGACGGGACACGGGACGCAATGACATTCATCCTGACTCACTTGGAATCTTGGGCCGGAGGGATTGCAGCCTTGCACAGAACCTGCTAGAATTGGTCTGACGACCTCCATCCTTTTTAAAAGAAAACCCCAATTAATTTTGTTACCCGCCTCCCTCCACCCCCAAGGATTTTTAAATATTGATTTTTTAGAGAGAGAGGAAAGGGGAGAGAGAAACATTGATCAGTTGCTGCCCATAGGCGCCCTGACTGGGAATCAACCCGCAACCTTTTGGTGACTGGGACGATGCTTCACCCAACTGAGCTGCCGGCCAGGGCTCCATTCTTGTGTGTTAACATTGCTTATTTATCACAACAATAATGAAGGGTATTTAAATAGGAAAATATGCAGATTCTACCCCAGAAATATAGTTTACTTATCCATCTTCTCTTTTAGTCCTTGTTCATACACATAAATACTTTACTACAAATGTCAGTGCACCCACTTCATTGTAAGCACTTAGCTTTCAGTAATATAATGACCAAATCATAACTGCAAATTCATTGAGTAAAAAACTAGATCTGTTTTCCAGCCGTCACATTCATTATCGACGATGCCCACGTCACCTGTGTGTGCAGGACGGGGCCCCTGGCGGTCCTTTGGTCTTGAGAACACCGTCATTCAGTGCTTTGGGGTCAGGCCTGAGTCCCACCACACCACTCAGGTTCAGGTGCAGGACTGGGCTGAGAAGGCAGCGTCTCATCAACTGGCGTTAGCGCTAGATCGGTGTCTCTTCTTGCGTTTAGCCCCACTGTGCGTCTTCTGGTGCCCGATGAGGTGTGAGCTCTGGGTGAAGGCCTTCCCGCATCTGTCGCAGACATAGGGGCGCTCCCCAGTGTGGATCCTCTGGTGGCGGATGAGGTGGGAGCTCTGGCGGAAAGTCTTGTTGCAGAACTTGCACAGGTAGGGCCTGGCTCCGGTGTGAGTCCTCAGGTGCTGGGAGATGGCCGAGCGGTCATTGAAGGTCCGCCCACACTCTCGACACTTGAACGGCCTCTCTCCAGTATGAATCCTCTGGTGCTGCGTGAGGGAGGAGCTCTGGATGAAGGCCTTCCCGCAGAACCCACACACGTAGGGCTTCTCTCCCGTGTGGATTTTTCTGTGCACGGAGAAGTACCTGGGGTTCCGGAATAGTTTGCTGCACGCGCTGCAGCGGAACACCTGGCTCCCCTTGTGGATCCGTATGAACGTGACCTGCGGGGTGCTCCTGGTTTCCCGGGCTCTGCCCCCTTGGCGGCTCTGCTGGGTTTTTACCTGCGAATCACTCGCTGCCTTTCTGATGCGTGAGCTATGCCTGCGCAAGCTTTTCCGGGGTAGAGTTTTCCGGAGGGAGGCGCGGCTTGTGGCGAGACCCCTGTCTGCTAGGGACTTGGGGCTTTCACAGTGCTGCTTCTCAGAGAGGGCTTCCTCCTGGGCCAGCCCCACGGGCAGCAATGCCGTGTCCCCAGCTTCCAGGGCCGCCCCCTGCGGGGCCTCCGCTGAGGTAGAGGGTTGGGCCTCAGCCCCCGAGAGCTCTTCCACTTTCAGGTCGGGGGCTGGTTCTGCCGCAGGAACAGCTGACTTTGGGGGTAACTGCTCCCCTTCCACTGTAGTCTCCCAGCCTGAAAGACACCAGAAGGTGTGGGTGACGCAGAGGAAATGCTGAAGTGGGCTGAGAGCAGGACAATTACGTTTAAAAGCCGGGGGATGTCTTATGTGTTTTTTAATCCTCAGCTGAGGGTATGTTTTTATTCATTTTATCAAGGAAGGGGGAGAGAAAGAGAAACAGTTGCCTCCTGTACACATCCTGACCGGGGAACGAACCCACAACCTAGGTATGTTCCCTGATGGGGAACTGAACCCGCAACCTCTTGGCGTGCGGGACAACACTCCCCCCAGCTGAGACCCCCGGCCAGGGCAAAGCTGGGGACGGTCTCCCCCAAGTGCAGTCTTGCAACCTGGGGAGCGACTGAGAGAAGCAGTGATGCAGCCAAGCGGGGACACTGCCTGAGACCGGGCGGGGTGTCTGCCAGCTCTCCACCTCCTGTGCAGCCCACAGACGCCCAGTGAGGTCCTTCAGTGGGACCGAGGCTGCCCCGTGCACACAACACCCACCCTTCAGGGCCACAGGCCAGTTCCAGGCCCCGGCTGGTGCCAGGGACTTGAGAAACATCCATGTGAGAGAGACACATCGACCGGTTGCCTCCTGTATGCGCCCTGACCCAGAATCGAACCTGCAGCCTTTCGGCTTACAGGACGATACTCCAACCAACCAAGCCCCCCAGCCAGGGCTGCAGGGGCCTCTTGAGGGCACACCCAACCCTCCAGCTGGGCCCAGAGAAGGCACACTCGGACGCGGAGGGCAGTGTGGGCGAGGGCGAGGGCGAGGGCGAGGCCTCACCCACGGAGACCAGGTGCCGGAAGGTCTCCAGCATCACGTCATGGTACTCGGTCCTCTGCGTGGGGTCCAGCAGCTCCCACTCGTCCCTGTTGAAGTCCAGGGCCACGTCCAGGAAGGTCACTGGCTCCTGCAAGGCCACAGTGTGCTGCTCAGCAGGAGGGTCAGGAGCCCTCGAAGGGGACAGAGCCTGCTCTGCGGGGAGGGGTGTGGGCTGAGGCAGAGCCCCAACTTCACCAGGAGTGGCAGGTACCTCCGCCGCCTACACCTGAGTGCAGGTCACCTTTCCCCACTCCCCGCGCGTCCCACTCCCGGGCAGCCGACCCACACGGGGGAACAACAGCCACCGTGTGGGGCGTCCCCAGGCCACCGTGACCGGGATCAGTCCTTTCTGAGGGGCCCATGAGGACGCCAGGGGGAGAGGCCTCCCACGGCCCTTTGCCTGGACCTGGGAGGCATTTTGCCCACAAGAGGCAGAGCCACAAGATGGGCTGGAGAGCCCTCCACCACCGGGGAGCCCCTGGACACAGCCTGCCTGAAGCACCCCCAGGTCACCCCACAGGAGAGCCAGCACCTTCCTGCAGAGGCAGCTTCCGCCGGGAGCAGCTCTGGCCAGGGCCACAGACACAGGGCTGGGGCCAATCTCTGAGCCTCAACAACTCTGGTTATTTTGCGGCAAACCTCAGACCGTCTCTGTCACGCTCTCCTGCCCTTCACCCTTGGAAACTCCGAAAGGCCTGGCCCGGAGGCTGCGGGGGCGGGGCGGGGGTCCCTCCCAGGGGAAGCTGTGACAGAGCAGGAAGGGGTGCCGCTCCCCTCACCTCTGGCAGGACCTCCGCTGGGCAGGTCGTCTCCTTCTCCTTCTCCTCCTGCTGAGCTGGGGTCTCCGGAGGGCAGGTGGGGCCCGGGGCAGGCAGAGCTGGGAGAGAGCAGCACAGGGTCAGGGGTGTCAGGACAGGGCCAGCCCGTCTCTGGTCCCACGGGGCTCCGTGTGCTCCACTCATCTTCTCCTCAGAGGCTAAGCCCGCACCTCTGGCCCCCGAGTCCTCCGACCGCCTGTCCCCGCCTGACACTGTGGGGGGTGGGACTGTCCTGCCCCAGGACAGACCCGCTCTCCCGACACACCCGTCCTGATGAGAATTCTGCCAAGTCTCCTCCAATTCAGGAAACAGCCCTGCTCAGCCCTAACTTTCCCCAACCTCCGTGTACCCCATCAACGTATCTCCCTCTAAAATAAAAAAATATCCTTAGGTGAGGATTTAAAAAAAGAAAAAAACCCATCAGGTGATGCATGGGGAAGGGAGGTGAGCAAAATGGACCTCAGCCACACAGAGGCCAGTCCCATGGACTCGGCTCCCAAAGGCAGCCACCCCTCCTGGCTGGGCGGCTAAGTGGTTAAAGCGTCACCCCATATGCCAAGGTTGTGGGTTCCATCCCTGATCGGGGCATATGTGGGAGGCAGCTAATTGATGTCTTTCTCTCTCTAAAATAAATAAATAAGACCCCAGTGGGCGTGGCTCAGTGGTTGAGCGTCAACCTATGAACCAGGAGGTCACGGTTCAATTCCCGGGCAGGGCACATGCTCGGGTTGTGGGCTCCATCCCCAGTGTGGGGCGTGCAGAAAGCAGCCGTCAATGATTCGCTCCCATCATTGATGTTTCTCTCTCTCTCCCTCTCCCTTCTCTGAAATCAATAAAAATACATTTTTTAAAAAAAAGAATACATAAATAAGCGAAACAACAAATCAATGTTTTCCTAAATAAATAAATAAATAAATAAATAAATAAATTCAAGGAAAAAAAAGCAACCCATTAGCCCACCAGCCACACCTGCTGCCAACGAGGAGTCTGGGAAGTTCGCTCAGACCTGCCGCTGCCCCTGAACTCAGGGCTCGGTTCCCCCTGAGCCAGGGACCTTCCCCAGGGCCCTGCCCGGCGCTCCTGCTGTAGACCTGCCCCCCCTTCTGATGCCGGAACAGGCTGTGACGGCTTCCACCGTGGCCTGTGCAGGGGGTGCTCCCCCCGGCACACCCATCCTGCTGCCTCTGAGCTCTGCTCGTACCAGGAGTTGGCCTCCACGGCCCCACGACCAGCGCCCTCTAGCTCCTCTCGACTCCACCGTCTCACACGCATTCGTTCGCCACATTCCCACCTCACACACTCATCTGTCATGTTCCCGTCTCACACGCATCCGTTCGTCACGTTCCCATCTTTGCTGCGAGACCGAGGCCTGCTGAGCGCAGGAGCCTGTGTCCTGGTCACCACGGTGTGCCCAGCCCCACCGCATGGGGGACATGGGAAGGCACCCCCGACACGCCTGTGGGACTGAAGTCGGGGTTCCTCCTGGCTCGTGGGCAGAGCCTGGAGGGCACTGAAGCAGCTTATTGGAGAGCTCCCCGAGAAGCCTGTGGGGGGCTCCTTGCACAGGCAGGGCCAGCCCCCCCGCCCCAGGGTTCCACAGCTGGGTCCAGGGAGGATTCGCAAAGCCCTTGATCTGAGGCCACGGCAGGGACCCCGCAGCACGATGCACCCACCCCCGTCCCCCAAGACGCCCCACAGGGTGCCCCCTCCGCACTGGCCCCGGCACCCACCTTTCTCCTCGGATGCCCAGGTCACATCCTCCACCAGGGCCACCGCCTGCTGGCTGTCCTGCGGGTGCTGAGACTCCACCCACACCCGGAGCTGGGCGGGCAGCGCGCCCAGGAACTGCTCCAGCACCAGCGCCTCCAGCATCTGCTCCTTGGAGTGCACCTCGGGCCGCAGCCACTGGCGGCACAGCTCGCGGAGCTGGGCCTGGGCTTCTCGGGGCCCCGCCACCTCCTCAAAGCGGAACCCCCGGAACCGTTGTCGGGCGGCCTCGGGGTCGGCGGGGTGGCTGCCCGGCGGCGGGGTGGGCTCCCCGGGGCCCTCGGGGCTCAGGCCCTCGTCTCCGTCTCCGTCTCCGGAGTAGAGGGCCCAGATGCGGGCGTTCCGGGAGCGCGCCGCCTCCTCGTTCAGGGAGAGCACCTCCACCACCTCGATCTGCATCAGCGGCGCCGCGGCGGGAAGCGGGTCCGGCGGAGGGTCCGGAGCCTCAGGACGCCCTGGAGCGAGAAGCGGAGGAGACGTGACCAGGGAGCACTGCGCCCTCGGGCGGGACTGGGGGCTGCACATGGACCGAACCGGGTCACGGCTCCATCCGGTCAGGGCCCGGGCCCGGGTGGGGCTCCATGCCCAGCGGGGCTGCAGGAGGCAGCCTCTCATCTGTTTCTCTCTCTCTCGCTCCCTTCCCCTCTGTAAACAATCAATAAAACATATTTAAAAAAGAAACACATGAAAAGACGTTCAACATCATTAGCCACCGGAAAGCGCAAAGTGAAACCGCGGGATACCTCCTCCGGTAACAGGGGCGAACAGGGTGCCCGGGAGGCCCAGCCGCCAGGGGGGGAACCACACGGGGGCCGGCACCCCCTCTCCCGCGGGGTAGGAGCCCCGCGGGCAGCTCCTCGGAAGCGACACCGGAGCCGCTGCCCCGGGTGCAGCCAGGAGCCCCGAACCTGCCCGCTCCAGCCTCAGGCTTATGCTTATTGGAACTAGGCGCCGACACGTTAGAGAAGTTACTTTAAAACAAACAGGAAAGAAAATGGGCGTGGACCCCGGAACTATGTCCCACGGGGAGCGGGTGACGCGAAGAGGGGCGCAGGGCCGATCGCGGGGCTGAGGGAGCGGCCAGGCGCCGGCCCCGCGGTGTGGCTCCATCCCCTGAAGTGCGGGCAGGAAGCGCGGGCCCGGGGCGGCCGGCCTCCCGGGGGGCGGGGCTGCGGGGCGGGCCTGAGGGAGAAGCGGTGTGAGGAAGCGCGGCAGCGGCGGGTGCAGAGGCCCGGCCCAGGTCCGAACCAGAAACAGCCCAGGAAGGAACCCGAAGGAAGGAAGCCCACGGTCCCCACAGGAGAGGCCTGGGCGGCTCCAGGAGGGCGGGCGCGGGGAAGGCGGGGAAGGCGGCTCAGGGAAGCGGGAGCACAGGGCGGGGCGGGGACTCCGCCGAGGCTGGGGCTGGGGCTGACCCGGGGGGGGGGGGGGGGGTCTGAGGAAGCGCAGAGCCAGAGCGGCTCCTCGGGAAGAAACGCCCCCCCCCCCCCCCATCGGATCGGCCAGAGACGGAGACAGGAGTGGCCGGCACGTCCGGGCGAAAAGCGGAGGAGGACAGCGGGCACCCGGCAGCGGCTGTGCGTGCGGTTTGCGGGAAGGAAAGGGACCCGGGGGGACGCGGTTCTCGGGGACCGTGAGAGAGGGGCCCCCGGAGCTGTTCTCGGGCTCCACAAGCAAGCACCTCTTAAAAAAGTATTTTTAACACATTTCAAGAAGTAAAAACAAAACCAAGAAAAGAAAGAAAAACTACGCTTTCGAATCCAGGATTTGGATGGGGCGGGGCGGGGTGAACCCCGAAGCCCCGAAGCCCCGGCAGGGAGTTCACGGACTTCAGGGGGAGGGACGGGGAGCGAGACCGCCCTTCCCCGCACCCGGCCCAGCGCTGCGACGCCGGACGCGGTTCCGAAGCCCGTGGAGCCCACGGAGCCTGAACATCCACACGGACCTCAGCCTCCTCACCACAGGAAAGCGAGGTGAAGGCAGGACAGAAAGTCACCACGAGCAGCTGCGGCTGCGTTTGAGGGAAAAAAGGGGGAAAACCGATGCAAATAATGGACGCGACGTTAGGAGCAGCGGTGCAGCCCCGCAACTGGCGGTCAGCCAGGCGCCGGAGGGGGGGGGGGGACGCCGCGAACTACAACTCCCAGGAGCCTCCACGGCCCGGGCTTCCGGCGCCGCCATGTTGACCTGGGCGCCGCCACGCCGCCAGGACGGAGGTTCGCCCGGCTGGTCCCGGGTCCGCCGACCCCCGAGGAGCCGCCCGCGCGCCTCACCGTCTGCGAGTCCGTCCCTGCGGCTCCGCGGGAGCGAGCGCGGCGCCTTCCCTCCCGCACCGCAGCCGGCATCCCGGCCCCTTCGCCCCCATTACCCGCCCCCCCCCCCCCGCCTCTCGGAGGCCTCCCGGGTTCCCATCCAACCCCCCACGTCCTTCTAACCCGGCGCGGTGTCCCCGGCTCCAGACCCCACAGGGGCGCGGGAGCGGGTGGGGCCGCCCGGGCGCTGCGCTGGCGCCACAGCCCCGAGCTGAGCTGAGCGGGGCTCGCTCTCCGGGTCTCACCGCCACCCAGGCGCTCCCGTCCCGGGTCCAGGGGGGCCCCCACCCGCCCCCGGAAGAATGACAGCGCTGCCCTCCCCGACCTCCGCCGTCCGCCGCAGGCGCTCCGGGCTCCACGGGGACCCGCTCCCCTCACTCCTTTACCCACTCCCTTTGGCGCTGACCTCCACGCCGGGGCTTCGGGGTTCACCCCGCCCCGCCCCGCCCCCACCCAAGTCCTGGGTTCGAAGGCGTAGTATTTCTTTCTTTTTTTTGGTTTTGTTTTACTTCTTGAAATGGAAGCTCGTAAGGCTGGAAACTTCCCTCTGAGGTAACGCGGCCCCCTGGCCAGAGCCCCCAGCGGATGCGGGCAGGGCGCCTCCGGAGAGGCCGGACCCTGAGCAGCCCTCATCCCCGCGCTGCTGCAGCTTCCTGACCCTGAACATGTTGGTTTGGGATCCTTGGTTCGTCAGGGCGTTTGACTCGGTGCCTCTCCCTTAAAGTAACCGCTGGGTTCTTACCCCCTCCCCTCCCCCCCGGTTCTGACGGACTTATTTCTCCTTTAATGTTGGTCATGAATTTAGTTTCTTCTCTTATCCTTGGGGGCACTGGGGTGCTTTTCAAAATCTTGCGCTGAGTGCTCACTCAGAAATGTGAGCTCGTGTAGTTTTAAGCCGCAGAACCTGGGTCGGGGTGTCAGGAGCTCAGCGGTCCTTACGGTGCCGAGCGCCCAGGGGACCCGAAGGCCAACACGGTTCTGCGCGGTCACCATCAAAACCCCTGACAGCTGAGCCCCAGCTGGACTTCCAACCGCACCAACCACCCGCAGTGGAAACTGAATGTGACACGGACCCAGGGACTCTCCCCGCTGAGCCCGCCCCCCACCCCCTTACACAGCCCGGACCCCAGGCCGGCCCGCAGCTGTTCCCAGTCCACCAGGGACAGGAGAGCAGATGGGCGCTCTGTGCTGGTGGGAAGGAAAACGCAAGGGTCCAAAGAGCTGGCAGCATGGTTACTCCCGCGGTCACGTGGCTGACTGCACACGCGTGTGTTACTCCCGCGGTCACGTGGCTAACTGCACACGGCGTTACTCCCGCGGTCACATGGCTGACTGCACACGGCGTTACTCCCGAGGTCACGTGGCTGACTGGCGGCGAGCATAGGCTCTGCCACTGCCAGCACTGGGAGAGTGTGTGACACTCCACCCACCACTAGCCCGGGGAGAGATTAAAACTCTGGGTACGGTTTCTATTGCAAGCACACTGCTTTTGAACCTTCATAAAAAAAAAATCGTAGTGTGAACCATCTGCCGGGGAACAGAGGTTCTGGCTTCGGCCCACCAGCCGAGTGCCCCAGGGAAGCCTGGGCCACGTAATCCACTCACTTGCAACTAGGACAGGCTGAAGGGAGCTGCTGTTTTCCTCTCACGCGCCTTCTGTCACCTGCTTCTCTCCCAAGCTAAGTGGGTCCCTCACAGCAGTTTCCTAACGAAGCTGACAACTAACCAGGTGTATGTCGGCCACGGCCCACAAACCTAAGTTACCCAATTACAGTGACTGCTGAGGCTGCCAACTGGGTTTGTGCACCGGAAACACCAGACCCAGGCCCAGAGAAGGACCTGCTGAAGGTGTGGATGATCACCTTGATATCAGGCAGTCTTGGAGTCCACAACAGCAGCCGCCATTTCATTAAGGCCCCATGGTCTCAGTAAACAAGTGTCCAACCTTTACACAAAGAAGATCATGTTGGGAGAGGCTGGGAACCCTGCCCAGGGCCCTCGGGGAACGTAGCAGGGATACAAACCCTGCTCCCATGCCCTTCACACCAAAGGGGACTTCTCATCACCACCACCTCACTTTTTCTCAGATGTGCCCAAGTGTGTCTCACCCAGAGGTCTTCACATTGGCCACCTCCCTACCAGGCCGTCTTTCCCATGTTCCCATCCAGCTCTCAGCTCATGTGTCACCTCCTCACAGCTGTCTTCCTGCCCACTTCCAAAGCACGCACACTACCCACCCTCCCCAGCAGGCCCCATTGTCATTTCTCTCAGAGCACTGACTCATCTCCAAGTCTCTGGTCCAGTAATTACTTACTGTCACCTCTTCACCTCTATAGCAGCCCTGCCCAGGGAATTTGATCGAAAGACATGTCCTAGATCTGCACTGTCCCACCTCGCAGCCACCAGCTGCACACGACCAAGGAACATTTGAAGGAAGGCCAGTCCCACTAAGTTCAATCAGCTGCATGTGCTCTGGAATGAAAGAGGCCAATGAGATGGGCCTCCCCACTTGGTTCCTCACCGTGACCCACAACAGAGACAGCGCTAGGCACTCGGGCAGGTGCTCAAGCAGTATTTGTTGACTCAACATGGCTTCTAAGGGCCTTTTAGTCTTTTGCCTGGATTTCCCATTTCTGTCAAATTCCAGAAAATCTCACTGGCACTGAAACTGTGGCCTATGTAGAAATTATCCTGGGAGGATTGCTGCTGCTACAAAGTCCCCACCTGCTTGGGAGTCTGAGCCATGGCTTGAAGTACAGGCCTCAGAGTAAGAGGATACCTGGTTCACACCCCCACCTGCTGCTTCCCAGAGGAGCCAGGCCAGCAGGTGGCATTCCTGTTCCCACGGTAAAGTGGCTCCAGCGGCACTTCCCTGGGGGCTATAGGACTTAAGTCCTAACTTTATACACTTCTAGCCTTTGTGAGCCCTCAAAAGTTAACATTTACACCTATTCAATTCTTCTACATTCCACTAACATAACTTTCTTCAAATAAAGCCTGTCCATTCCTTAATTTATTCTTGGGTACAATTTCCAAAAAGTATTAACAAAATCTTTCCTTCATTTGTATTCAATTGGTTATTCCTGGTATAAGGCAAAACTATTAATTTCTGCATTATTTTATAATTTGTCACACTTTTATATGTATATTTTTTTATTGATTCCAGAGATGGGTAGAAACATCAATGATGAGAATCGCTGATTGGCTGCCTCCTGCATGCCCCCCATTGGGAATTGAGCCTGCAACCCAGGCATGTGCCCTTGACCTGAACTGAACCTGGGACCCTTCAGTCCCCAGGCCAACAACCTATCCACTGAGCCAAACCGGCTAAGGCTAATTGTTCACATTTCTGAATTCATTACTATTTCAGAGGGTCAGCCTTTGCCAGTCTGTGTTCCTATTCTGTCTGAATTGTTCATGTTCCATGAAACCATCTTTCTTTTTAAATATATTTTTGATTTCAGAGAGGAATGGAGGAGAGAGAGAAAGAAACATCAAAGATGAGAATTATTGATTAGCTGCCTCCTGCACGCCCCCTACTGGGGATTGAGCCCAAAACCTGGGCACGTGCCTTGACCTGAATCAAACCCAGGACCCTTCAGTCAGCAGGACGCTCTATCCCTAAGCCACACCAGCCAGGGCATGGAAACCATCTTTTAACAGAAAGCTGGGAGGCAGTCCCTGCCCAGATCAGGACTGAGATGTAACTGGCCGCTGCATAGTTACGGGCAGCACCTCTAAGATGGAACATCACCCTCCACGCAGTTTCCTTCTTGGGCTGTATTCACAACCTCTCAGTTTCTACATCCTGCCAGCCACAAGCAATCAACACACATTCATATTTGTGTTTTATGTGTATGTTTTTAAGAAAAAGGCATATATTGCCGAAACCGGTTTGGCTCAGTGGATAGAGCGTCAGCCTGCGGACTGAGAGGTCTCGGGTTCGATTCCGGTCAAGGGCATGTACCTGGGTTGCGGGCATATCCCCGGTGGGGGATGTGCAAGAGGCAGCTGATTGATGTTTCTCACTCATCAATGTTTCTAACTCTGTCTATCTCTCTCCCTTCCTCTCTGTGAAAAATCAATAAAATATATTAAAAAAAAAAAAGAAAAAGGCATATATAATATGTGCGTCCATGTATCTTTACATATGTAAGACACATACGGTTAAAAGATATTTTAAGAAACGCACATATATCATAGAGATATTTTTCATCCAGTACACAGATCTGGCTCATCCTTTGTAACAGTTGGGCAAAGCAGTATAATGAAAACAACTACATGTGGTGCTGAATATCTGTATAGTTTTCCCTTGTATAGTCTTTTTTCACCCCCCTGTATAGTCTTTTACCTTGACTCTTTATTTGCTTAATCAAAGTTACCCCAAAAATGGGCTCTTGGATCATTTTTTTCTCCTCCATTTCAGATTCAGTTATTCCTGCTTTGATCTGATTTATCTTCTTTCCTTAGATCTTTTGGAGGTGTCCCCGCCCCAAAATGTTTGCTATGCTTAGTTCATTTGTTTCTCTTCATATTCAATTAATAGGTAAGGAATTACCCTGGAGATTACATCTGGATATCCAGGAGAGTGGTGCCAGGTGAAAGGATCAAGATTGCATGGGCTTTAGAGAACAAAACAGGTATATGGAAGGTGACAGAGGACATAGTGTTTTCAAATAAAGATTTCACAGTATGTGACCACACTCTTCCAGGCTGGGTTCCTATCTCCAAGGATGTGCGCTCTCAGAGTTCTTCATAGCACTATTTCATCTTAAGATTTCCTTCATCATCCCTTATACACTCTCATCGCAAAGCCTTGCCTTGTCTTCAAAGTCTGCTCTCTCTAAGACGCCCTCATGCAGCACTTATTCACTCAAGTTTCCTGAGTCAGAGATTCAGTGACTGTCTTAGCAACTGGGGACACATCACAAATTGAAATATTTGTTCCAGGTGTTCAGGTCAGATAACAGGACAAGCTGGGAAAGCAGGACCTGTTTTATTTGTATACTTTTATCATCTGTTTTATGCAGTTTGCCTCCTGTATGACTTATTTGGTGTAAAAACAGAGTGAGACATTTCATTCTTCTTCAATATGGTTGGTTCAATACAGTGTAAGGCTTTTTGTTTGCTTGTTGTCAGGTAAGGTGAGACCAAGGCTGTGGCTTTCACCTGCACAGGTTGCATTGAGCGTGACCTCTCATATGAATCCTCTGTTTCGGGACACGATGAGGACTCCTACTGAAGGTCTTGCCGTGGATTCTGTGATTCCTGAAGCCTTCCTAACACTGGCCACATCCTCAGGCGCATTCCAGTATGACTTGTGAGGCTGAACGAGAGAGCTACTCCTTGGGCCCTTTCCACAGCAATCACATCCCCATGGTTTCAGATTTCTCAGATGTAATTACTTGGTGTTAGAACTTTTTCCATGACTAGATTTTTTTGGGGTCCAGTATGAATTCTCTCAAAACTGACTGAATCAGACCAGAAGCCTTTCCTGCTATGGTCATATTCCTCAGATTACGTCTGTTTGAGTCGTCATGTGGAAAACTCGTGAAGAGGACTAACTCCGTTCAGTCTCTGCATGGTAGTCTCCCATGTGTAGAGAAGGATTTTCTTCTCTTCCAACAAAATTCTCATTTTTTTCCCCTACTAATGTTAGTATTCCTTTGAGAGTTGCCACATTCATATTTGTAGGGCTCATCTTCTGCTTAATTTCTTGACAAATCAAAAAAGTTCAATGTCCTGCAAGCTTTCCTACAATCATGACCTTCAAAACAGTGTCTTCATTCCATTGCTTTCCTAAGGGTTAAATCTAAATTATGTGTCAAGTTTTCTACTCGAACCACACATATGGCAAAACCTTCTTTAAAGAACACTGTGTGATGGTTGAAGATCTGAGTGCCATCAAATATTTCTCCACATATGCCCTAGCCAGTTTTGATCAGTGGATAAAGCATCGGCCTGCAGACCAAAGGGTCCCGGGTTAGATTCTGGTCAAGGGCATGTACCTTGGTTGCAGGCTCCTCAGGAGGCAACCAGTAGATGTGTTTCTCACACATCAATGTTTCTCTCTGTCTTTCCCTCTCTTTTTCACTCTCCCTAAAAAATCAATAGAAAAATATCTTTGGGTGAGGATTAACAACAACAAAACAAAATATTTCTCCATATTCCTTATCTTCACATCTTTTCAAATCAGCACCTACATGAAGATGAATGCCCTCTGTCTCAAGTGTTTACCATTTCCTTCTACTTCCACCAACGCCTATGCTGCCACTGTTGCAATCATGGGGAGCCAGAGGGGCATGTGAGTTGAGCTGTGTCAGAAAGGCCTGGTTTCCACTCATTCCCCATCCTCCGCATGAGCTATAGCACAGCTATAGCAGTGTTGGGAGAAAGTGGCCACTGCAAGAGATGGCTGTCTCCTCTAACAGTAAAGCATGCCATTCCAAACGCCTATGATTCCCATGTTTTTAATACATTGCCCCGGCCTCCTGAGGTTCAGACAGGTGCACTCAACTTACAAACTTCTAAGTCCCCTCTCATTCATAACTCATTAACAGAATGGGTCAAGACATGGGACAATTCCAAACCCTTGAATTTAGGTGAAAGTTACTAGGGAGTTCTTTGTACTCTTCATGAAACTCTGTTGTTTAAAAAATTATTGTTATTATTATTATTATTTATAAGTGCCCTTGACAGGAATTGAACGCGGGACCCTTTGGTCCATAGGCTGACACTCTATCCACTGAGTCAAACCAGCTAGGGCAAAAAAGTATTTCAACATAATAAGAAAAACAAAACCTCTATTTTTACCCTTCAAAAACCTATGCCTTAACCAGACTTCCCCGTATCACTGCATAATGCCAAAAGTTCTTCTTTATTGTATTTTAAGAATGAGATACAAAAAGAACTTATATGGTAAATACACATGTAACAAAGACTAGTCACAGGAAGTTCCTGGAAGCCTTTGCCTATGGAATTGCTGGCAAGTTCCTCACTTGCCCCCTTGGTCAGTCACTCGCCCAGCCCACTGGGTCCACCTCTGAATGGGGAGAAGCACCATGCCAGCCCCACGACTGCTCTCTCAGGCCACGTACCATCACCTCTTCCCCAGATGCTGCCTCGGCCACGGCTTCCAGCTGCCTACCACCGTTCTTTCTTCACAAGCCCCCAGAGTGAGCTGTGAAAAGCCACATACACCTCATTGAAAATCAAACCACCTGCACAGTGGGCCCCGTGCACCTGCTGAACTTCAGCTGCATACCAATAACTGACAGTTACCTGCCCCCTGCCCCCAATTGGGTGACATGTTGTTCCCCGAATATGGGTAGCTGCTACAGTGTTTTGGACAGGTTCAAGCCTTGGACTGAGGAGAGGGCACAGTCGTCTCATTGCCACGTGCAAGTCCCAGCTTGGAGGGCAGAGCCTTCCCAGCACAATTAGCCAACAGCTATAGCTTTAAGCTTGAACCTGTGGTCCAAACACGTGGCCCCATGTGTCTGAGTGATAGAGTTCAGGTGCATGCAGTTGAGTAGGGCTGAAACCAACGAGAATGTTGTAAACATCTTGATCACTCTCCTACTTTGCCTCATGGCATCTGCTATAAAATAAAGACATGGCTTGTGGTGGCTGTCTCTCTCCATCAGAGAGGGCAGCGTCCCACCGAGACCAGCTTTCGTTCTCATGTCTGTCTTTTCTAAGCCTTTCATCAGCCCCACTAGGGTTCACCCTTGGCCATGCCGGCGCGGCACACCCGAATATGCCAAGCTCCAATCTGTCACCCCAAACTCTGTCTCCATGCCTGGAAGCTCTCTCCTAACCGGTTTGGCTCAGTGGATAGAGCGTCGGCCTGCGGACTGAAAGGTCCCAGGTTCGATTCCGTTCAAGGGCATGTACCTTAGTTGCGGGCACATCCCCAGTAGGAGGTGTGCAGGAGGCAGCTGATTGGTGTTTCTCTCTCATCGATGTTTCTAACTCTTTATCCTTCTCCCTTTCTCTCTGTAAAAAATCAATAAAATATATTAAAAAAAAAAAAAGTCTGCAGAATCCCCCCTCCACGCGCCCCTGCCCTCGGAATCAGCTTGAATATCACCCCGCAGTGTCCCCGACCACCTCCTGTGAATAATCCCCACGCTCCCTTTACACCAGGCCCTTTCCCTCAGGATGCACCATATTTATGTGAGCATGGTCCCATCTGTGCAACTTGTCTGCAGAAGCTATAAACTACCAGACCGCAAAGTCCACGACGGCACCACCAGCGTGATTAATGCCCTGCACAAGACACAGGAGGGCTTCCATGGTGCTGTGAGGTGAAGGGACTCTGACATCAGAGGAGCAAGGCACCGTCCCTCAGGGACACACACAGACAGGACCTGATGGCAGAGGAGCCAGGCGCTGTCCCCTGACGCCTGGCCAGGGCGAGTGTCCTGCTGAGCCTCCTGCACATGGTCTCTGTGCTGGCACAAGCCCTGATCCCGTCTCCCTCGGCAAGCTGGAGTCAGCAAACTCCTAGGTCAGGCTGAAGTGCATTCAGGAAGGTCTGGCCCCTCAGGACCAAATCAATGGGGGGAAAATATCCTCAGGTTAGGACTGAAAACAAACAAAAAAACTAGTTCATGATAAACAGGGTGTTTCCAATAAGTGGAAGAACCTAGACTGAAAATGGGCGCTGAAAGAACACCTGCCCTACGCTATACAACATGAAGAAATGCCAGACAAGTAAAACAGCTAAGAAAAAACCCAAAGAAACTAGGAAACAAAAATACTTGTATAACCTACCTATGTATGATATAGAGCCTAGAGCAGGAATAAAAATAAGTAAATCCTAAAACTTATTTTTTTTACTCCTCACCAGACAATATTTTTTCCATTGAATTTTTAGAGAGTGTAAGGGAGGGGGAGAGACAGAGAGAGAAACATCGGTGGGGGATCAAACCTGCAGCCCAGACAGGTGCCCTGGACCTGGAATCAAACCTGCAGCCCTTTGGGGCAAGGCCAACACTCTAACCACTGAGCACACCAGCCAGGGCTTAAAGGATTTTACACAGCAAATTGTTGCTACCACTTTCAGCTTACATCTTGGTTGATTCTCAAGTTCCATTTCTATAAATCCTACCTATAAGAAAAACCAACCTGAATGTGCCAAAAAATAAAATGGATACAAGGAATTTTTTTCCAACAACTTGAATGTCCATCAAGAGAAAAATTAAATATGAACTATACTGCATCTTTTAAAATGAAGTAGATCTGTATTAAGAACAACCCAAAACATAAACATATACAAATGTCCCTCGACTTAGGGATGCGTTATGTCCCAATAAACCCATCCTAAGTTGAAAATATCCTAACTTGAAAATGCAGTTAACCCAGCCTACCTTAAACACACTCAGAACACTTCCATTAGCCCACAGTGGGGCAAAATCATCTAACACGAGTGGGGAACGTCTGGCCCACAGGCCTTATCGTTTAGTCTGGCCCTGTCAAGGCATTAGGGGTGAGTTCATCAAATGTTTGACCAAATATAGCAGGCTAGTTTTTAAGTGGATAATTTTGTATGGCCTGAGAATGATGTTATAAATATCTAAATGGTCCCTGGCAGAAAAAATGTTCCCACTCCTGATCTAACACAAAGCCTGCTTGATAATAGTGTTGAACATCTTAAATTGTTAAATTCTATACTGAAAGCACCACCATAAAGTTAAAAACTTATTTCAAACTATAGTTGAGTAGGGGACAGTATTCGTATACATATATGTAAACATAAAAAGGAAAGGCTGGTGTGGTTCAGTGATTGGAGCAGCTGTCGCCAACTGGTGGTTTGTGGATTAGACTGTCTTGAGGGTTCGATTCCTGGTCAAGGGCACCCACCTGGGTTGCAGTTCACTCCCCACCCCTGGATAGGGCGTATGTGGGAGGCAGCCAGTTGATGTCTCCCTCCCTCTCTCTGAAAAGCAATGGAAAGAATATCCTCAGGTGAGGATTAATAAAAAATAAATAAATAAAAAAGCCTGGCGAGGGACACACACCCGTTAGTGGTGCTTACATGAGGGGAGAGCAGTCGACAATGAGTGGAACCAACCGACCACCAGCACCAGGTTCACGTTCAACCCATCAGCACACCCTGACCCCTGCCAGGACTCCCGCATGCCTGGCTCTCACCTGAAAAGGTGTCTTGAGGAATTCCTCTCTCCACCGACCAGAGCTGTTCCTCCTCCTCTAACCGAGACACCACCTCCGGCTTGGAAAGCTGATATTCTGCCCAAAGGAAGAGAGACGGGACTTGGGGGTCTGTGTTCGGAAGAAAATGCTTTCCTGCTGTGGCACCTGGTCTCCTAGAAAGTGACTTCGGTCTAGGGCAGTGATGATAACCCGCCCACCGCCTGTGTCCGCTGCTGCTTGCTTTCCGGAACTCCCTTCCTGGTAAAGCTGGCAGGAGACCCAGTTCTGGCCAGCAAGTCATCAAGGGAAGTGTGTCAGAGGGGCCACAGGGCTTTTTCTCTTTTGCTAAATACAACAGCTGTGAAAACAACACCAGCCCGGGCTGCCCATCCCCTTCGTCCTGCTTTTAACAGGAAAGTGCTGCTTGGAGTCATGATGCAGTTGCCCAGTTACCGACCTGAGAGTGGAAACGTTCACCCTAACCCCAGAGATGGAAGGGGTTGGGGTCTGGGACGCCACCCCTCAGCTGCTGGACGCAGACACCATGCCCCCTGGAATTCAAGGCCTCTGAGGGGTGGGCTAGGCGAAGATGCCCTTTACCCAGGGGTACAAAATAAAGCCCTCTCCCTCAAGCTCCGGGCCTCGACTCTTGTACCCTGACCTCTGCAGCCTGAGCCCAAGCAGACACACACACGTCAGCGGCACCACAATCGAGCAGCAAAGCGCACATCTTTATGGACACGGAGGCCGGGCTTACCCACGGAGGCCAGGTTCCTGTAGTTCTCCAGCACCACCTGTCTGTACAGGGACTTCTGCTCAGGATCCAGCAGTTCCCACTCCTCCGGGTCAAAACCCAGGCTCACATCTTCAAAAGCCACCGGTTCCTAAAAGCCACAGGTTCCTGTTCAGCTGGGGCGTGTCACCTTTCCGAGTGACAGGACGATGTGGGGGGGGCTGAGGACGGGCAGGCACAGGCTACCAGAGGACCGGAGAGGGTGCCCGGGGTGTCATCGGGTGTTCCTGCGTCCACCTGACTCTGAGCAATCCCAAGCTGGACTTCACTCAGGCCACACGGCTGAAGAGGGTTCTTTTTTTTTTTTTTTTAATTGCTTAAAGCATTACAAAGGGTATTACATATATGTCCTTTTTCTTCCCCGCCCTTGACAATACCCCGGCTTCCCCTACCCCCCAGTGTCTTATGTCCATTGGTTATGCTCATATGCATGCATACAAGTCCTTCAGTTGATCTCTTACCCCCCTCCCTCCTGCACCCCAACCCTCCCTGGCCTTCCCGCTGCAGTTTGACAATCTGTGTGAGGCAGCTCTGCCTCTGTATCTATTATTGTTCAAAAGTTTATAATGGTCTCTATTATCCATGAATGAGTGAGATCATGTGGTATTTTTCCTTCATTGACTGGCTTATTTCACTTAGCATAATGCTCTCCAGCTCCATCCATGCCGTTGCAAATCGTAAGAGTTTCTTCCTTTTTACAGCTGCATAGTATTCCATCGTGTAGATGTACCACAGTTTACTAATCCATTCATCTGCTGATGGGCACTTAGGCTGTTTCCAGATCTTAGCTATGGTGAATTGTGCTGCTATGAACATAGGGGTGCATATATCCTTTCTGATTGGTGTTTGAAGAGGGTTCTTGATGTTCTTAAAGCCCGGTGGTTCTCAACCTTGGCTGCACTTTAGAATCATATTGGGAATCTTTTTAAAATCCTGATTTCTGGGTCTCATCCTCCGGAAATTCTGTTTCTTTGTTATGGGGTGGGGCCACAACATTAGGAACAAAGAAACAGAATTTCCGGAGAATGAGGCCCAGAAATCAGGATTTTAAAAAGATTCCCAGGTGATTCTAATGTGCAGCCAAGGTTGAGAACCACTGTTAAAGCCTCCCCATTCCTTATGGATCTAGGGTTTCCAACACTGGTGTCAGGGTGTCTGTCTCCCCCTAGGGGAGTCCCTGCACTGAATCCTGGCACCCCAGCCTGCAGCCCCCACCCCCTTCCCGCACTGCTTCTACTTCCTTCAACTGCCAAGGAGCCACCTTTCCTAGTGGCCGAGCTCATGTCACCTCTAGCTTTGCTGCTAGCCTGGCTGTTCAAATCTAAAAATGAGTGTGATCGGCTTGGTGGGTGTGGCTCAGTGGTCGAGCATCAACCCATAAACCAGGAGGTCAAGGCTGGATTCCTGGTGGGGGCACACTCTGGGGTTTCAGGCTCCATCCCCAGTGCGGGGGCATCAGGAAGCAGCCGATCCATGATTCTCACCCATCACTGATGTTTCCATCTCTTCCCCTCTCCCTCCCTCTCTGAAATCAATACAAATATTTTTAAGAAAATAAAAATTAAATATGAAAAATATAAATAAGTAGGAGTGTGGTTGGCCTGACCGGTGTGGCTCAGTGGTTGCGCATTGTCCCAGGAACCAAGCGGTCAGGGTTCCATTCCCGGGGGTTTGGGCCCGATCCCCAGCAGGGGGCGTGCAGGAGGCAGCCCACCCCTGGTTCTCTCTTATCACTGACGTTTCTATCTCTTCCCCTCTTCCTCCCTCTCTGAAATGAAGAAAAATGTACTTTAAAATGTGTACAGTGGGGCCTTGACTTACGAGTTTAATTCGTTCCGAGACCAAGCTCGTTAAGGAGCTCATTAACTCAAATTACGCTATCAACTCAATGCAAAAAATCAGCCAAGAGACAACTGGTATCTCAAAAAACTCATTAGTCGGGACACTTGTAAGTCAGGGCCCACTGTATATTATTTTTTTTTTTTTTATTTTTTTTATTTTCCTCTTAAAGTATTACAAAGGGTATTACATAAGTATCCTTTTTGTATATTAAAATATATATATGCCCTAGCTCAGTGGTTGGCAAACTCATTAGTCAACAGAGCCAAGTATCAACAGTACAACGATTGAAATTTCTTTTGAGAGCCAAATTTTTTAAACTTAAACTATATAGGTAGGTACACTGTTATTAACTTAATTAGGGTACTCCTAAGGCTTAGGAAGAGCCACACTCAAGGGGCCAAAGAGCCGCATGTGGCTCGCAAGCCGCAGTTTGCCGACCACAGCCCTGGCCGGTTTGGCTCCATGGATAGAGTGTCGCCCTGTGGACTGAGGGGTCCCAGGTTCAATTCTGGCTCGATTCCCAGTGGGGGGCGTGCAGGAGGCAGCCCATCAATGATTCTCCCTCATCATTGATGTTTCTCTCTCTCTCCCCCTCTCCCTTCCTCTATAAAATCAATAAAATATATTAAATAAAACCACACAAAAAAAACTACACACACACACACACACACACACACATACTAGAGGCCTGATACACGAAATTCGTGCAAGGAGTTTGGCCCCTGGCAGCCCAGCTTTGCCCGGAAGGTCGTCTGGAAGGACACCCGGAAGGTCGTCTGGCTGTCCAGTCTAATTAGCATATTATGCTTTTATTATTATAGATTATTATTATTATTATTATTATTATAGGTGTATTAGAATCCCAGTTAGGCACCTCAACAGTAATGCTCCCTTGGGAAGCTGAGCACCTGCGGCCCCTCCCTCTACCCTGGGCTCGAGGCCCCAGGGGCACCCCACCCCCGTCCGCTCCCCCCCCCACCCCCCCATTCAGGCCCGGGTACCCTAAAACCTAAGGAGGCCCCTACTCACATGCACCCAGGCCATGGGAAGCCCGGAGGCCATGCTTTCCTCTCCGATGGCGGGAACGGGCGGAGTCCTAAGAGGATGGAATTGGGAGGCGGGAGCGGCGTGAGGGCAACGCCCCGGGGCCCCGCCTCGGTCCCCAAACCGCAGGGTCAGCCGGAAACGCCCCGAGGGGTGGCCTCCACCTGCCCCCAGACGCCTGGACGCCGCTTCCCGAAGGGCAGGGATCCCCTCCCAGGTTCCGCATCTGGCGGGAGCCGCCTCCGGGCCTCACCCGCCCACGCCCGGGGGGGGGGGGGCGGTGAGGGGAGGGCGTCGGCCAGCCCACGCCCGCAGGGAGCTGCCTTCTTGCTGGGACCCCCAACACCCACCGCAGCGCCCCTCCCAGCCCCGAGGCGGAGGCCCGCGGGCTGGGCCGGCACCGCCGAGTCCCCGACGGGCGGAAGTTTCCCTCCGGACTCACCCGCGCGCAGTGCACAATGGCGCCCGTCGCCCCGCGGCCAAGTGCGTCAGTGCTCGGGCCGGGACTACAACTCCCAGACACCCCCGCGGCGCGCCGCGCCCGGCCGCTCCCAGGCGGCGGCCATCTTGTCTGGGCAACTCGGGGCGGCCGACGAAGCCAAGGCGGCCAGGAAGCGGGCTTTCACCCGTGTCACCCCCGGCGGTCCCGCCGGGCAAAGGACAACTGCGGGGGAGGGGGAAGGTGCACGCCAGGCCGAAAAGTCCCAACCACCCCTTCGTGGGCGGCGACGCAGGCCGGGAGACAAGTGATGCCCGCCCAGGGGGGCGCCCACGCGTGGGGTGAACCGGAAGTTGGAGCAAGAAGGAACGGGGAGAAGACTGTGCCGGAAGTGCTGACTGGGTTAGAACTAGTTGGTAGGAGACGAGACTGGTTATTACGTCCATTGGGGAGAGAGCAGGGCGCTTAGGGTCGGAAGTGATGGAGCCGTGGCTAATTCTCGATGTGGAGGAGGGCGGGGACAGGAAGGGCAGCCTGTAGGGGGCGGGGCTAATGTCCACCAAGTTCCTAGGATTGGAGGAGGGGCAGGCCGGAAGCTTGGGGCGGGGCTAACGTCCTCTGGTTGAGGGAGCGACAGTACTGAGATACGTACGCGGGGGCGGGGCTAAATGTGTGTCCACGGCAAGACGGAAGGGGCGGGGCTTGCAGTGCTGGGGGCGTGACTAAAACCAGCCCACGGTCTCGTGGGGACTTTCCCCGGAAGCCCAGCGAGGGCCCGTGGAAAGGTTTGAGTTAAATGTGACAGACACCGTGGTTCAGCGGTTCTCAACCTGTGGGTCGCGACCCCTTTGGCGGTCGAACGACCCTTTCACAGGGGTCGCCTAAGACCATCCTGCATATCAGATATTTACATAATGATTCATAACAGTAGCAACATTGCAGTTATGAAGTAGCAACGAAAATAATTTTATGGTTGAGTCACAACTTGAGGAATTGTATTTAAAGGTCCAGAAGGTTGAGAACCACTGCAGATGGGTCTTGCAAAGATAAACCAAAGCTGGGTAGAAGTTAAAGCGGTGAAAATAGATTTTTAAAAAATATATATTTTTGCCCTAACTAGTTTGGCTCAATGGATAGAGCCTCTGCCTGCAGGCTGAAGGGTCCTGGGTTCGATTCTGGTCAAGGGCATCCCCAGTAGGGGGTGTGCAGGAGGCAGGTGATCGATGTTTCTCATCGATGTTTCTAACTCTCTATCCCTCTCCCTCCCTCTCTGTAAAAAATCAATAATATTTTTTAAAAGATTCAAATAATTAAATTACTTTAAAATCGTATATATATGTTTATTGAGGAAGGGAGAGGGAGAGAGAGATAAACAGCAATGATGAGAGAGAATCACTGATGGGCTGCCTCCTTCACACCCTCTACTGGGGCTGGAGCCCGCAACCCGGGTTTGCTGCGTCCTGACCTCCTGGTTCACAGGTCGACACTCAACCACTGAGCCACACTGGCTGGGCTGAAAATAGATTATATTCCATTAAAAAATTATAACAAGAGAAAAGAGACTGCATTATTGAACCTGGCTTAATTCCGAATACAGTCAGAACAAGTGGGGGTTTTATTGACAAGGAGAAAGATTGGGATGGGATGGGATGGGATGGGATGGGGTTGGGGGGGAGGTTGTTAGTGGATAGAAAGTGACAAAGAGGAGATATCAAGTCATTTGGGGGGGGAGGTTGAGGGGGTCCTGGTGGAACCCACCTGAAAGGATTCTTGCTAGGGGCAAGCCAGGGTGACCGGATGTCACCTGGGAGACATAATGAGGACGAGAAGTTTTATTAGATATCAAGGTTAGGGAATTCTTTTTTTAAAAAATATATTTTATTGATTTTAGAGAGTAAGGGAGATAGAGAGAGATAGAAACATCAATGATGAGAGAGAATCATTGATTGGCTGCCTCCTGCATGCCCTGGGGGAAGAGCCTGCAACCCAGGCATGTGCCCTTGGCTGGAATTGAACTCAGGACCCTTCAGTCCGCAGGCTGATGCTCTATCCATTGAGCCAAGCCAGCGAGGGCAAGGTTAGGGAATTCTTGACAAACTGGATTACCATGATTCTTGCTAAGATGATTCCAGAGATGAGCCTTGGTGGAGAAAGGGACCTGCCTACAGTTTGCTTAAGCAAAGAATCTTTGTCCGAGGAGGAGCCAAGGTGCCCATGTCTAGGAAATGGAGCAAGTCTGTCACTGCCAGGACATGATGTATGTTCTCCCTTGAGAGCCCGGAAAAAGTATTCTCTTGCCTTCCTCAGACTCCAGCGTCTGGTGTTCTCTCATCTTCCTCAGTTCCCAGGACCCAGGCTCTGATGTTCTCTCTCGGTGCTTTGGACTGTCCATGCTCCTCAGGCCCAGGACCTGTTCTCCTTGCAGATCTCAGCAGCACTGTGCCTCCCTTGGGTCCTCTTGTTTACTGCCTGCTGGAATGTGTTTCAGAATTTATTAAGTCTTATGGCCGCCATGGAGAGCACCCACTTGCAGGCTGTGCATTGTTCGTGGTATTGCAGTTACCCAGTAAGTCTGTAGATTTTTTGCAGGTAAATATTTACTCGGAGACCATCCAGATGTCTTTGATCCTAACAGCATTTCGTTGCGTTCTTTTGGCCATTATAGATAAAACACCATCCCCATTCCATGATAACGTAGTTTCTTCAGTTTCCATAGTTGAACTTAAAATGGATGATGTTACATTGCCCTAGGTCACGTGACAGAGCCATGTTAATTAGTCATGTTGTTTTATTGTTTTGTTTCGGATGTGTCTGGGGATGCTTCCTCTGGTTAACCGTCAAATTTGATGGAAGCTTTTAACATCTGAAGGAAGCAAACCCCCTTGGAAGTTCTTTTACTTATTTCTTTCTTTTTATATGATATAGAATAAAACATAATTTTAGATTAAAAGGTGATGACAAATTAATATATTACTGAAGGTTGATTTATGAAAGTGAAAGGGCGAGGGCTAGGCCCTCCATCTTGCCCCAGGGTAAGGGCTACGCCCTCCATCTTGCCCCAGGGTAAGTGCTCCATCTTACCTTGGCCATATGCTTGGCAAGGAGCTTCGTCCGGGAAGTCTAAGCCTCTGCTAGCCACACCCAGGAACAAGACACCGACTTGTACCTGGCCAATCGGCAAGGCCACAGCCCTTTCTCCTCCCCTTACTCCAACCCCCTATAAAACCCCTCTCCACACCGAGTTCTCTCTCTCTCTGCTTCCTGTCGCTGCGTCGGCAAGGTGGGGGAGCCGAGCTAGCTCGAATAAAGACTCTTATGCTTTTGCATCGGACTGGCTGGCTCCCTGATGTGGTTTCTTGGGGATCCTTAAATCTGGGCATAACAAAAGCCACTTTAATACAACTTTTAATGATTAATTTTGTTCTTTTTTCCTGTTTAGTGAATTAAGCACGCTATTTAATTTACCATAATTTGATTATGTAAAAAAAAAAAGACCATTTCTGAATAAATATTGACTATTATGCATGTAAGATGTCAAAAATGTTTTGCATGCAGGGACCCAACCCCTTGTTGAAAACGTTAAGGGCCAGTAGTATTTTGGAATTCACAAGTGTTTGAATTTCAGCAGGATAGTAAGGTACATACATACCAACGGGTCTGGGCCACCTCTGGCCATCAAACACTTGAATATATCTGTAGCAAAATATGTGAAGAGTCACACTAGGTTAGAGAAAGAGAGTTAGTTTGTTAGTTCAGGTAAATTTTGGTGATACATAATACAGGAAGAAACTTTTCATTAGAAATGTATTTGGAATTTAGAATTGCAGCAAGGCATTGTGGATCATGTATGAAAATGGATGGATTATCAATAATAGTTGTTTCATTCAATTGCAAAGTGTAAGTTGTACTTTTTTCTTTTTTAATATGCTCCATGTAGTCTGACTCACATGTTTATTAAGATACTGAATTGTTAAAATATATTAACATTCTTCATATGCTTTCTTTAACCAATAGTCCACTGTCTGTTTAATTTAAATAACATATGACTAAGAATAACAGATACAAAACTGTATACTGTCCAAATCACTACGGTAGTGGGTGGCATTCAGTTGAATCATAAGCCAGTCATGTGACTGGATCATGAACTTGTCTCTTGTTTCATGGCACAGAGCATCTCAAATGTTTTCACATGCAGAGGAATACATGTTAAATTCATTTAAAAGAAGAAGAAAGATACACCTTTCTGTCTTTAAAACATGAACCTCTAGGACCCTTGTTGGAACTCCTCAGAGCTTGAGAACTTCAGGTCGAAGAAGCAGGAATTAATTACTTGGCATCTTACCTGTACCATAACTATTTCCCAGAAGATACGCTCTGGAGTCTATTTATTACGACTACACATTTCCTCTTCACCTGTTCTCCACACCATCAGAGATAAGATCAACTTTAAGATCATCCAGATCTGACATAGCACCTGGGGGAAGGGGAAAACTGAGCTCAGAGCAGAGGCAGACCACACAGGGCTTCCAGAAATGGCACGTCTCCAAGAGGAATGTGGGACGTCCGCAGAACGCCGGACAAACCAGTCAGCCCGGTTTGGAGTAAGCCAGTGCTTGCCTTTGTATCCTGTGTCCCACAGTGTGTGTGTGTGGTTGTAAATAACTGAAAATCCAACTAATTTAAAGAACAGACAGTGTTCCCGCAGCAGAACGGGAAGTCTTTAAGTAGGTGGCTCCTGGTACTGGCTAAGCTGCCACCAGTGTCACCCAGGACCAGACTCCTCCTTCCCCTCTTGTGATCCTCAGTGTGGGAGCGTTTCATACTTCAGCCACTACGGTGTAGACAGAGGACAAGCCAGCCACACGCTCACTGCTGGTCCTGGATTCGGGCCATTTCAACATTTTTCTCAGCCTTAGGGAGTCAACCGTTTCCTCTCTCATGAAACTCTACTCCCATCTTTCTTCTTTTTAAAAAAAAATATTTTATTGATTTTTTACAGAGAGGAAGGGAGAGGGATACAGAGTTAGAAATATCGATGAGAGAGAAACATCGACCAGCTGCCTCCCACACACCCCCCCACTGGGGATGTGCCCGCAACCCAGGTACATGCTCTTGACCAGAATCGAACCTGGGACCCTTCAGTCTGCAGGCCGACGCTCTATCCACTGAGCCAAACCGATCAGGGCCCATCTTTCTTCTTTTTTTTTTTCTTCTCGGTTTTGTTTGTTTGTTTGTTTCTTTTCCATCTTTCTTCTTGAGTCTCTCTTGTTTATTCACACCTCTATTCAATATGCACGAATAGATATACAAAATGAAAGAAGGATCTGCCCTCAACCATCTGAATGTAAACATTTCTGGGTTTCCTGTTACCAAAGGTCAGATATAAAACAGACCTAAATGCTTGCTGTAACTATCTGGAAGATAAAATATATAAATAACATGGACACACTTAAACCCCTCTGGAACATTTTAAAATTCCATGAGATTCCAGTAAACCAGGCAGAATAGCAAAGATACAGAAATCAACACATACACACAAAATCTCTATAAACTTCACAGGTATGTTGAAAAGGAGATTGCTTTCACAGTAGACTCATAAAAACATAGAATGCCTGGCATTATGGGAAATGCAGGGGGCCTACAGGAAAACAAGTTTCTGGAAAGAATGACAAGTGAGGCTGCATGAACGAAAATGCTCACCACGTGCCAGGATGGGAAGGCCAGTTGTGAACCCCAAATTATCATTACGCTCAATGCAAGAGCAAACGGGATTCCATCCGGCCTTTTGGGAGCCTGGCCCTTGGACTTGACTCTTTACTTCCTCAATGGAAGGAGATTATGGCCATTGTTCACAAGAGCAGACAAGTTGGATTCAAACTCATCTTGAGGAGAAACGTCCCCAGCAACTACTGGTTCGAAAAATGTTCCCTGTCTTTTTGCCAATAAACAAAGCCATCAGTAGCATATTAGAACAGTTATAGTTGTTATGCCCAGATTTCAAGATCCCCAATAGACCACACCAGGGAGCCAGCCGTGTCCGATGCAAAAGCAAAGAGTCTTTTATTACAGACCCGGGTCTGGCTCCCAGCCTCTGCCGACACAACGGCGAGACGAGAGAGACCGCCGTGGGAAAAAACAGGGTTTTTAATAGGGGGTGGAGTGAGGGGAGGAGAGCTGACTGTGGGCCATGCCGATTGGCCAGGCGCAAGCTGGGTCTTGTTGCACAGGATGCGGTAATATCTATGGCGCGCACGTCCCTCGACTGTCATTGGTTAGTTCAAAGAAATCCCGGGCGCGGCCAGCAGAGGCCTGGGCTTCCGGGAAGCAGGTGCCTCCCTGAGCACATGGCTGCCCCCCCAAAAAAATGGAGGACACAGGGTAAGTTGGAGGACACAGCCCTCGCCCCTTCAATAATCACAGGATGGTTTTTTGGAGGTGGCTGGGGGGGTTCATCTTGTACGTCAGCAACATGGCACCACTGTTTTGAATTGAGGTGTGTGGTTTGTATCAGGCACCTTTTGAATTTTTCTCACCCAGAGAGGACTCTTACCAGTGACTGAGGAATAGTGTTTGAGAGATGAAGCCACCACATCCTCTTGGTCCCACTGTGTTTTTTTGTTTGTTTTATTGATTTCAGATTAAGAGAGAGAGAGAGAGAGAAACATCAATGATGAGAGAGAATCATGGATCAGCTGCCTCCTGCACGCAATCTCCTACTGGCGATCGAGCCCACAACCGTGACATGTGCCCCCAACCAGAATCGAACCCGGGACCCTTTAGTCCGCAGGCCAACAACACTCTATCCACTGAGCCGAGCCAGCCAGGGCCCACTGTGTTTTTACACCATACCCTTGGGCCTCCGGAGTGTCTCCTCGCCATCTCTGCAGCCGCGTGGCGGAGGAGATGGCCCTTCCTGCCGACTACGGGGGAATCTCTCCTCTGTGGGGTGTTCTCCTCCCTAGAGGAGTGACTCTGGGTCAGGTGAGCAAGGTTGGAAGCAAGGAGGGGTTGTTGTGTACGATGTGTTTTGGCCACAAGTAACAGAATCCGCCACCATCCGTTACCTGACATGGCGTGACGTCCAGAGACAAGGCTTCCAGGGGTGGGTCCAGACCTTGGCTGTCACCCTTCGCCAGGCACCCTCCGTCTTTTGGCTCAGTCCTCCTCACTGTTGCCTGGGTTATTCCTAAGGCTTGTGTCCTCATGGTCTCAAGTTGGTTGTCACAGTTCCAACCATCGCATAGGGCAGTGGTTCTCAACCTTTGGCCCTTTAAATACAGTTCCTCATGTGCTGACTCCCAAACATAAAATTATTTTCGTTGCTACTTCGTAACTGTCATGTTGCGGCTGTTATGAATCGTCATGTAAATATCTGATATGCAGGATGGTCTTAGGTGACCCCTGTGAAAGGGTCGTTCGACCGCCAAAGGGGTCGCGACCCACAGGTTGAGAACCGCTGGCATAGAGCCATGCCATATTTGCCTTAAGTTACTGGCAAAAGGGAGTGTATTTTTTTCCTTTGGCATTATACTAAATTACCACAAACTGTATAGCTTTAACAGAGCACAAATTTGTCACCTCACAGCTCTGGAGGTTAGACATCCAAAATGGGTCTTGCCAGCCCTAGCCGGTTTGGTTCAGGGGATAGAGCATCAGCCTGCAGACGGAAGGGTCCCGGGTTTGATTCTGGTCAAGGGCACATGCTGGGTTGCAGGCTTGAGCCCCAGTAGGGGGCGTGCAGAAGACAGCCGATCAGTGACTCTCTCTCATCATTAATGTTTCTATCTCTCTTTCCCTCTCCCTTCCTCTCTGAAATAAATTTTAAAAAAATAGATATTGGCAGGGCTGTGCCCCTTCTAGAGTCCCTAGGGAAAATTCGTTTCCTTGCCTTTTCTGGGTTCTCGAGTCCACCTGCATCGCATTGCTTGGCCTCTTTCTCCATCACCAAAGGCAGCAGTGTAGTATCTTAAGTGGTTCTCTCACTCTGACCTCTGAGTCTGTCATCACATGGCCTTCTTTTAAAAATTAGCATTTGTTTATTTATTTCAGTCCTCACCCAAGGATATGTTTAGTGGTTTGAGAGAAAGGGGGAAGGGGAGAGAGAGAAAGATCAATGTGAGAGAAAAATCAATTGATTGCTTCCCGTATGCACCCCAAACAGGGATTGAACCCACAGTCTAGGTTTGTGCCTCTACCAGGAATTTAACCCACATTTTTGGTGAATGGGACAGCACTCCAGCCACCTGAGCCACCTGATCAAGGCATCACATTGTCTTCTTTGACTCTGACTCTCCTGCCTCTTTTCTTGAAAAATATATTTTTACTAGAGGCCCGGTGCACAAAATTTGTGCACGAGGGCAGGGTCCCTCAGCCCGGCCTGTACCCTCTCACAATCCAGGACCTCTCGGGAGATGCAGTCGGACATCCCTCTCAAAATCTGGGGCCGCTGGCCTGCCTGCCTGCCTGCCTGATCACTCCTCACTGCCTCTGCCTCGACCCCCACTGCCTCAGCTTTGTCTGAAAGGATGTCCGGAATGATGTCTGGAAGGTCGTTCAGCTGTCTGATCTAATAAGCATATTACGCTTTTATTATTATAGATTTCAGAGAGGAAGGGAGAGGGAGAGAGAGAAACATCAATGATGAGAGAGAATCATTGATTGGCTGCCTCCTGCACTCCTCCCACTGGGGATCAAATCCGCAATCCAGGCATATGCCCTTGACCAAATCAAACTTGGGACCCTACAGTCCACAGGCCGATGTTCTGTCCACTGAGCCAAACCGGTCAGGGCTCTCCTGCCTCTTCTTAAACAAGAGCCACTGTGCCCTGGCTGGGCAGCTCAGTTGGTTAGAGCATCATGCACATACACCAAAGTTGTGGGTTCGATCCCCAGTCAGGGCACATGCAAGAATCAACCAATGAATGAAGGCATAAGTACAACAGCAAGCCCTAGCTAGTTTGGCTCAGAGGATAGAGCATCAGCCTATGGACTAAAGGGTCCTGGGTTTGAGCCCAGTCAAGGGTACATGCCTGGGTTGTGGGCTCCATCCTCAGTGGGGGGCATGCAGGAGGCAGCTGATCAATGATTATCATCATTGATGTTTCTATCTCTCTCTCCCTGTCCCTCCCTCTCTGGAATCAATAAAAATATATTTTAAAAAAATAGGTAGAACAACAAATTGATGCTTCTCTCTCTCTGAAAAAAATCAATCAAAAAAGAAAAAACAAGCAAGAGCAATTGTGATGACATCGGGCTCACAAGCAATCCAGGATAATTTCCCTATCTCAAGATCCTTAATTACATCTATATGGTCTTTTTTATCCTGTAAGAATTTCGCCTTATCCCTTTCCCCAAAACACTTCAGATACCCTTTGGGGCAGCTGTGGGTGAGGTTGCCTCCCAAACCCAGCTTTTTAGGGAATTTTGGTCAAAGCTTGTGAGGTCTGCATCATCCTTGGAGTATGAATACTTCACCAGGCTGTGGTGTGTCATTTCAGTCCTGACTGGACACTGGCAATGCCCCTGGGAGAGTGAAAATGCACACCATTCTCTGTGATGCTTCTTTTAAAGTTAATAGCAGAGCACCACCTGTGAAACGTTGGTGAGTTGCTGTAAAGCTCCATGGTTTGTTTGAAGGGACAGCTTTTGGATTATGCAGGAAAAACATGGATGGTATGTTTTCCAGCTTGCTTCTGTGAATATCCTATATAATAAAGAGCTAGTATGCAAGTGGTTGTCACACCGTCACACTGGGGCTGGGGGACCTGAGGCTGCATCCCCCACCCTGCGGGGTTTGACGGGGGTGGGGCGGCCAGGTCTGGGTGTCGCGTGATTTCGAGGCGCGCGTGGGTGGGCAGGGACTAGACTCTGGGTCCCATGGCGCACCCCAGACTCTGACAGGAGGGAGATTTTCAGATACATTTTACTAATTTTCTTTCATCTCTGATACTTCTATTATAGAGAAAGGGCAAATAGCAATATTAAAATATTTCCTCTACCCCTGACCAGTTTGGCTCAGTGGATAGAGCGTCAGCCTGCGGACTCAGGGGTCCCAGGTTTGATTCCGGACAAGGGCATGTACCTGGGTTGCGGGCACATCCCCAGTAGGGAGTGTGCAGGAGGCAGCTGATCGATGTTTCTCTCTCATCGATGTTTCTAACTCTCTATCCCTCTCCCTTCCTCTCTGTAAAAAAACACACAATAAAATATATTTAAAAAAAAAAAAAAAGATAGATGCTGCCCTGGCTAGGTGGCTCAGTTGGTTAGAACATTGTCCAAGTATAGCAAGGTTGCAGGTTCAATCCCCGGTCAGGGTACATATGAAACAACCAATGGATGCATAAATATGTGGAACAACAAATTGATGTTTCTCTCAAAAAAAAAAAATCAATAAAGGGGTCTCTTACCCCCTCCCCATGTTGGAGTCTGTACTTGTTCTTCTATAAATTTCCACCTGTGCTATAAAAAAATCAATAAATAGCCGAAACCGGTTTGGCTCAGTGGATAGAGCGTCAGCCTGCGGACTGAAAGGTCCCGGGTTCGATTCCGGTCAAGGGCATGTACCTGGGTTGTGGGCACATCCCCAGTGGGAGCTGTGCAGGAGGCAGCCGATCGATGTTTCTAGCTCTCTCTCTCTCCCTTCCTCTCTGTAAAAAATCAATAAAATATATTTTTAAAAAATTGTTTATTAAAAAAATCAATAAATAAAATATAGATGCTGTTGTCTTTAACATTTACATTTTGTTATCTAGGGCAGTCATTTCCATGAGGCATTGTCATTCAGGCCTAGACTCTGAGTCCCATTGAATTGTGTTTTTATGGTGAATTAAGGGCATATGTAGAGCATAACTGTTCATACCTGCTCATCCATGATTGCAGAGAGCCACAACCACAGCTTTGTTATATTATATCCAGCTAGAGGCCTGGTGCACGAATTAGTGTATGTGTGGGGTCTCTCGGCCTGGCTGGCGATCGAGGCCTATTGGGGGACAGGACAGCCGGGGGGAGGGACCTCAGGAGGTTAACCAGCCAGCCCCCCAATCAGGGCCTATTTGGGGGCTGGCCAGCAGAGGGGAGGGACCACAGGTGGTTGGCCAGCTAGTCGGGGGGCCAACCAGGTGAGGGGAGGGGCCGTGGGAGGTTGGTAGGCTGCGGGAAGGGGCCACAGGAGGTTGGCTATGGGAGTGCATAGACCACCAGGGGGCAGCTCCTGCACTGAGCATCTGCCCTTTGGTGGTCAGTGCATGTCATAGCAACCAGTCGTTCTGGTCGTAATGGTCGCTTAAGCTTTTATATATATAGATGAGTTTCTCTACTCTCTATGAGCTTCCTGGTGTCAAATAAGGTGACAGTCATCCTTCAAAACCTGCCACGTTGACCCTCTGTGTCCTGTTCTCTAGTATGAGTCCTTGTGTTGAAAAAAGCGAGGACACCCCCTGAAGTTTTTCCACACCGACTCCACGTATAGGGCTCCTCCCAGTATGAGTTCTCTGACGTCGCATCACAAGTGCCGAGCTGTGTTCGATGCCTTTCCCACGATGACCACACCCATGTTTCTCTCCAGTGCACGTTCTGTGATGTGGAGTAAGGAAGGCGAAAAGGCTGAGACCTCTCCCTGAAGGCTCACATTGTAAGGTTTCTCTCCTTGATAGATCCTTAGGTGTGAAGCAGTCTCTCCCGGAAAATAACTTCCTGAATTCACTGCAAATATAGTTTCTCATCAGTGTCAACTCTCTCCTACTGAGAGAGGGGTGATTTGTGCCTGTACGTTGGTAGGGTTTTTCTCCTATGTGAGTTCTGAAACATACCAAAAGGCAAACTTTCTCCAAGGCTACCCCACATTCCACATATCGGTAAGATTTGTCTCCTGGCCCAGCTGGTGTGGCTCAGTGGGTTGAGCGTTGTCCCATGCACCAGTTCAATTCCCCGTCAGAGCACATGCCAGGGTTGTGGGCTTGATCTCCAGTGGGGGAAGTGTGGGAGGCAGCAAATCCATGTTTCTCTCTGTGTGTTTCTATCTCTTACTCCCTCTCCCTTTCTTTCTAAAATTAATAAAAACATTTTTTAAGAGATTTGTCTCCTGCCCTAGCTGGTTTGGCTTAGTGGATAGAGCGCTGGCCTGTGGATTAAAGGGCCCCAGGTTCGATTCTGGCCAAGGGCATATGCCCGGGTTGTGGGCTCGATCCCCAGTGTGGGGGGTGCAGGAGGCAGCCAATCAATGATTCTCTCTGATCATTGATGTTTCTATCTCTCTATCCTTTTTCCTTCCTCTCTGAGATCAATAAAAAACAAAAAAATCTTTTTTAAAAATGTGGTTGTAGCAGACTAATTTAAAAAAAGGATTTGTCTCCTGAGTGATTTTGCTCATAGTTAAAAGGGTTGAGCTCTGTCCAGACATCTCTACATCCATTACATTTATATGATCTCTCTCTACTATGACTTCTCTGATATCATAGTACCATGGGAGAAGGATTGAGTTCTAGTTAACTTTTCCCCCAAAATCAATATTCTTTTAAAAAAAATACATTTTATTGATTTTTTACAGAGAGAAAGGGAGAGGAATAGAGAGTTAGAAACATTGATGAGAGAGAAACATTGATCAGCTGCCTCCTGCACACCTCCTACTGGGGATGTGCCTGCAACCAAAGGTACATGCCCTTGACCGTAATCGAACCTGGGACTTTCCAGTCCGCAGTCCGACGCTCTATCCACTGAGCCAAACCGGTGAGGGCCAAAATCATTATTCTTGTTGCCTCTGTCCTGAATCACTATTTCCTCAAGGGCCATATATTCCACCATCTCTCCTGGTTCTGCTGCTGCTGCTGCTCTAAGTGGGCCTCACATTCCTGGTCTTGGCTAAATGTGGAAGGATATAGTTCATCACTTGGGAATCTATTTCTAGGACAGCATATGGTTCTAAGAGAAATGTACTGCTTTTTGGTTAACTCTGTTTTTGTTGTTGTTGTTGTTAATTCTCACCCGAGGATGTTTCTCCCATTGAATTTTAGAGAGTGGAATCAAGGGAGGGGTGAGAGAGAGAGAGAGAGAGAGAGAGAGAGAGAGAGAGAGAAACAAAACAATACAAGAGAAACACATTGATTGGTTGCTTCCCACATGTGCCCCCAACTTTGTCAGGGATCGAGCCTACAACCCAGGTAAGAGCCCTTGACTGGGAATTGAACCAGCAATCCTTCGACCTATGAACCAGGAGGTCACGGTTCGATTCCCAGTCAGGGCACATGCCTGGGTCACTGGCTTGCTCTCCAGTGGGGGGCATGCAGGAGGCAGCCCAACAGTGATTCTCTTATTGTTGATGTTTCTATCTCTCCCTCTCTGAAACCAATAAAAAATATTTTTTTAAAATGTAAACCAGCCCTAACTGGTTTGGCTCAGTGGATAGAGCGTCGGCCTGCGAACTGAAGGGTCCCAGGTTCGATTCCAGTCAAGGGCATGTGCCTTGGTTGCAGGCACATCCCCAGTAGGAGGTGTGCAGGAAGCAGCTGGTCGGTGTTTCTCTCTCATCAGTGTTTCTAACTCTCTATTCCTCTCCCTTTCTCTCTGTAAAATCAATAAAATATATTTTAAAAAATGTAAACCAGATCATGTCATTTTCCTGCTTAAATTCAAGTGACGGTTTCACATTGCTCTTAAGTATTTATAATTTTCTGGTAGAATAGTCGCCTCTACTTGCTGATGGCTACAGACAAGAAATACCACATCTCTTTGTTTAATCCCTTTAGTCCCAGCATCTGGTATGTTGACCAATACCCAAGGTCACTTGAGTGCTATGCAGATGACTTCCATGTCAAGATTATTCATGCAGGAGGCAGCCGGTCAATGATTCTCATCACTGATGTGTCTATCTCTCTCTCCCTCTCTCTTCTTCTCTGAAATAAATAAAAAAAGAGTATTCTCTCCCAACTTCTGAATTTGTCCCACACATCACGCAGTGAGCTTCTAAGGATGTAAATCAGATTATGTCACCCTCCAAGGTAACCGCACCCCATATTGCTTCCCACTGCATCAGAATGAAGCCTGAACTCCTAATTAGAGTCCTCAAGGCCTAGTGCTTCTGAGCCTTGCCCTTCTCTCTCTCCTAACCTGTCACTCATCCACCTCGCTGCCTGCCATCAGCTTCTTCCTTTAAAAACAATTTTGCAGCCCGAGCCAGTGTGGCTCAGTTGGTTGAATGCGATCCTGCACACCGGAAGCTCACAGGTTCAATTCCCAGCTGAGGCACATGCCCGGGATGCAGACTCAATCCTTGGCCTGGGTGCTCGCAGAGACAGCGGTTTGATGTTTGTCTCTCACAGCAATGTTTCGGTCTCTCCCACCCTCTCCCTTCCTCTCTCTAAATTCAATAAAAACATATATTTTATTGATTTTTTACAGAGGGAGAGGTATAGGGAGTATAGAGAGTTAGAAACATTGATGAGATAGAAACATCGATCAGCTGCCTCCTCCACACCTCCTACTGGGGATGTGCCCGCAACCAAGACACATGCCCTTGTCTGGAATCGAACTTGAGACCCTTTAGTCCGCAGGCTGACGCTCCACCCACTGAGCCAAACCAGCCAGGACTAAAAATATAGATTTAAAAATTGCAGCCGAAACCGGTTTGGCTCAGTGGATAGAGCGTCGGCCTGCGGACTGAAGGGTCCCGGGTTCGATTCCGGTCAAGGGCATGTACCTGGGTTGCGGGCACATCCCCAGTAGGGGGTGTGCAGGAGGCAGCTGATCGATGTTTCTCTCTCATCGATGTTTCTGACTCTCTATCTCTCTCCCTTCCTCTCTGTAAAAAATCAATAAAATATATTTTTTTTAAAAATTGCAGTTGACATACGATATATTAGTTTCAGGTGTACAACATCACTATAGACAAGGCATTTATATACCTTACAAAGTGGTAAGTCTAGTACCCATTTGACACCATATATAGTTATTACAATATTATTCACTACATTCCCTGTACGGTATTTATAATATACTAGAGGCCCGGTGCACAAAAATTTGTGCACTGGGGGGGGGGGGGGGGTCCCTCAGCCTGGCCTGTGCCCTCTCGCAGTCTGGGACCCCTCGGGAGATAATGACCTGCTGGCTTAGGCCTGCTCCCGGGTGGCAGAGGGCAGGCCCAATCCCTAGGTGCAGCCCCTGGTCGGGCTCAGAGCAGGGCCGATTGGGGAGTTGGGGCACCGCCCCCTGTCATGCACAGAGCAGGGCGGATGGGGAGGTTTCGATGCCACCCTCAGTCACGTTCAGGGTAGGGCCGATTGGGGGGTTGGGGCACTGCCCCGTCACACTCAAGGCAGGGTCGATGGGGAGGTTGTGGTGCCACACCCTGCCACGCAAAGAGCAGGGCCGATCAGGGGGTTGGGGCGCTGCCCCCTGTCACAGAGCAGGGACCATCAGGGGGGTTGGGGCTCCGTACCCTGTCACACACAGAGCAGGGTCAATCAGGGGTTTGGGAAGCTCCCCCCTGTCACACACAGAGCAGGGTCAATCAGGGGTTTGGGAAGCTCCCCCCTGTCACACACAGAGCAGGGCCCATCAGGGGTTTGGGGAGCTGCCCCCTGTCACGCACAGAGCAGGGCCCATCAGGGGGTTGAGGAGCTCCCCCCTGTCATGCACAGAGCAGGGCCAATAGGGGAGTTGGGGCGCCGCACCCTGTCACACACAGGGCAGGGCCGATCAGGAGGTTGGGGTGCCGCCCCCTGTCACACACAGAGCAGGGCCGATCAGGAGGTTGGGGTGCCGCCACTATCACACTCAGGGCAGGGCCGATGGGGAGGTATGGCTCTACCCCGTCTCACATAGAGCAGGGCCCGTGGGGAGGGGGGGGTTGGGGTGCTGCCCCCTGTCACACACAGAGCTGCAGAGCGATCAGGGGGTTGGGGAACCGCCCTCTAACACCCACAGAGCAGGGCCGATCAGGGGGTTGGGGCGCTGCCCCCTGTCACACACAGAGCCGCAGGGCAATCAGGGGGTTGGGGCGCCGCCCTCTATCACCCACAGAGCAGGGCTGATCAGGGGGTTGGGGCGCCGCCCCCTGTCACACACAGAGCCGCAGGGCAATCAGGGGGTTTGGGCACTGCCCCTTGACACGCTGATCCCGGTGCCGGGAGGCCTCGCAGCTCCACTGATCCCGCCCGGCTCCGCTGATCCCGCCCGGCAGGGTCCCAGATCCGGGTCCCAGACCGCAGACAGCCTTGCCTGCTGCCGCCTGCCTTCAGTATGCAAATTAGCCGCCATCTTGTTGCTTCAGGGTGGGGGTCCCCACTGGGGTGCCTGGCCAGTCTGGCTGAGGGGCTGAGGGCCGTTTTCAGGCTGGCGGGCGACTGGAGCTCCAAACCTCTCCTTTTTTTCTTTTTTTTTTTTATTCTGGCATTTATTTACCTTCTATGGCTGTCACTGGAGCTGAGAGCCGGCTTTCTCTCTGAGGCTCGGCTGAAAGCAGGTTTCTGGCCTTTGTTTTCTGTATTCGAAACAATGTTGCGACTCCAGCTCTGAGATCCCCGCTGACTGACAGGAGGTTTCTGGGCTTTTGTTTATCTTCTGTAAATGTTACTGTGTTTCCAACTGAAGCTCAGAGGCTGGCAAGGCAGGCGGGGAACGTTGGAGTCCTCTGTTACTGAAGGAAGCAAGCCTCCCTGTTAGCTTCCAGCTGCCTGGCTGCCGGCCCCCATCTTGGCTGACAGTTACTTTGCATATCCCCCTGATTAGCCAATGGGAAGGGTAGCGGTCGTACGCCAATTACCATGTTTCTCTTTTATTAGTGTAGATTGTTATTGATTTCAGAGAGGAAAGGAGAGGGAGAGAGGGATAGAAACATCAATGATGAGAGAGGATCATTGACCAGTTGCCTCCTGCACGCCCCACACTGGGAATCAAGCCTGCAACCCAGGCATGTGCCCTTGACCAGAATCTAACCCGGGACCCTTCAGTCTGCAGGCTGATGCTCTATCCACTGAGCCACACCAGCCAGGGCTCCCTGTCCTGTACTTTAAATCCCAATTTGTGCCTCTTAATCTCTTCATCTTTTCACCCATCCGCCCAGCCCCTTCTCATCTTGTTTTTCTTTCTTTCTTTTTTAATGTTTTTATTGATTTCAGAGAGGGAGAGAGAGAAACATCAATGATGAGAGAGAATCATTGACTGGCCGCCTCCTGCACGCTCCACATTGGGGTTCCAGCCCGCAACCTGGGGATGTACCCTGACCGGGAATCGAATCATGACTTCCTGGCTCATAGGTCGACACTCAGTCACTGAGCTAAGCAGGCTGGGCTCATCTTTGGTTTCTTGATTGCAACATATTCTCTCCACCTGGGATCCTTTGCTAGCGCTTATCTTTCTGCCAAAATGCTCTTTCCCAGCTCATCATACGCTGGCTCCTTCTCATGCTTGAGAGGTCAGGTTGAAGAAGACCTGTTCAAAAAGGCTTTCATGCCGGGCTGGTTTGGCTCAGTGGATAGAGCACCGGCCTGCGGACTAAAGGGTCCCAGGTTTGATTCTGGCCAGGGGGACATGCCTGGGTTGTGGGCTCAATCCCCAGTGGGGAGTGTGCAGGAGGCAGCTGGTCAATGTTTCTCTCTCATCGATGTTTCTGACTCTCTGTCCTTCTCCCTTCCTCTCTGTAAAAAAATCAATAAAATATATTTTTAAAAAAATGTTCATACTAGGCCCTGGCCAGGTAGCTCAGTTGGTTAGAGCATTGTTCTGATACACCCAAGGCTGTAAGTTCGATCCCCAGTCAGGGCACATACAAGAATCAACCAATGAATGCATAAATAAATGGTACAACAAAACAAAATAAATAAAATGCTCATACTATTCAGCACAGGCCTGCGGACTGAAGGGTCCTGGGTTGATTCCAGTCAAGGGCACATGTCAGGGTTGTGGGCTCAATCCCCAGTAGGGGTTGTGCAGAAGGCAGCCGATCAATGATTCTCTCTCATCATTGATGTTTTATCTTTCCCTCCCTCTCTCTTCCTTTCTGAAATCAATAAAAATATATTTTAAAAATGTTCATACGATTCTCTCTAGCACTTAGGAACTTCACTTCTAGCAGTTCGTCCTAAAGTCCCTTAGGAACGGTAGTGAATTTGCATTGAAGGTTAGTGTGCCCAGAGCAATTCCAGTATTAGGGGGTGCCTGAAAAGAGATATCCAAAGGTGTGTTAATCTAGATGCAAGAAACAAACCCAGTATTAGAAAAATTTTTTTTACTGCATTAGCAGATCCAGTCCTTTCACAGCCCTCTAATTATCCTGATGTACAAATAATGAAGATGTGCTTTAGAGAGTTGAAGCCTTTTGTTCTAAGTTTTGGAGTTAGAAAGCATCTGTGCTAATCTGCGGCAAAAGCTTGAGTCTGAAACTATAGCCACTCAATCCCATTCTGCATGTCATCAACATATACCGAATAATGGATATGCGGACAGTGACAAAGCACGTATTTTCAAATGTTAAGTGACGTATCTAAGGGCTGGGTACACAATGCTGGTGAGGTTTCTGAACATTTGAAACTGTTCTTAGTGGAATGCTGAGGACATGTACATCCAATAAAATGCAATACTTTTTAAGGTCCACACATCTTTGGCTGAAGAAATGATCTCATTCATTTTTAGACAATCAATCCACTGATTCTTCCTTTTATTTAAAAAATACTCTGAGCCAAAACCGGTTTGGCTCAGTGGATAGAGCGTCGGCCTGCGGACTGAAGGGTCCCGGGTTCGATTCCGGTCAAAGGGCATGTACCTGGGTTGCGGGCACATCCCCAGTGGGAGATGTGCAGGAGGCAGCTGGTCGATGTTTCTCTCTCATCGATGTTTCTAACTCTCTATCTCTCTCCCTTCCTCTCTGTAAAAAATCAATAAAATATATATAAAAAAAATACTCTGAACTTAGGGTGATCACTTAATAAGTTGTATAAATGTCTACTCACTATGTTGTTCACCTGAAAAAAAAATATTGTCTGCCAACTGTCATTGAAAAATTTTAAAAATTGTTAAAATATTCTGGTAAAAATACCTAGGGTGTCACTAATTTCAGCCATGAGATAAATAGTCCTCTACCGCCCCCTATAGGCCATAGCTGGTCCTTCATGTATAGCTTCAAAGTGTGAATCTGGAGTTACGGCTGCAGTGACTGAACCCTTTGGAGCCCTTTGGCACCAACGATTCTGGCTCTGTGAACTTCTCCAGGCTACGTAAGATCACAGATATTCAAGCGGAAATCAACCAGAAAAAAAACAACAACACCGAAATTGAACTTCTAAGATTAGGAAAAGATACCGCAGATGTTTCTTCATCCTTCCTTTTTGGCTCAAGAGCGCCGTGCTTTGCAAAGCATGAATAATCCTTTGGAAGCAGTGCTGAAAGAGAAGTGGTCCCCTCAGGCAAAGACAAAGTCCGGAAAACCTGCCCACTGAAGCTGTTTATCACAGGGACCTGGTCCATTTGCTGGAAGTTGGCAGTAACTTTTCCATGAGAGCTTTAGAAACCCATCCTGACACAATTAGAAATATTCCTCATTTAGATGCAAATACAAAAACAATGAGCAAGGCTTTAGCCAAGATGGATATTTTGGTGAATGAGACAGAAGAATATGAGGCAGAGAATACATTCAAGTGGCAAGAACAACAAAAGGAAGTTCCCTTTGAATCCCCAAAATATTCGCTGGAGAAAATTATCTTCACAAACAGGATGCTAGTGTATCACCTTCCTTTACTTTTCACGTCTAAAGTTCATGTCCAAAAGATGAATAAAACGAAGTTCATGTCCAAACAATTAATGGTCAAATCATTCAACTGCTTGTTTTTGCTGATGTGTTGCCACGTGAAGTCCATTTCTCCTCAAGGGTAACGGGGGTGTTCATAGGCGTTGTTGCTAGCGGTACTGAAAGAGCCCACGCTAATTGAAGTACTAAGATTCCATGTCCATGAAGACCAAACTAAAAATTCCTTTTGTTTTGCATATATTCTCATTCCACTTTTCAATAAAACTCATGAAGATAAAACAGAAATAGCCCTGGCCGGTTTGGTTCAGTGGATAGAGCGTCGGCCTGCGGATTGAAGGGTCCCAAGTTCCATTCTGGTTAAGGGCACATGTCAGGGTTGCAAACTCAATCCCCGGCGGGGGGGGGGGGGGGGGGGGGGGCATGCAGGAGGCAGCCAATCAATGATTCTCTCTCATCATTGATGTTTCTATCTCCCTCTCCCTTCCTCTCTGAAATCAATAAATAAAAAATAAAATAAAATAAAACAATAAAAATAGCCCAGCCAGGTGTAGGTCAGTGGTTAAGCATCCACCTATGAACCCGGTGGTGAAGGTTTGATTCCCTGGTTGCGATTGTGGGCTGGATCCCTAGTGGGGGCATACAAAAGGCAACCGATCAATGATTCTCATTGTTGATGTTTCTATCTCTCTCTTCCTCTCCCTTCCTCTCTGAAATCAATAAAAATATATTTAGCCCTGACTGGTTTGGTTCAGTGGATAGAGCATCGGCCTGCGGACTCAAGGGTCCCAGGTTCGATTCCAGGCAAGAACATGTGCCTTGGTTGGGGGCACGTCCCCACTAGGGAGTGTGCAGGAGGCAGCTGGTCGATGTTTCTCTCTCATGGATGTTTCTAGCTCTCTGTCCCTTTCACTTCCTCTCTGTAAGAAATCAATAAAATATATTTAAAAATATATATATAATCTTGGGTGAAGACCAAAAAAAATAAAATAAAGAAAGAAAGAGCCCTAGCCCATTTGGCTTGGTGGATAGAGCGTCAGCCTGCAGACTGAAGGGTCCCGGGTTCGATTCCAGTCAAGGGCATGTACCTTGGTTGTGGGCACATCCCCAGTAGGAGGTGTGCAGGAGGCAGCTGATCAATGTTTCTCTCCCATCGATGTTTCTAACTCTCTATCTCTCCCTTCCACTCTGTAAAAAATCAATAATATATATATTTAAATATATATATTTCTTTATTAGTTTCAGAGAGGAAGGGAAAAGGAGAGAGAGATAGAAACATTAATGATGAGAGAGAATCATTGATTGGCTGCCTCCTGCAGGCACCCCACAGGAGATTGAGCCCGGGTATGTGTCCCTGGCCAGAATCGAACCTGGGACCCTTCAGTCCGCAGGTTGGCGCTCTACCCACTGAGCCAAGCCACCTAGGGCTCAATAAAATATATTTTAAAAAAAGAACACTATTTAAAAAAAAAAAAAAAGCCTGGTGTCCCCGGGATCCTCCCCGAGTGCCCTAAGGACCCTGACTTCAAGGACCCGATGTCATTGCGCCTGGCGGCCGCTAGATGGCGCTGCGGACCAGGCGGAGGCGACCGGCAGGGAATCGGGGCGCGCGGGAGGCCTTCTGCGCCGGTGTCAGCCAATCAGAGCCCCTCCCTGTGAGCCAATCAGAACCCCTCCCTGTGAGCCAATCAGAACCCCTCCCTGTGAGCCAATCAGAGCCCCTCCCCCGCGGGCGACACCCGAAATCCCTGACCGGGTCACGGAAACAGTCCCCTGAGAAGAACTAAACATCGCACAGCAGCGGCCCCCTCACAGCACGCTGCGCGCGGCGGCGCCTCCGGGGACGCGCACATCCGGGTCCCGGCGCGCGCACGCACGCACGCACGCGCACACGCACTCGCCCCAACATGGCGGCCGCCGTCCCCGCCGCTGCCCCGCCGCCGCCGCCTTCCCGGCTGCGGTGAGTCCGCCGCGCCCCCTCGTCTCTCGGGGTCTCGGTTTCCCTCCGCGGGGAGGACCGGCCGGGTCCCGCCGGGTCGCGAGCCGCGCGTTGCGGGCGGGAACCAGGGAGGCGGTGGGCGCGGTGGGCGCGGTCGGCTCGCGGGGCGGGGTCGGCGCGGCCCGGCGGCTGTCGGCCCGTGAGGACGCCCCCGGGGCGGGGGGTGAGGACGTTCCTTTGGGCGTGAGGACCCTCGGCCTTCCCGGCCCTCGGGGAGCTCCGCCGGGCCGCGGGGTGTCCGGCGGGCCCGCCTCAGGGACCGCTCGGCGCCCGCGCGCCTGGTGTCCGGGCCGCGGGGTGACCCCCTCCCGCCTGCAGGGTGTCCCCCTCCCGCCTGCAGGGTGACCCCCTCCCGCCTCCAGGGTGATCCCCTCCCGCCTGCAGGGTGACCCCCCTCCCCGCCTGCAGGGTGTCCCCCCTCCCCGCCTGCAGGGGGACCCCCCTCCCGCCTGCAGGGTGTTCCCTCCCGCCTGCAGGGTGACCCCCCTCCCGCCTGCAGGGTGACCCCCCTCCCGCCTGCAGGGTGTCCCCTCTCCCGCCTGCAGGGTGACCCCCCCTCCCGCCTGCAGGGTGATCCCCTCCCGCCTGCAGGGTGACCCCCCTCCCGCCTGCAGGGTGACCCCCCTCCTGCCTGCAGGGTGATCCCCGCTCCCGCCTGCAGGGTGATCCCCTCCCGCCTGCAGGGTGACCCCCCTCCCGCCTGCAGGGTGACCCCCCTCCCGCCTGCAGGGTGACCCGCTCCCGCTTGCAGGGGGTCCCCCCTCCTGCCTGCAGGGTGACCCCCCTCCCGCCTGCAGGGTGACCCCCGCTCCCGCCTGCAGGGTGATCCCCTCCCGCCTGCAGGGTGACCCCCCTCCCGCCTGCAGGGTGACCCCCCTCCCGCCTGCAGGGTGATCCCCTCCCGCCTGCAGGGTGACCCCCCTCCCGCCTGCAGGGTGACCCCCCTCCCGCCTGCGGGGTGACCCCCGCTCCCGCCTGCGGGTGTCTCCTCCCCGCCTACCTGTCTTATGGCCGTTTTTTGCGTTTTCTCTGCCTTGGTTTTCGGGGTTCGTTTCCTTGGCTCCTCTCCCCGCAGGGAGTTCATGGTGAGTTTTCCTGTAAATGGAAAAGGGGGAGCCCTGGCGCCCCCTTATACCGACCTGTGAATGCCTCCTGTGTCTGGTCTCATAGAGAGGAGGTTCCCCCAAAATGTAGACACACTTCGAGTAACCATAGAGGCAGCGTTTAGTAAGATGGGTTTCATTTTATTTTTAAAAATATATATTTTTATTGATTCCAGAGAGGAAGGGAGAGGGGAAAGCGAATACAAACATCGGTGATGAGAGAGAATCATGGATCGGCTGCCTCCTGCGCACACACACCATGGAGCCCGCAGCCCGGGCCTGTGCCCTTGACCGGGATCGAACCCGGGACCCTTCAGTCCGCAGGTCGATGCTCTATCCACTGAGCCACACCAGCTGGGGTGCGTTTCATTTTAAAATTGTAATAGAATCAAAAAAAATTGTAATAGAATCAGCTGTTAAAGTGTGTATACATTTTTTTGGGGGGGAGGGGGGACATGTGTATATCTCCCTGTCATCCATTAAATCTTTTTTGGGGAGACATTTAAATTGAGTGGCAGGTGCCATTGAGCTTCCCCCTTAAATACCTCACTGTGCTTCACATCAGTTAGAGTTCAATGCTATTTTTTTTTAGGGGAAAAATATAATTTTAATTTTTTTTCTTTATTGATTAAGGTATTACATATGTGTCCTTATCGCCCCATTGCCCCCCTCCCCCACTCATGCCCTCACCCCCTGGTGTCTGTGTCCATTGGTTAGGCTTATAGGCGTGCATGCAAGTCCTTTGGTTGATCTCTCAATAATATTTTCTTTTTTTTTTTTTTTTTAAATATATTTTATTGATTTTTTAACAGAGAGGAAGGGAGAGGGATAGAGAGTCAGAAACATCGATGAGAGAGAAACATCGACCAGCTGCCTCCTACACGCCCCCCACTGGAGATGTGCCCGCAACCCAGGTACATGCCCTTGACCGGAATCGAACCCGGGACCCTTCAGTCCGCAGGCCGACGCTCTATCCACTGAGCCAAACCGGTTTCGGCAATAATATTTTCTTTAAAAATTTAAAGAGACTTATTACTATTTTAGAGAGAGAGAAGGGAGGAGAAATATTGACTTGTTGTTTCACTTATTTATTTATTCGTTGGTTGATTTGAGTTCAGTACTCTTGTTGTTTTTTTAATTTCGAGGCACAGTTGATCTTCGTTGTACCACTGAATGAGTTTTGACAAATGCAACCCAAACCTCAGAATTATCATCACCCGAGAAAGATCACTTATACTTGGCCAATTTGTTTTATTTTTTAATATATTTTTATTGATTTTTTACAGAGAGGAAGGGAGAGGGATAGAGAGTTAGAAACATCGATGAGAGAGAAACATCGATCAGCTGCCTCCTGTACACCCCCCACTGGGGATGTGCCCGCAACCAAGATACATGCCCTTGACCGGAATCGAACCCGGGACCCTTCAGTCCGCAGGCCGACGCTCTATCCACTGAGCAAGACCGGTCAGGGCATACTTGGCCAATTTAAAAAAATTTGGTTGTTAGGCACTTGGGCTTATGAAAATGTTTTCAGTACCAAACCTTTGTGTGGTGTATTTTCCCCCAAGTAACTTTCCTCAGTTCTGTTGCTTGTTTTCTCTCCCTTCCCCGCCCGCTTTTTAAAATTTAATTTTCCAATGACAGTTGACATTCAATGTGTTAGTTTAAGGTGTACAGCATGGTGGTTAGCCACTTATATCATTTATGAAGTGATTCCCCTGAAAAATCTAGGACCCACCTGGCGTCCATACATAGTGACCACAATACTATTATTATTTTAATAATAAAGTGTTATGCACTTAATTTTATTATCATTATTATTTTTAATCCTCATCTGAAGATAGGTTTTACTGATTTTAGAGAGAGGGAAAGGGAGGAATAAAGGGAGGTAGTAAAGGAGGGAGGGAGGAAGGGGGAGAGAGATGGGTTGCCTGCTCTTACGACCACAGGGATGGAACTCGAGACCTAGGGATGTGCCCTGGTCAGGAATTGAACCCAGAACCTTTTGGCGTATGGGATGATGTTCCTGCCAACTGAGCCACCTGGTCAGGACTTAAAGTAATTATTGATAGATATGTGGTCACTGACATTTCATTATATTTTTTTCTTCTTTTTCTTAAGTCCCTTTAACATTTCTTGTAACACTGGTTTGTTGGTGATGAGCGCCTATATCTTTGTCTTGCCTGGGACCAACTTTTTATTTATTTACTTATGTATTTATTTATTAATTAAATATATATTTTATTGATTTCAGAGAGGAAGGGAGAGGGAGAGAGAAACATCAATGTTGAGAATCACTGATGGGCTGCCTCCTGCATGCCCCCTACTGGGAACAGAGCCCCCAACACAGGCGTATGCCCTGCCCTGGTTCGTATGTCAACACTCGACCTCTTAGCCACACCGACCAGGCTAACTTTTTTTTTTGAAAAGTTGCAGGAAGCACTGGCTGGTTTGGCTCAGTGGATAGAGTGTTGGCCTGTGGACTGAAGAGTTCCGGGTTCGATTCCGATCAAGGGCACATGCCCAGGTTGTGGGCTTGATCACCCATAGGGAGCGTGCAGGAGGCAGCTGATCAATGATTCTCTCTCATTAATTGATGTTTCTATCTCTCTTTCCCTCTCCCTTCCTCTCTGAAATCTATCTATCTATCTATGTCTCTCTCTCTCTCTCTCTCTCTCTCTCTATATATATATATATATATATGAAAAGTTGCAGGAACAGTTCAATGAACACTTGTAAAACCATCCAGATTTTCAAGTTAATACTTTGCTATATAAGCTTTACCTTTTTTTCTCCCTGTCTCAACACACACACACACACACACACACACACACACTCTATGTATTTTACACACATACACACACTCTATGTTTTACACACACACCCTATGTATTTTACACACATACACACTATATTTTACACACGTACACACTATTTTGCACACATACACTGTATATTTCACACACACACTATATATTTTACACACGTGCACACATACACTATATATTTACACACGTACACACACTCTCTTTTGCACACATACACTGTATATTTCACACACACACTATATATTTACACACATACACACACTAAGAGGATGAAGGGTTGATTACTCACATAATGAGGCTGTCTTGGGAGAGCAGGGTAGTGCTCTCAGGATAATCCAAAAGAGCCTCAGCGAGCAGGAACAGGAGGCTGACTGGATGGGCTTTTATTGTGAGTGGAGAGTGGAGCTGGGATGAGGGTGCCTCGCCTTGCTTGGGGCTTGCGTGGGTAGAACTTCCTGCCAACGCCAAGGGGAAAGCATCAGGCTTTTTTATAAGCCTCCTTAGATGTCGGGCGGAAGGAGGTGACGGGGAGGGAATGGTGCTTGAAAGCTGACAGCGGTCAGTCGTCAGAAACGGAGTCAGACTTTATCACAATTGGTAGTCAGGTGGGCGACTGTGAGGACAGGGCTTAAGTTGGTGGCAACAGCTTATTTCTGTTAAAGAATGCATCGTGTGAACAAGCAAACATTATCCGTCTGGTCCAGGAGATGGCAGGAACCGTGCCATGGGCTTGTACCGCTGAGGTCTGGCAGCCAGTGACGTCAAACATTCAGGCACCGGGCCTCACGGATTTCTCCGCAGCGTCGCAGAGACGGGATAAGGCCCTTCAGAGGTGAGTGCCTGAATTCTGCACAATCTTGGCACATCCTATAAAACTGTTACTTCACGAAGCCTAAACCCACAGAATCGGGCCATGTGGGCTCTAGACCAGTGGTTATGACCCTGGCAGACTCAACACCTGCTTTTTTTTTTTTTTTTGCTACTTTTTTAAAAAATGCAGATTTATTGAGAGATAATTCACAAGCCATTACCATTCACCATCTTAAGGTATAAAATTCAGTGGTTTTCACCATTGCCAATAACAATTTTAGAATATTTTTATCATCCCCAAAATGAAAGCTTGTGCCCATTGGCAGTCACTCCCCCTCTCCTCGAGCCCTTTCAGCCCGTGGCAATCATTCATCCACTCTGTCTCTGTATTTGTGTGTTCTAGACATTTCATAAAAATGGAAGCACAGTATGCAGTCTTTTGTGTTGGCTCCTTGTGCTTAGCATAATAGTCTCAAGGTTCATCCGCCTTTGTAGTGTGTATTGGTACTTAGTTCATTTTTATGGGTGAGTAATACTGTATGGCTACACCATAGGGTGTTTCTCCGCTCACCAGCTGATGGACATCTGAGTTGCTTCCACTGATATTAATATATAATGTTCTGTGAACATTCGTGTACAAGGTTTTTTGTGTGTGTTGTGTGGACATGTTTTCATTTCTCTTAGACAAGCTAGGAGTGGAACTGATTATAGAGATATAGTGGGAGTGAGGTAGTATCTCACTGTGGTTTAAATTTGCATTTTCATGATGGTTAATGGTGTTGAGCATCTTTTCCAATACACAATTATGTTTATTGGCAGTTTGTATATCTTCTTTGGAGAACTGTTTATTCAGATTCTTTGCCCATTTATTAAATGGGTTATTGATCTTTTTTTTTTTTTTTTAAGAATCTTTTTAAAAATATGTGTTTTTTTATGGATTTCAGAGGGAGAGAGAGAAAGAAACACTGATCAGCTGCCTCCTGCATATCCCCTAATGGGGATTGAGCTCCCAACCCACCTGGGCATGTGCCCTGACTGGGAATCAAACCAATCATTTCCTGATGTTCAACCAGCTGAGCCACACTGGCTAGGCAGGTTATTGATCTTTTTATTATTGAGTTGTAAGAGTTATTTATTTACTCTGGATACCAGTGCTTTATCAGGTATATGATCTGCAAGTATTTTATCCAATTCTGTGGGTGTCTTTTCACTTTCTTAGTGATGTTATTTGAAGCACAAAAGGTTTTAATTACCTACTTTTTTTTTTTGTCACTTGTGCTTCTGATGTAAACAAATTTCTGAAGATTGACACCTGTTCTTCTTTTAGGAGTTTTAGTTTTAGATCTTAAATTTAGGCTGCCATCCACTTAGAGGTAACTTTTGTGTAATGCTCACTCTTTATGATCAGGTTTGTAGTGGGCCTTTTACCATCCTGAAAGGAATTTTATAGATAACATTACATATCCACATAATTTTAAAAATTCTCAAGTCATATGTGCAGGTAAAGAGTCAATGAAAGGAAAGTATTAAAATATTTGTTTCTATATTTAAGTACTTGGGCACAGCTACCCCAGAAGACGTAGGAAGCAATCCCGTGTTGGAGACTATAGGTTTGGATTAAGAGAAACAGGACTGTCAGAAATCGTTGTCTTCAGTGCAGTTGAGTGAGGTGAGCCATGGGTGGATGCTGCTGGAACACTGAGTATCGGGGAAGTGGATCCAGACCGGGTGTATGAAACAGGAAAGGAAGGATGCAGTACCTTGGTGGGGGCAGGCTCTAAGTGCTTACACTAGAAGGCATCCCAGGCATCCAGGTGAACTGGGTCTTCTCCACGGGCGAGTAACCCCCTGTGTCATGACCTGGAACAGCATCAGGACAAGTTATCACAGAAAGTTCTCCAGACCTGAGGTCTCAGCATGTGCTGAGGCAACGTTCTGTGTGTAAACAGCCTTTGATGGCCATGGGGAAGAGAAGGACAGACTGGGCTTCAGAGAAGTGGATGGTGGATGTCCAAGGACAGGGTCAGAGGATGGGGGAAAATGGGGGTACTCGCTGCCCTGGCTGGTATGGCTCCGTTGGACATCATCCCATGAACTGAAAGGTTGCTGGTCAGGGCATACGCCAAGGTTGTGGGCTGCCTCCTGCACGTCCCCTGCTGGGGATCGAGCCTGAAACCAGGACATGTATCCCGACCGGGAATTGAACTGGTGACCTTTCAGTGCACTGGAGGACAATCAACCAACTGAGCCATACTGGCCAGGCCTACGGCAACATTTTATATGGTCTGTGCTGGATTTATTTATATACACATTTATCATTTCCTTTTCTTTCCTTTTTTTTTTTTTTTTTTTTTTTGCAGGGTGGTGGTGGTGGTGGTGGTATGTTTTCCTGAAGAACAACTTCTCTATTATTTTTTTTTAAAATATATTTTATTGATTTTTTACAGAGAGGAAGGGAGAGGGATAGAGAGTTAGAAACGTCGATGAAAGAGGAACATCGATCAGCTGCCTCCTGCACATCTCCTCCTGGGGATGTGCCCGCAACCCAGGTACGTGCCCTTGACCGGAATCGAACCCGGGACCTTTCAGTCCACAGGCCGACGCTCTATCCACTGAGCCAAACCGGTTTCGGCTTCTCTATTATTTTTTAAAATTCTATGTATTGATTTTAGAGAGTGAGAGAGGAAGGGAAAGAGAGAAACAACAATTTGCTGTTTCATTATTGATGCATTAATAGGATGAGTCTTGTATGTGCCCTGACCGGAGATGGAACCCATAGCCTTGGCATATTGGGACAACGCTCTAACCAACCGAGCTACCCAGCCAGGGCTTCACTTTTGAACAATTACATATTTGATAGTTTTCCCCTCCGCACTTTGAAAGTAACCTGCCATTACCTGCAGGTTTCTATTTTGCTATGGAGGCGTCCATCACGATACTTTTCTTTAAAAAAAAAAAAACACAAAAAAAACTTTAATGTATTTTTATTCTGTTATATGTGGAACTTTGTCAACTCTTTTTAAAAATATATTTTATTGATTTTTTAAAGGGAGGAAGGGAGAGGGATAGAGTGTTAGAAACATCGATGAGAGAGAAACATCCATCAGCTGCCTCCTGCACACTCCCCACTGGGGATGTGCCCACAACCAAGGTACATGCCCTTGACCGGAATCGAACCTGGGACCCTTCAGTCCACGGGCCGACGCTCTATCCACTGAGCCAAACCGATTAGGGCGATCACGATACTTTTCATTTCTTTACCAGTGGTGAGTCTTCTCCCTGCTGGTCTTTACGACTGTCACCTTGCCCTATCGTTGTGGCTCAGTTGGTTGAACATCCATGCACCAAAAGGTCCCGGGTTCGATTCCTGGTCAGGGCACATGCCCAGGTTGTGGTTTGATCCCCAGTGGTGGGCATGCAGGAGGCAGGCAATCGATGTTTCTCTTTCACATTGAAGTTTTTTTCTCTCTTTCTCCTTCTCTCCCTCTCCCTTCCAATCTCTAAAATCATTAAAAAAAAATTTATTGGGGGCCCTTTCCCCCTCCCTAAATGGGAGTTCATTCTGTGGGACTCTTTCCCTCTCCCATGTGGGAGTCTGTACTTGTTCTTCAATAAATTCCACCTTTGCTATAAAAAAAAATTATTTTTTAAAAATAAAAACATTTTAAAAAATTTAAAATATGTCACCTTGGTATAGAGTAATGTGCACTTATGCTTGGGACTCATGACTTCTGAGCCTGAGAGGCCTGCAGGTGGATTCACTGGGTGAGAAATGTGCCCATTTTATGTTTCAGCTGCTGCTAACAGATCACCGACTGTTGTCCACTTCCAATGCCCGCCAGCTCTTCCTGCATGACCTGCCCAAGCTTCATGTTTTCATACCTTGTTTTACTTTTTATTTTTCAATTTATTTATTAATTTTAGAGAGAGGAAGAGAGAAAGAAACATTGATTTGTTGCTCTAGTTGTTTATGCATTCATTGTTTGATTCTTGTGTGTGCCCTGACCGTGGATCAGACCCACAACCTTGGCATATGGGGACTACACTCTAACCAACTGAGCCACCCAGTCAGATCCCTTGTTTTACTTTTACTAGTATGAAGTGTGCATATTTTGTGTTCTTTTTTGTTGTTAATCCTCACCAAGGATATTTTTTCCATTGATTTTTAGAGAGAAAGGGAGAGGAAAAGGGGAACAGAGAGAGAGGGAGGGAGGGAGAGAGAGAGAGAGAGATGGATGTGAGAAAGATACATCGATTGGTCGCCTCCCCTGCATATAACCTGACCTGGGTCCAGGGATCAAGCCTGCAGTCCAGGTACATGCGCTTGACCCAGAATCGATGCACGGGCCAATGCTCTAACCACTGCCACTGAACCACTGGTTGTGATGTATTTTGTGTTCTTGTAGTTGCACTTTGGTCTTGGGCAGTGTGGTTTAGAGACTGGAACATCATCCATGCACTTAAGGGCCATGGGTTTATTCCCAGTCGGAACACGTGAGAGGCCACTGATTGATGGCTCTCTGTCACATCAGTATTCCTCTCTCTCTCTCAAATCAATAAAAACATATCCTCCAGTGAGGATTAAAAAGAAGTTGCAGTAGCCCTAGCTGGCTTGGCTCAGTGGATAGAGCATCGACCTGCAAACTGAAGAGTTCTGGGTTCGATTTTGGTCAAGGGCACATGCCCGGGTTGCAGGCTCGAACCCCAGTGCGGGGCATGCAGGAGGCAACTGGTCGATTGTTCTCTCTCATCATTGATGTTTCTCTCTCCTCCTTTCCTCTCTGAAATCAATAAAAATATATTTTAAAAAATAAAAGTAAAATAAAACTTTCCTTGTGTTTTCCCTTTAAAAAGCAAATTAAAAAACCTCTCTGTAGCTCTCTCTGACCCTGTTCTTCTCCTTATCCCGATTCTCAGTTTATCTCCCCCTTGTACAGATATGAATTTGAGAAAGAAAACAAGTAAAAGAGCACACCCACACCCTTGCCTGTCACCATTTTTTGTTATTCTTGAAGACATAGCTCCATGTACTGAACTCCACCTTTTTCCTTCTTCACTTTTCAGCCTGCAGCACGAGACTGAAAATGATAGCTCAGAATATTCCTGAGGAAGCACTACCATGTGACGTGGAAATGGAAGGATTTACAAGAAAGGATCCCCATTTCACCATCCCAGGTGACAGGTGGGACTCTAAGAACTGGGAGGGACACCTGAGACAATTAGCTTTAACTCAGGAAAAGCCAGGGGCTCAGGAAGCAGTTTGTGAGTATCCTGGACTTGGGAGGCCTTTGAGTGCCAGCTCTGACCTTCCAACATCTCGGAGGATTCCTGCAACAAATGGTTTCCATGTGCATGACTCAGAGGTTATACGTTTGGATTGTGACCCAGCTTTACATGGTTCTCAGAGAAGTTGTGTAGCTACAAGAACTGGTGACAGTGTTGCCCATGAGAAAGCCTTCTGCCATTCCATGGAAGTGATTCAACAACTGGGCAGAAATCCAGTGAGAGAGAAGCTCTATAAATACCCTGAAAGTGTTGAGTCTTTCAGCCATTTTACCCCTCTTGGTGAACAAAAGATAACAAAAAGAGGGAAGAAACTGTATGAAGGCAAGGACTTGGGGGACATCTTTGCCTTGACTTCATCTCTTAATGAAAGCAGGAGGAGTCACCCCGGGGAGAAGCTGTATAAATGTACGGAATGTGGCAAGTGCTTCAAACGGAACTCTTCTCTCATTTTGCATCACCGAACTCACACTGGAGAGAAACCTTACACATGTAACGAGTGTGGAAAATCCTTCTCCAAGAACTATAACTTGATTGTGCATCAAAGAATCCACACAGGAGAGAAGCCCTACAAATGCAGTAAGTGTGGGAAAGCCTTCAGCGACGGGTCAGCTCTGACACAACACCAGAGAATTCACACCGGGGAGAAACCTTACGAATGCCTAGAATGTGGAAAAACCTTCAACCGAAACTCATCCCTGATTTTGCATCAAAGAACTCATACGGGGGAAAAACCATACCGATGTAACGAGTGCGGGAAGCCTTTCACAGACATCTCCCACCTCACTGTGCATCTCAGGATCCACACTGGGGAGAAGCCCTATGAATGTAGCAAGTGTGGAAAGGCTTTCCGGGATGGCTCGTACCTCACCCAGCACGAGAGGACTCACACCGGAGAGAAGCCCTTTGAATGTGTGGAGTGTGGAAAGTCCTTCAACCGTAACTCTCACCTCATCGTGCATCAGAAAATCCATTCTGGGGAGAAGCCCTACGAGTGTCAAGAGTGTGGGAAGACGTTCATCGAGAGTGCTTACCTCATCAGGCACCAGAGGATTCACACTGGCGAGAAGCCCTATGGCTGTGACCAGTGTCAGAAGCTTTTCAGGAACATCGCTGGCCTCATCCGGCACCAGAGGACTCATACTGGGGAGAAGCCCTACGAGTGTAGTCGGTGTGGCAAAGCCTTCAGGGACAGCTCCTGCCTGACCAAGCACCAGAGAATTCACACCAAGGAGACCCCGTACCAGTGTCCAGAGTGTGGGAAGTCCTTCAAACAGAACTCTCACCTTGCAGTACATCAGAGACTCCACAGCAGGGAGGGTCCCAGCCAGTGTCCTCAGTGTGGGAAAATGTTCAGAAGGAGCTCAGCCTTGTTCCGACATCAGAGGACACACCCTGGAGAGCAGCCCACGGAAGCATAATGGGTGTGGGCACACTCGTTTCCTGCGTGCCCTCGGAAACCTGTGTGAGCGAGGGGTGTCTTCCAGGGTGACTCCTCCCAGTCAGTGCAAAATAATTTTTTTTTTTAATTTGAGTGATGAAATCTTTGTGTGTGTGTTTTTAATTTATTGATTTTTTTTTTTTTTTTGAGAAAGAGAGAGACACTGATTTGTTGTTCCACTTAGGCATTCATTGCTTGATTCTTGTTATGTGCCCTGAACAGGAATTGAACCCGTAACCTTGGTGTATTGGGATGACGCTCTAACCAACTGAACTACCTGGCCAGGCCCAAGAATTTATTTATTTATTTTTTTTAAGGAATAAGTAAGTCACCTGCAATGCCCCCTCTGGGATAATCTCTGGTGGCCTTCCTTTCCTTTCCCCATCTCCTTACGAGTACATCATTTTGCATGTATGGGGTCCCATCACACATGTGGCTTTTAAATATAGAAACTTATTTTTAAGTGTTTCTCTTCCCTATCCAGTAAATGGAATGTCCGGCATTCCTTACCCATATTATTAAGTTGATAACATTACGAACCCCTGGAGGGAACCCAGGATGGCGGTAAACGTGGCAAAGGCCTCAGGGATGACCACCCTACCCTGTACGGAACGTGAATTCGCGTACACTGGAATAACACCTGGGGGAGACACCCAGCTGCTCCTGCGGGAGAATGTGCAAACTGGAGAGAACCTGTGAATGTGTTCAGTGACTAATCAGTCTGACGAATCCTCGAAATCAGGAGTGTCTGCCTGTTGTACGTAAGCAAACTCTCAGCAGAATCAAGTGTGATCAGTGAGAGCAGCTTTCAGCAGGAGCTGTATTGACTCTGGATCAGCAGTGATGTCCCGGTGAGAGGCCCCCACGATGCTCCACACCACAGCAGGCACAGAATTCAAGGAGATGGCTGTTTGGATGTATCCCCACCTGCCGGGTGCTGGAGAGAAGCCCCACGTTTCAGAAGAGGCACTTGGAGGAGGATGTTGCTTGTGAACGAACAGTGACATTGTCTTTCTTAACCATTTGTACACCATAGCCGTCTATAGATGCAAGCGGCGGACCTTTTTAAATTAAATTCAAGATTTTGTGGCAGCTAACTGGTTAAGGAAAGACTGAGCACGAGGAGCGGGCTGCTGTAGAAATGTGAGGCACGGCTTTAGTCGTTGAACCAGAATGACTGAGTTGGTATGTTTACCTTTTATTGTTCACTTAGGACACTTCTGATTTGTTCGACCCTGAACCATAATTACAAAGGTTTTGTTGCCATATTGAAATGTTACAGTGGGGCAGGCAACAACAAAAAATGGCATAAAGTAGAAGATTCGCCATGTGAAGGCGTGTTTACATGTGGATGTTGTTCATGGAGAAATAAATGTGGTTTTCTTAGGGAACTGCAATGGTGTATGATTTTTTTCTCTCTGTTACAAGTCATACATTGTTGCTGTAATAATTTCAAAAAGAAATCAAAGGCCCAGGACATAATAAATTCCTTCTTAGGAACCTGGATTATGAGGGGGTGTCACTGTGGAGGAGAGGGTGGGCCTCAGAGAATGAGGAGGAGGAGGCCACCGAGAGGTGAGGGATGACTGGGAACGTCCTGCCCGTGGCAGCTGGCCAGGTGAGAGCCACGTCAGCTGTCTGGCATCACAGCAGAGACGGGGTTTTGACTTGCTCCTATGGAGCCAGAGTCACAGTGAAGGCCACTGAGGTCATAAGGCTACGGTAGCCCTAGCCAGTTTGGCTCAGTGGAAAGAGCATTGGCCTGTGGACTGAGGGTCCCACGTTCGATTCTGGTCAGGGCACATGCTAGGTTATGGGTTCAACCCCCAGGGTGGAGTGTGCAGGAGGCAGCGAATGATTCTCATCACGGATGTTTCTCTCTTTCTCCCTTCCTCTGTGAAATCAGTAAAAAAATTTAAAAAAAAGCCTGGGATAGATTTGTGTGGTCAGAAGCTGCAAAGTTTGTGGTCATTTGTTCCTGCAACAATAGAAAACTTACAGCCTTGAAGAACATTGCCCCCTGCCCTTTCCCTCTCCCTCTGTCCACCTGGCCCTCGCTGGCCTGCTCCCACCGACACTCGCGTTCACATCTCGCTTTCATACAAACTAGGAATGCTCTCCCCTTGCAGAGCCTGTGCTCTGGAGACACTAGAACAGTGATGGCGAAACTTTTGAGCTCGGCATGTCAGCATTTTGAAAAACCCTAACTTAACTCTGGTGCCGTGTCACATATAGAAATTTTTTGACATTTACAACCATAGTAAAACAAAGACTTACGTTTTTGACATTTATTTTATATATTTAAATGCCATTTAACAAAGAAAAATCAACCAAAAAAATGAGTTCATGTGTCACCTCTGACACGCGTGACATAGGTTCGCCGTCACTGCACTAGAACTAAAACACCAGGCTCACAGCTGGAGCTGCGAGAGGCTGATGGACTGCGAGGGGCCCAGCGCCTCATCCCACAAGCCCTTCCCGACTCAAGGCCAGTGGGGCTAGTTGGTGTTTTTGTTTTTATTTTTTTTTAAATTTTTTGTTTTGTTTATTTTTAAATTTATTTTTATTGACTTCAGAAAGAAAGGAAGGGATAGAGAGAGAAACATCAATGATGAGAGAGAACCACCAATCCGCTGCCTCCTGCACACCCAACACACATTTTCTCGTCTTCTTGGGCATTAATTGCCTGCCATCTGACGGATACACAACGCATTGTAATCGTATATCTTCCTTGATGGATTGTAAGCACCCTGCTCTGAAAAATTGGAAATAAAGAAATTGCATCCAGCCCCACCCGGTGCAGTTGAGCATCGACCCACGAACCAAGAGTTCATGATTTGATTCCCAGTCATGGCACATGCCCAGGTTGCAGGTTTGATCCCCAGTAGGGCATGTGAGGAGGCGATCGATTGGTGATTCTCATCACTGATATTTCTATCTCTCTCCCTCTCCCTTCCTCACTCTGAAATTAACAAAAACATATTTTTTTTTAGCCTAAACCGGTTTGGCTCAGTGGATAGAGCGTCGGCCTGTGGACTGAAGGGTCCCAGGTTCGATTCCAGTCAAGGGCATGTACCTTGGCTGCGGTCACATCCCCAGTAGGGGGTGTGCAGGAGGCAGCTGATCGATGTTTCTGTCTCATTGATGTTTCTGACTCTCTATCTCTCTCCCTTCCTCTCTGTAAAAAAAATCAATAAAAAATATATTTTAAAAAAACATATTTTTTTTAAAAGAAATTACATCCAGAATTTCACCTGTCACCAGCAATCAGTCATGTCTCAGAAAATGTTTTCCAATTCAGTCAACAAACATTTTATGAGCATCCCCGATGTCAGCAGGCCAGTCCCCAGGATAGTCTAACTGGGTGCATAACTCTGGCCAGCCTCATGGGGCTGTCCGGCTAGAGAGCAAGATGGGCATTTATCAAACAATCGCAAAAACATCCACGTGAAATGTAGTTGGGAAAAGAACCAAAGTAACAGAACCAAGAGCTGTGAGAGGAGGAGAGATTGACCATGGGGTGGGGAGGGAAGACTGCCCCACACAGGGATCGGTATGTGCTGATGATGGAGGGCGGGGGGGGGATGTAGGGTCTTTGGGAGGGAGAGGTGATGGGAGTGGGCAGGATGGGGTAGGTAGAACCTTGTAAACCTCAGGTTCTGTTAGGTCAGTGGTTCTCAACCTTGGCTGCACATGAGAATCACCTGGGAATCTTTTTAAAATCCTGATTTCTGGGCCTCATTCCGGAGACAGGAAGCAAGTGACCACGGGGAAAACGGCGAAAGAAGGCAGCCAGATGAAGAAAAAATGGCCGAGGCGGGAGGAGGGCAGCTGGAGATGGGTGATGGACCAAGAGAGAATGGGATCTAGGGAGGAGAGACCCCTCTCCACCATGTCAAATACCAGGGATGGGCCATAAGGCCCGAGGTGGGATCCCTTCAATGGGCAACTCTCAGCGAAGTGACCTCCCTGCAGGAGAGGGGGTGTGGGGTGCAAGACTTCCTTTCCCAGATTAAAAACCCACATTTACAAGGGCAAGAGTTCAGACCCCAGGTGACAAACGGGTTGAGAGTATGTTGTGGGAAACCGCTTATTGTCTTCACTAGCTGATAAGCGTAGACAGAGATCCCCCCTAAAGGCTGGGTACCTCTGAAGCCCTAGCAAAGATTGGAGCTGGGCGCCACCTCTGTTTGTCCAGATAGTGGTAGCTGAAGCAACTTCCCCATTTATTATTATGTAAATCCTTGCTGATGGGCTAGTCTGCCTGTTGCCGGGGATTGCCTGCCTAAGGGCTATGCTATGGGTGCATCCCAGATCAATAAAAGCTTGGTGAGGCCTGAGCACCGGTGGAAGTCCTTCCCCTTGAGTTGGACTTGCCTGCCTGGTCCCCCAATATTTCCAAATTATCTCTTGTCTCTTCTCTTTCATTTGTGTGCAGCTCCTCTTCCAGATCCTGAACCCTGAACCACGCGAGACGTGGAGGGAAACATTTACCACAGTATGTGTACTAAGTGCCAGGAGGAGAAAATAGGAAATACATCAGTCCGTATGGACGTCTAGGTGTGGAGAGCGGCTACAGCGTTTGAACCGGTTCAAGCCTCGGACTAACGAGAGGGCACAGTCCTCTCATGGCAAAGCCACACGCAAGTCCCAGCTTGGAGGGCAGAGCCCTCCCAGCGCAAGTATAGCCAGAGGCTATCGTTGTGAGCTTGAACCTAGGGTCCGAACACGTGGTCCCACTTGTGTCTGAGTGATGTGGGCTTGATAGAGTTCAGGTGCATGTAATTGAGTAGATTAGCATGAACACCTTGACCTCGCCCTTACTTTTTACCTCGTGGAATCTGGCTGTAAAATAAAGACTTGGCTTGTGGGCACGGTTACTGTCTCTCCATCAGAGAAGCAGCATCCCACCGAGACCCAGCTTTCATTCTCTTGTCTGCCTTTTCTGATTCCTTCACAGCTCCCTCTCAGGGTTCACCCTTGACCATGCTGGTGCGGCACATCTAGGCTGAGAGTGACCAAAGGAACTTAACTGAGTCAGTGGCTATTTCTGGTAGAAAAAAAAGATGAAACAAAAATTTTTGGTCTTTTTATTTATTTTATTTCATTTTTTAATATTTTATTGATTTTTTACAGAGAGGAAGGGAGATGGATACAGTGTTAGAAACATCGATCAGTTGCCTCCTACACACCCCTTACTGGGGATGTCCCCGCAACCAAGGTACATGCCCTTGACTGGAATCGAACCTGGGACCCTTAAGTCCATGGGCTGATGCTCTATCCACTGAGCCAAACCAGTCAGGGCGTAAAATTTTTGGTCTTTTTAAAAAATATATTTAAAAAATACTGATTTTAGAGAGAAAGGAAGGGGAGAGAGAGAGAGAGAGAGAGAGAGAGATCAATTTGTTGTTCTATTCATTTATGCATTTGTTGGTTGATACTTGTATCTGGCCTGACCAGAGATTGAACCTGCAACCTTGGCATATGGGCTGACACTCTAACCAACTGACTTAGACAGCCACAACTTATAAACACTTTTTAAGCTAACATTTTCTAAGTGTACAACTGAGTGGGGTTTTTTATATATATTTTTATTGTTTTCAGAGAGGATGGGAGAGAGATAGAAAACATCAGTGATAAGAGAGAATCATGGATTGGCCGCCTCCTGCATGCCCCCTAGTGGGGCTTGAGCCCACACCTGGGCATGTGCCCTTGACCAGAATTGAACCCGGGACCCTAAGGTTAGCAGGCCGATGTCGGCTCTACCCACTGAGCCAAACCGGCCAGAGGCTGAGTGGTTTGTTTGTTTTTAGTATTTTCCCAAGCTTGTGCAGTCACCGCCATTTTATTTTATTTTATTGACTTTTTACAGAGAGAAAGGGAGAGGGATAGAGAGTTAGAAACATCGATGAGAGAGAAACATCGACCAGCTGCCTCCTGCACACCTCCCACTAAGGATGTGCCCTCAACCAAGGTACATGCCCTTGACTAGAATCGAACCCGGGACCACCACCCCCCCACCCCCCCGTCCTCAGGCCGACGCTCTATCCACTGAGCCAAACCGGTTAGGGTCGCCATTCTTTAATTCTAGTACATTTCATTACCTCCCCAAAGAAACAAAATACCAATGAGCAAATACTGTTCATTCCTCCTTCTGTCCTACTTTCTGTCTCTATTGATTTGACTATTCTGGACATTTCATATACGTGAAATCATGCAATGTGTGTATAACCAATGGACCCAGACAATAGTGTGAAGGCCTGGGGTGGGTCGGGCTGGGAGGAGGGGGGCCTATGAGGGTAAAATTAGGGGACATCTGTAATACTGTCAACAATAACAAGTATATCCTTGAGCGGCCACTCTTCCCTTGTTTTTGTTTTTTTAAAATATATTTTTATTGATTTCAAAGAGAGAAAGGGAAAGGGAGAGAGAGAGAGAGAAACATCAATGATGAGTGAGAATCATTGACTGTCTGCCTCCTGCAGGCGCCCCACTGGGAATCATGTGCTCCAACCGGGAATTAAACCTTGACCTCCTGGTTCATGGGTCGAGGCTCCACCACTGAGCCACGCTGCTGGGCCCTTCCCTTGTTTTGCGTCACAGAACTCACACTGGAGAAAAAAACCGTTCAAATGTCACAAGTGTGAAAAGTCCTTCCCAGATTTCTTCCACTTTATTGTCCATCGGAAAATGCACAGTGAAGAGAAGCCCTGTGTGTTTATTGAGTGTGGAAAGGTCTTTATGGATGGTGCAGACCTTACTCAACACGAAAGAATTCACACTGGAGAGAAACCCTATGAGTATGGATTGTGGGAAAGTCCTCAGCGGTGACTCTCACGGGATTGTGCAGCAAAAAAATGCATTCTGGAGAAACCCTACCTGTGCAAGCAGCCTGGGAAAACTTCCATTGACAGCGCCTACCTCATCCAGCACCCGAGAATTCACACTGGCCAGAATCTCTGTAGCTGTTACCAGGGTCAGACACTTTTCAGGGATATCACCTGGGGCACCCGGCTCCAGAGGACTCATACTGGTGAGATGCCTATGAATGTCGCCAGGAATGCAAAGTTTTCAGGGAAACTGTACCGGTGTCAGATGTGGGGAACATTTCCAGAGCAGAGTTGGCTCACCCTGTGGGGACTCAGTGAATATGACAACATCTCTGTCTGCTTCTCTTTACTTACTCAGGGGTTTATGTCTCAACAGCTGTGTGATCTTAGGTGAATTATTCAACCTCTCTGTGCCTTAGTTCCTCTCTTACAAGACGTGGACAAGACCTACCTCATTTGGATGAAGAGAAGTGAGGTATGTAGCATGCTTGGGACATAACTGGGTTCTGTATGAATTAGCTGGCCCTGCTCTTACCTATCCTTGCTGTTATGGCTCATCCTCTTATTACAGCTGCTCTTGTTATTAATGTTTTTATTGTTGATAATTTTTTAATAGATTTTTATTGATTTCAGAGAGGAAGGGAGAGGGATAGAGAGATAGAAACATCAATGATGAGAGAGGATCATTGATCGGCTGCCTCCTGCACGTCTCCTACTAGGGATTGAGCCCACAACCCAGGCATGTGCCCGGACCAGAATCAAACCCACAGGCTGATTCTCTATCCACTGAGCCAAACCAGCTAGGGCTTATTGATAATTTTTTGTTGTTGCCATTAATGATGATGATATTGGTGCTACTCTTCTCTGACTAGGAGGCTGGAAGAGGTAGACGCTAGCCACCTCCCCAAAACTCTGTAGACCAAGCACGTCAAACTCAAAGGCTAACACGGGCCAAATAAAAAAGGTTTAACTTTATGTGGGCCGCAAAAAAAAACCAAAAGCTTCAATTTTCATAGAAGCATAGGTTTATTTTGACAGAGACATGCTGAATACAAAGGGCTGAAATAAATGAGTAATTATTAACATAAAATAATAGAACATTTTAATAAAAATTAGTATTTTTTTCTTGAACATTAACTTACCAGGCACTGAATAACAGCACAAATTCATAAGCGTCACACAAATAAACCTATTTATCTTGTTCTCTGAAAGCGAAATATTTCCTGTTGCGCACACCCAACACGTCAGTCCCAGACTAATGATGTGGCCATCCGCCGCTAAAATATTCGCTGCTACTATTAGTGGAGAGAAATGGTGCACCTGCGTGTAAGGCGATTATAGTCATCAGTCATTAGCGAAGGTTTGTAGATCAGGGGTCCTCAAACTTTTTTTTTAAAATATATTTTATTGATTTTTTACAGAGAGGAAGGGAGAAGGATAGATAGTCAGAAACATCGATGGGAGAGAAACATCGATCAGCTGCCTCCTGCACATCTCCCACTGGGGATGTGCCCGCAACCCAGGTACATGCCCTTGATCGGAATCGAACCTGGGCCCCTTCAGTCCGCAGGCTGACGCTCTATCCACTGAGCCAACCGGGTTTTGGCTCAAACTTTTTTATTTTTTATTTTTTATTTTATTTTATTTTTTATTTTTTATTTTTTTAAATATATTTTATTGATTTTTTTTACAGAGAGGAAGGGAGAGAGATAGAGAGTTAGAAACATCGATGAGAGAGAAACATCAATCAGCTGCCTCCTGCACATCTCCAACTGAGGATATGCCCGCAACCCAGGTACATGCCCTTGACCGGAATCGAACCCGGGACCTTTCAGTCCGCAGGCCGACGCTCTATCCACTGAACCAAACCGGCTTTGGCAAACTTTTTTATTTTTTTATTTTATTTTATTGATTTTCTACAGAGAGAGGAAGGGAGAGGGACAGAGAGCTAGAAACATCGACGAGAGAGAAACATCGATCAGCTGCCTCCTGAACACCCCCTACTGGGGGTGCGCCTGCAACCAAGGCACATGCCCTTGACCAGAATCGAACCTGGGACCCTTCAGTCCGCAGGTCGACACTCTATCCACTGAGCCAAACCGGCCAGGGTGGCTCAAACTTTTTAAACAGGGGTCCAGTTCACTGTCCCTCAGACCGCTGGAGGGCCGGACTATAGTTTAAAAAAAAACTATGAACAAATTCCTATGCACACTGCACATATCTTATTTTGAAGTAAAAAAACAAAACGGGAACAAATACAATATTTGTATTTGCATGTGGCCCGGGGGCCGTAGTTTGAGGACCCCTGTTGTAGTTCGTTATTAATAATTATGCATAACAGGATATTGTAAATATTAAGTTAGGAAATTAAATTTTTATTTTATTTTTTAAAATACATTTTATTGATTTTTTACAGAGAGGAAGGGAGAGGAAGAGAGAGTCAGAAACATTGATGAGAAAGAAACATCGATCAGCTGCCTCCTGCACACTCCCTACTGAGTATGTGCCTGCAACCAAGGTACATGCCCATGACCAGAATCAATAAAAATTTATTGATTTTTTACAGAGAGGAAGGGAGAGGGAGAGAGAGATAGAAACATCAGTGAGGAGAGAGAATCATTGATTGGCTGCCTCCTACACGCCCCCTACTGGGGACATAGCCCATAAACGGGGCATGTGCCCGACAGGAGTTGAACTATGACCTTCTGGTCCATTGATGGACACTCAACCTCTGAGCTACACTGGTAGGGCAAAAAAAATTTTTTGTTTTTAAATTTAGACCTTAATACCCAAAAATAAATAATATAAACTGTTTAAACATTTTAAAAATCAGCTTACACAAAATGACAGCCTCATAAACTCTGCTATCTAGAATATTCTGAAATGGGAAGTGGCATCCTAGCCCTCATCCTGTTAGTCCGGCTTGCTGGAGCAGTGACATTTATTTTGGTCTTCTGAGCGCATCACTCACCCCAGTTGCTTCTCTCTTAAAATTTCTTCTATTTCAGCGTGCGTCTCTCTCTCTCTCTCTCTCTCTCTCTCTCTCTCTCTATCTTTTATGCTATTCAAAGGAGATTCACTTATTCTTTTTTAAAAATATGTATATTTTATTGATTTTTTACAGAGAGGAAGGGAGAGGGATAGAGAGTTAGAAACATCCATGAGAGAGAAACATCGATCAGCTGCCTCCTGCACACCCCCTACTGGGGATGTGCCTGCAACCAAGGTACATGCCCCTGACCGGAATTGAACCTGGGACCCTTCAGTCCACAGGCCGATGCTCTATTTGACGCTGAGCCAAACCGGTTAGGGCTCACTTATTCTTTGTTGTTAATTCTCACCCGAGGATATTTTCCCATTGATTTTTAGGGAGAGTGGAAGAGAGATGGAAAGACAGAGGGAAACATCGATGTGAGAGAAACACATTGATTGGTTGCCTCCTGCAGGAGCCTGCAACCAAGGTACATGCCCTTGGCTGGATTAGAGCCTGGGACTCTCTGATCCACAGGTCAATGCTCTATCCACTGAGCTAAACCAGCTAGGGCAAAGATTTACTTTTTATTTATTAGTATTATTATTTTTATTTTAGTTAATCTGATTTTTAGAAAGAGTGGGCCCTCGCAGGTTTGGCTCAGTGGATAGAGCGTCGGCCTGGGGACTGAAGAGTTCCAGGTTCGATTCCGGTCAAGGGCATGTACCTTGGTTGCAGGCACATCCACAGTGGGGGGTGTGCAGGAGGCAGCTGATGGATGCTTCTCTCTCATCGATGTTTCTAACTCTCTATCCCTCTCCCTTCCTCTCTGTAGAAAATCAATAGAATATATTTTTAAAAAAAGAAAGAAAGAAAGAGTGGAATGGTTGGGGGGTGGGGGGAGAGAAACATCGTTGTTAGAGAGACGCAATAATTGGTTGCCTCCCACACATGCTGGGGATCTAGCCAGCAACCCAGGTAAGTGCCCTTCACTGGAATAGAATCTGAGGCCCTTCAGCCTGCAGGCCAGCACCCTACCCACTGAGCTAACCAGGCTAGGGCTTTAGCATCTCTTGACGTCCCCAGCTATGGCTGGTCTTCAAACGTTATCAGTTCCCGGGATATGCAGAGTGGGCCTCCACATCTCTGTGTCATCTCCCTGCCTCTGCAGCCTTCCTCTCTACCTTCATTTCTTTTATTGATTTCAGAGAGGAAGGGAGAGGGGGAGGGAGAGGGAGAGACAGAAACACCAATGAAGAGAATCATTGAGCTGCCTCCTGCACGCCCCACACTGGGGATGGAGCCCTGACTGGGAATCGAACTGCGATCTCCTGGTTCACAGATGGACCCTCAGTCACTGAGCCACACCGGCCAGGCCTCTAGCTTCCTTTCTAGGTCGTCTTGCTGGGGTCCAATCCCAGCGGGTCCAGGGGTCCCCAAAGGTGTGGACGGAGTCGGCGAAGAAGGAATGACACGAAGACAGCCTTCAGTTGATCAGCAGCCTAGTCAGGACCTATAGCCAGGATTTCCAGCCAAAGTTCTGGTCGGAGCTCTGGTTAGGAACTGATGAGGATCTGATCTTTATTGTCTTGTTACATTCGTATTTATACCAGCCGATTTTAATCCTGTCAATTTCTATTACAAAGGTTAGGGCGTTTCTTATCTCCATTCTAGGGAGTAAAGATTATGTAGCTTAACTACCCGCCTGGCACTTAATTAAGGGGTTGTATCCCCTCCCTAACCTCAGGGAAAGATCCCCACCTGGGGAAACAACCTTTCTCGGAGAGGTGACCTTGGTTAAAACACGTGGCGCTAAAGGGAGCAAACATATTAAGAACAATATGCTATATATGCCAGGTCCCTTGAAACATATGCTGTGCAGATGTTTCTTTCCTGTAGCGACTGTGTCAAGCCGCAAGGATGGACCGGCTCCCGGCATCGTCTGATCTCCCCAGTTCTGGGTGGACCCCCTTCTGTGCGACCCTGCCTCTGGGTCTCTGTCCATGCCTGCGTTTCCTCTTCTGCGTCTTTCTCCCTCTCACCGTCTCCCTGCCGACCTCTGAGAGGCCGTGTCTCCCGCCCCGCCTCACCGTCGCTGGGTCCTCACGCTGCTGTCGCCCTGGCCCCGCGTATGCGCCCCTTTCTCTCCGTCCCACTGCCTGGCTCTCTCCCCGGGGCACTGCGTCTCTGGTTGCCAAGGCGATGCCTTGTAATGTTCTTGTTTACCAGGTTGCCATGGTATCCATAGTGACGCAGGCGCGCAGGGCTCGGTGAGGCGCCAGAGGCTAGCTCCGCCGCTGGTTGGCTAGCTCCGGAGGAGGCGCGTTGCATTCTGGGGGTTGTAGTCCGCGCTGCGCAAGCCGCGTTCTACCGGCCGCGGTCCGGCAGCGAAGAGCCGCTCGGGGCTGAGGTGGGTCTTCCCGGCGGCCGTGGGGCACCCCGACCTGGCTCTCCTGAGCGGTTCGCTTCGGGGCGGGAGGGCCGAGGGGTAACGGCTGGGTCTGCGGGGGAGGGGCGGGGCCGGGGGAGGCTGTAGGCGCCCCGAGTGCGGACCCCAGAGCGCCCCGAGGTGGGGCCGGGCGGGGAGTGTGGTTTCTCCCGGTCACGGGGGTGGGGGGGACCCCATGGGAGAGGACGAGTGGGTGCTGCCTGTGGCGTGGCGGGCAGGAGGGAGTGGGGACCACTGAGGTTTGTTTGTTTTTGTTTTTTTTAAATATGTTTTATTGATTTTTTACAGAGAGGAAGGGAGAGGGATAGAGAGTTAGAAACATGGATCAGCTGCCTCCTGCACACCCCGCACTGGGGATGTGCCCGCAACCCAGGTCCATGCCCTTGACCGGAATCGAACCCGGGACCCTTCAGTCCGCAGGCCGACGCTCTATCCACTGAGCCACACTGGTCAGGGCTGTTTTTTTGTGTGTTTTTTTTTAAGATCTTTTAAAAAAACATATATAGAGGGGTGGAGGGGGCAGTGGGGGGATAAGGACACATATGTAATGCCTTAATAAAGCAAAAAAAATATTTTAAAATTATTTTTGTTGATTTCAGAGAGGAAGGGAGAGTGAGAGAAAGAGAAACATGGATGGGCACCTCCTGCAGGCCCCCAACCAGGGATGGAGCCCGGGACCCAGCAGCCCACCAGCCGGGGCTCATGTCCTAAGACTTTTACAACATTGTGAGGTCACACTGTAATTTTCCTTTGTCCTGTTTACTACTTGATTTTTTTTAAAAATATATTTTATTGATTTTTTACAGAGAGGAAGGGAGAGGGATAGAGAGTTAGAAACATCGATCAGCTGCCTCCTGCACACCCCCCACTGGGGATGTGCCCGCAACCAAGGTACATGCCCTTGACCGGAATCGAACCTGGGACCCTTCAGTCCACAGGCTGATGCTCTATCCACCGAGCCAAACTGGCTAGGACACGACTTGATTTTTTAAAATCTTTTTAAAACTTGATTTTAGAGGAAGGGAGAGAGATGGGGGTGGGGTGGGGAGAGAAACATCAATTTGTTCCACTTATTTGTGCATTCATTGGTTGATTCTTTTTTTTTAATGTTTTTATTGATTTCAGAGAGGAAGGGAGAGGGAGATAGAAACATCAATGATGAGAGAGAATCATGGATTGGCTGCCCCCTACTGGGGATGAGCCTGCAACCTGGGCACATGCCCTTGACCGGAATCGAACCTGGGACCATTCAGTCTGCAGGCGGACGCTCTATCCACTGAGCTACACCAGCTAGGGCCATTGGTTGATTCTTGTATGTGCCCTGACAAGGGATCGAACCCACAACCTTGGAGTATCTGGTTGCTCTGAGCTACAGGCCAGGGCTGTTTGCTTTTTTTTTTTTTTTTTTTTTTACAGCAATGAAAATACTTTATTGTGTTTTTTGTTTGCATATTTGCAGAATGTGTAATCTTTTCTGTAGACAGATTTAACAAATACATATGGTTTTGGACCAGAAAATTGTATCTGCCATCTCAAGAACCTGAGAAATAAGTTTAATTTCTTTTAACATGCCCAACTTAATACTCTCCCTTCCACCCCAATCTACCATCACCAGTAAAAATAAATAATTTGAAAAAAATGCAGAAAATATAAAAAGATAAACATTATAGAATTTATGCACACAGTATATTGAAAATGGAAACGAGCTTAAGCAACTTTGACCTGATTTTTTAAAAATTGTCTTTTCTTGCCCTGATCGATTTGGCTCAGTGGATAGAGCATCGGCCTTTGGACTGAAGGGTCCCGGGTTTGATTCCGGTCAAGGACATGTACCTTGGTTGTGGGCACATCCCCAGTGGGAGGTGTGCAGGAGGCAGCTGGTTGATGTTTCTCTCTCATCGATGTTTCTAACTCTGTATCCCTCTCTGTAAAAAATCAATAAAATATTTTTTAAAAAATAAAAAAATTTTTTCTTTATTGATTAAGGTATTACATATGTGTCCTTATCCCCCCATTGCCACAACCCCCATGCATGTCCTCACCCCTGGTGTCTGTGCCCATTGGTTATATGCATGTATACAAGTCCTTTGGTTCTTTTTTTAAAAAAATATATTTTTATTGATTTCAGAGAGGAAGAGAGAGAGAAACATCGAAGATGAGAGAGAATCATGGATCTGCTGCCTCCTGCACGCCCCCCACTGGGGATCGAGCTCGCAACCCGGGCATGTGCCCTTGACTGGGAATTGAACCCTCACCTCCTGGTTCATAGGTAGAAGCTCAACCACTGAGCCACACCGACTGGGCCTTTTTTTTTTTTTAAGTCCTGGTAGTACTAGTCTTATAGAATGAGTTGCCACTCTCCACTTTTTGTGGTCATTTTTGTCTACACGAGTACAGCCCTCCACCGACCCTTCACAAGGGAATTGCTTGGAAATAATCTTGCATGGACTCCGGGTGTGGAGGGTGCGGGCTGGTGAGTTCGGATGCCCCCGCCGTTTTCTGTTGTGGGTGCCCCATGGCCTGCTTCTCACCACCTGGGCTCCTCCTGGTCTGTCCCGTGCAGGTCTGGACTCCGGCCGGCCGCGATCTCACAGCATCCTGTTGCTTGTTTTGTCTCTTCCTTGGAGCCATGGTTACGTGAACCTGCCCTCCAGGACGCCGCCCTGCCCCCGGCTGGCACGGTCACGTTTCCCAACGCAGACATGGGAAGGTGTTGCCTTCGGAGAAGGCGTCAGCCCCCCCAGGACCTCCCCGACTCCCCCCGCGCTGCCCGGGCCAGGATGGCAGCGGGGGACCCCCTGGAGGAAAGCGGGACCAGCTGCAGGAGGACTCCTGCCGACCTGGACGTCTCCCACCTGCTCCGGAACTTCACCCCCGAGGCCCTCGCCCAGCTCCACCAGCTGTGCCACCAGCGGCTGCAGCCCGAGGCGTGTTCCAAGGAGCAGGCGCTGCAGCTGGATTCATTCCTGAAAGTCCTCCTGCCCGGCAAGGCCCGTTCGGCCCTGGCTGCCGGCGCCCCTTCCCGAGAGCTGCGAGAAGGTGGCCTTCCTGGCGGGGCGCCTCCCCGAGGACCGGGAGGAGCCAGGTGAGGGGAGCATGCCGCAGAGCAGGGGCGGGGAACGTCCGGCCCGTGGGCCGAGGAAGGCCCACAAAACCATTTGGTCCGGCCCTGCCGAGGCGTGAGGGGTGAGTTAATTAAACGTTGGACCAAAGGCAGCAGGCTAACGTTTAAGTGGGTCATTGTGTACGGCCGCCAAATGATGTGATAAATATCGGAATGGCCCGCGGCAGACACAGGCTCCCCCCCCCCCCGCCCCCCCCCCCCCCCCCCCGGCCTTCAGGAAGGAGAAGGGGGTGAGAAATTGACCTCCTGTGGCCTAGATCCCAGGCAGCCGCCCCCCGAGAGAGTTTAGTTCCCCCACATCTGAGAGGCTCCGAGGTGAGCGTCCCTCAGCTGACCGGGCAGCTCCCCAGTCCGCAGGAGCCAGTCCCAGCACCCTCGACGCTGGGCCCTGGGCTCTGTTACAAAACTGTTGGCCTGGGCGACGCTGACTCCCTCCTGGGGCTGTGGCTGGGGCACCCAGTGTGTTCACCGTCTATTTGAGCTTGAGTGCGTTGTGAGCGCATTTGACGGGACCTTCAATGAGTTTGCCAGGTGCCCGCCTGGGTGTCGGACCTCCCTGGGCCTTGGAGCCCGCAGCCCCTGCCTGAGACCCGCAGCTCCCGGACTTGGAAAGGCTTCGTGGCCTGAAGGCACTGGCTTTCCTGTCCTCCCCTCTCACCTCCGCGGGTCTCCCCTCTCCGTGAACAGTAGGCCCCACAAACCCTCCTCCGTAGGAGGGCCCCTCAGACCCCCAGCCCCTCATAGTTTTAATTTTAGGTCCTTTTCTACTTGCCTTTCCTCTGAATTGCTACCACTTCCCACCTGCCCACCCCCCAACCTCTTAGCCTGTCCATCCCCCAACCCCAAGCTGGGTGTGGCCCCGGTAAATTAAAAACAAAAACAAAAAACTAAATTTACTATTTCAGCTCTTGCTCCTGGCCTGACCCGTGAGTTCCGTTCTGCCTCAGGGAGACCCCTCCCAGCATGCATCCCACTCAGCTCCCCGGCCCCCGGGTGACGCCTTTGTCACCACGATATCCCACAGGCCCTGTCCTCGGCTCCCCACCCCGTGTCCCAGTCCGTGCACAGCTGGATGCCTGTGCCTTGTTTACTTTATTTGGAAATGGCTTAAACCTGGTAGAAAAGGCACAAAAATAGTGAAAACAGTACAAAGTTCACACAGATGTCCTCACCCAGACCCACCTGTTAACGTGCTCACACACACACCTGGGGGTGTGCGAAGTCCACATTGCTCCTGTCGGTGAATCTTTTGTTACCCAGCGTTGCCCAATTTCTCCCCCATAGAGTTACTGCTTCCCCCCTGAACTAACAACTGATCTGTGGGGAGACCTTGAAGATAAGGCAGATACCCAGTTTCTCACCAGTGTCCGCCCCTGGTCCAGCCTCCACTCCTTCCTGCCTGAACCAGTCTTTAGCACGGAAGGCTGCAGGATGTCGCTGACCCAGTGCCAGCTCTCCCTCCGTGTTCATGCTCAGCCCTGGGCACGGCTTCCTGCCCATTTGTTTATCATCAGACGCACTCGTGAGCTCCTGTTTCCTCAATGGTGTGTAACTCACTGCTGTCCTTACTGATTTCGGTGCTCGAGTTGTGCCAGATGAGCTCACGAGTCTTTTTTAAAAATATATTTTATTGATTTTTTTAGAGAGAGAAAGGGAGAGGGATAGAGAGCTAGAAACATCGACGAGAGAGAAACACCGATCAGCTGCCTCCTGCACACCCCCTTCTGGGGATGTGCCCACAACCAAGGTACACGCCCTTGACCGGAATCGAACCTGGGACCCTTCAGTCCACAGACCGACGCCCTCTCCACTGAGCCAAACCGGTCTTGGCGAGCTCACGAGTCTTAACAGGAATCCCGCACCCTGTGGCATACCTCTGCCACTTTTGGAACAGTCAATTTTTTTTAAGTATAGGATGTTCCAAGCTTATCTCTCTACTTGCTTCAGCTCTGAAATCAGCCATTTCTCCAGTTTCAAATAACTCGTTCCCTTCAGTAGGGGGCGGTCTTAGGGCCCAAATCTATGTGCTCCTTGCTACTAGCCTTGTCTTCTGCTGAGTTAGAAATACAGGCACATCTGTGAGCACCTATCAGTACACAAATAAAGGTATGTGTGTGTGCGAACAAATACAATGCCAGTCTATACTTTTTTATAACTGCATATTTCACAACTACATTTTCACTTCCCCCATATTTTTATGTCGCTATCATGAGAACTCTGGTACCCACACAATTAAAAAGAATGCTGGATGCTAAAGTGCCTCTAAAATAGTTTCAGGCCCTGACCGGTGTGGCTCAGTGGATGGAGCGTCGGGCTGCGGACTGAAGGGTCCCAGGTTCGGTTCCGGGCCAGGGCATGTTGCAGCCCTTGGTTGCAGCCACATCCCCAGTGGTGGTTGTGCGGGACGCAGCTGATTGATGTTTCTCTCTCATCCATTTTCTAGCTTTCTATCACTCTCTTCCTCTCTGTAAAAAATCAATAAAATGTATTTTAAAAATATAGTTTCAGAATTGCTTTCTCGAGTCACTCCTAACCTACTGAAAAGGATTAATTTATTGCAAAATAATGCAGATAATTTAATTCTGTTTAAAATGCACTGATACTTCACATGGGATTCAAATCTGTGGGACTGGTTGCCATGTATTGGTTTGTTTTTTTTTTTGAGAGAGGTAAAATCTGATTTTATTTTTAAAATATTGGTATCATTTTGTCTTGTAAAGGTGGGGCAAAGCACCCTAGGTTTGTTCTGAAGGGGCAAGACACGGTGCACAGATGCAATTAGGGAAGTCAAGGAGAATTGGTAACAGCATCACTAGCATTCAGAGCCTGGTCATTCCCACTTGGGACAAACATTTCAGGGGAGACTCAAACATTAGCTGTGTTCTTGGACCAGGTAAGTGATTTATACACAGACCAGAAAACGTTGTGGTGAGACAGCCGCGTACGCACTTGTGTGTGTTTATATCCGTCAATTGACACCACTCATAAACACTCCCCAACCCGAGGAATAGAATGTGAATTAATGACCAGGTCTCACTGCCCTTGGTTCTTACGTATGAAAGGCACTTGTTGGGTTTTCACCAGTTGGAACCTTGTGAACCTGTGGACCTAAGTCACGTCCAAACTCACGACATTTTCCCACTTCTCGCTTCTGTAATGTTAGTGGGTACTCATGGCTGAAGGTCCTCCGCGTCGGTCACCTCCACATTTCCCTGCTGTTAGGATGACCTGAGGAGTGACCCGTGTGTGAAGGCCTGTGTATGTCCCATTGCTCGTGAGACGAAACGGGCTCAAGTCCAGGAAGGGATGAACAATGGCTTAAGGCTTCCTATGGCCCAGCTCCTGTAGGTGCCTCGACCCAGTATGAGTTCTCTGGTGCCTGGCCAGGGAGGAGCTGTCTGTGTAGGACTTCCCACAGTCCCTGCACTCGTATGGCTTTTCTCCCGTGTGCATTCTCCGGTGCCGAATGAGGTGGGAGCTCTGCCTGAAGGATTTCCCACAATCTGGGCATTCATATGGCTTCTCCCCGGTGTGTGTCCTCGCGTGCTGGCTGAGGGATGACCTGCGACTGAAGGACTTCCCACATTCGTTGCACGTGTAGGGTTTTTCTTTGGTGTGGATTCGCTGGTGCTGGGTTAGAGATGAGCTGTGGGTGAAGGCCCTGCCACAGTCACTGCACTCATAGGGCTTCTCCCCTGTGTGGATCCTCTGATGCTGAATGAGTGGAGCGAGCTGGCTAAAGGCTCTGCCATATGTATTACACTCATAGGGCTTCTCCCCAGTGTGGATCCGCTGGTGCTGGGTTAGAGATGAGCTGTGGGTGAAGGCCCTGCCACAGTCACTGCACTCATAGGGCTTCTCCCCGGTGTGGATTCGCTGGTGCTGGGTTAGAGATGAGCTGTGTCTGAAGGCCCTGCCACACCCGTCACACTTATAGGGCTTCTCCCCGGTGTGGATTCGCTGGTGTTTGGTTAGGGATGAGCTGTGTCTGAAGGCCCTGCCACACCCGTCACACTCATAGGGCTTCTCTCCAGTGTGGATTAGCTGGTGTTTGTTTAGGGATGAGCTGTGGGTGAAGGCCCTGCCACAGTCACTGCACTCATAGGCCTTCTCCCCAGTGTGGATTAGCTGGTGTTTGGTTAGGGATGAGTTGTGGGTGAAGGCCCTGCCACACCCGTCACACTCATAGGGCTTCCCCCCCATGTGGATTCTCTGATGCTGAATGAGTGGAGCGAGCTGGCTAAAGGCTCTGCCACATGTATTACACTCATAGGGCTTCTCCCCGGTGTGGATTAGCTGGTGTTTGGTTAGGGATGAGCTGTGTCTGAAGGCCCTGCCACACCCGTCACACTTATAGGGCTTCTCCCCGGTGTGGATTAGCTGGTGTTTGCTTAGGGATGAGCTGTGTCTGAAGGCCCTGCCACACCCGTCACACTTATAGGGCTTCTCCCCGGTGTGGATCTTCTGATGTTGACGGAGGTGTGTGCTCTGCCGGAAGGCCTTGCCACACTGACTGCACTTGTAGGGCTTCTCTTCCGTGTGTGTCCACTTGTGCTTTCTGAGTGAGGAGCTGAGGGTGAAGCTTTTCCCACACTCCTTGCACCTGTAGGGCTTCTCCCCTCTGTGGATCCTCTGCTGCTGACTCAGGGGTGGGCTCCGGCTGAAAGCCTTCCCACGCTGGCTGCGTGCGTAGGGCTTCTCGCCGGTGTGACTTCTCTGAGGCTGGATCAGTGGGGCCGTGCGCTCACAGGGCCGCTCACCAGGAGGGACGCCCTGGCGTTCGGGACTCGGAGCGCTCTGGAAGCCTTCTCCGCGTTGGTGGCTGTCGTGCGGTCTCTCTCCGGCCTGCGTGGGGTGGGGGTGGGTGAGTGTGGAGCTGTGACGAAAGGCCTTGCCATGTTTGTGACCTCTAGAGGGTCTCTCTGCTGCATCGCTTTTCTGTTGCACATTTAACTCCGGGTTCTCACGTTTTCCCTGGGACCCACACCTGTGAGAGTCTGGTCTTGCAGGAGTCACAGCTTGACTTGGGAGCTCAGGGCTCAGAGTTACGTTTTCCCCAAACCCATCCCCGGGCTGGTGCCGCTGAACAGATGTCCTCACAGGTGTGCAGGCCGCCCGCACCCCACGGCCATCCAGGCTCTCACGGCTGTGTTCCCGGAGCCCCTCGGCGTCTTCGTCTTCACCCTGATCGCTCCCCAGACCGTCCCCCGGGAACCCTTCTACCAGGACAAGGCGGGATAGTTCCTCAGAGGCGTCTTGCTTTGCAGCTGACAGTTCCGTTGTCAACCCAGCGTCCAAGTCTGAAAACAAACAAACATGCAATTGTCCCTCAACCCCTGTTCTGGGAGGAGAAGTTCATCAGTGACTCTGTGGATGGAAGAATTAAACCGACAGTTTCAAAAGGTTCAAGACTCCAGTGGATGAAACCATTTAACCGTATGGTTTCCCAACCAGAGAAGGAACAGAAGAGGGAGGGGAGTTGGTACAAAAGGCACAGAGGGAGTTGCCAGGGGGGCACAGGGAATTGGGGCAGAGAAGATGCTGAGGAGCGAGTGACCCTCCAGGGGACATGTCCACAGATGCCCAGTCCTGGAAGGAGAACAGTGGTCGGGCACAGGCCGACAGGAGACACCAGGCCAGGTGGTGGCGGTGGAAAAGCTGCCCTTGGGAAGGAACACGCAGCACCCCCCCCTCCCCCCCCCCCCCCCCGCCCCAAGATGTAAAGAAAGGCATAAGCTTGGCTGGTGTGGCTCCGTGGTTGAGCATTGGCCCATGAACCAGGTCACGGTGTGATTCCCGGTCAGGGCACATGCCCAGTTGTGGGTTCGACCCCCAGTAGGGGCGTGCAGGAGGCAGCCAATCAATGATCCTCCTCATTGATGTTTCTATCTCTCCCTCTCCCTTCCTCTCTCTGAAGTCAATAAAATAAATGTGTATTTTAGAAAAAGAAGAAAAAGAAAAAAGAGCCCTCACCGGTTTGGCTCAGTGGATAGAGCGTCGGCCTGCGGACTGAAGGGTCCCGGGTTCGATTCCGGTCAAGGGCATGTACCTGGGTTGCGGGCACATCCCCAGTAGGGGGTGTGCAGGAGGCAGCTGATCGATGTTTCTCTCTCATCGATGTTTCTAACTCTCTATCCCTCTCCCTTCCTCTTTGTAAAAAAATCAATAAAATATATTTTAAAAAAGAAAAGAAAAAAGAAATGCAGCAGCTCCAGAACTTGGAAGCCGCTGAAACACCGGTCGCCCAGGGAACGGATGAATGACTGTGGGTGAGCGCCTGTCTGTCTAACCAGGACCACAGGAGCCCGACGGCCTCCCCGCGGCACCCGCCAACCACAGGGGTCCATACACCTGCTGAGTGAGAAGCACACGCAGCCCCCGCTCCGTGCCGGCAGGACGCCGTTCAGCCCAGGCACCCAGCCTCCACCCCACACCGAACCGGCCTAACGCTGCGACAGGACAGTGTCTCCCAACGTCCTCCAGGAATTCAGGTGCTGACCGTCTCACCTGGGCACACGCCTTGTGGAACCTCCTCATGCACCGGCCACGGCTCTGCCTCCTGGCCCGTCAGGAAGGGGACGGGGCGTTTTGGGGTCCTGGCTCCTGCTCAGGGAGGCCCAGGGCGTGAGCATCTGTGTCCCTGGGCGCCTCCCAGCCCTCTGCCCGCTCCACCTTCACTCTTCCAGGATCGAAGTGGTTGGGAACCCAGAGAGGCCCCAGGAACTTGGTCATAGCAGCCTCCAGTTCCTCCACTCACCCTCGGTCCCTCACCCCACCTCTGGCTCCGGGTGGACGTGTGTCGCCGGTCTGGCCACTAAGTGGGAATTCTTCCGCTGTCCACTGGCAACAATGACCAATGTGCAGGGGACGTGGTGGCCGAAACAAGACAACCCAAAGCCTTCCCCGGACCCCGTGGACGCTGGTATCGCTTCACCCTTCAGAGAGGCCATCTGTGAAGGTGACAGTGGTGCAGAGGGAGGGGCGCTGCCGACAGCAACACAGGAAGACCCAGGTCTGACCTAGGATTCTGCAGTCAGGGGTCCTCTTACCCCGCGATTCCTGCCTCTGGCATCCTCACGGATATTCCCGAAACCCAGGCAGTCTGGTCCCTCAGGCCCAAGGCACATGGGTTTTCTGCTCTTCATGCCAAGACCCACCCCCATGTGAACCCAGGAGAAGTGGGGTCCACCCAGGGGAGGACCGGGAGGAACCGGGGGTGGCCTTACCCACAGCGACCAGGAGCCCCCAGGTCTCCAGCATCACCTCGCGGTGCAGGGCCCTCTGGGCGGGCGTCAGCCGCCCCCACTCCTCCCGCGTGAAGTCCACGGCCACGTCCTCAAAGGCCACCGGCTCCTGGAACGTCACACGGGACCTTCCTCACTGGGGAAGCTGGACAGGGCCGAGCCGGGTGGTCAGGGGCAGGGGTCCCTTCGGTGGGAGGCCCGAGCGTGAGGGCGGGGTGCACTCACCGGGAACCCCGCGTCCAGGAGCCCAGCATCCATTCCTTCCTCCTCTGGCCTCTCGCAGGAACCGCTGGCTGCTCTGCAGGCCGTTCTGGGGGGAGAGGATGCGAGGCACTGGGCAGGTGTCCCTGGTGACCAGGAACCAAGGACCAGAACCCCTGCCTTCAGGTGGAAGGAGCTATGGTGCCAGAGCCTGGGGCCCGGGACCCAGGCCAAACCCAACAGCTGTGAACCTCAGCTTGGCATTTCCTGGGCCCCTGCGGGGAGCCAGATGGCCGTCCCCACATTGTCACAAGATGGTCGGCAGGGGAGGGCAGTTAGGTGTCAATCAGGCCAGCAGGGGAGCGGTTAGGGGGTGATCAGACCGGCAGGGGAGCAGTTAGGGCGTAATCAGGCCTGCAGGGGAGCAGTTGGGGGGTGATCAGGCCTGCAGGGGAGGGGTTAGGGGGTGATCAGGCCTGCAGGGGAGCAGTTGGGGGGTGATCAGGCCTGCAGGGGAGCAGTTGGGGGGTGATCAGGCCTGCAGGGGAGCAGTTAGGGCATAATCAGGCCTGCAGGGGAGCAGTTGGGGGGTGATCAGGCCTGCAGGGGAGGGGTTAGGGGGTATCAGGCCTGCAGGGGAGCAGTTAGGGCGTGATCAGGCTGGCAGGGGAGGGGTTAGGGGGTGATCAGGCAGGCGAGCTTGGGAGCCAGCAGTCCTGATTGGAGAGGGTGCAGGCTGGGCTGAGGGCCCCCCCCCCCCCCCCGGAGGCATTGTGCCTCGGCCTCTGGTGTATAAATAAGGCGCAGAGCTGCCATCCTGGGGGTCCCCTCCATCCCGGAGGTTCCGCTCCCCAGCAGCGGCCCCCAGTCCCGCACAAATGGACTCACAGGGACTCCCCGCAGCGGAGTGTCCCCGGGGACACAGCGAGTCTCTCCCGGTCCCGTCCGCCTCCACCTGGTCTCCCTCCCCCTCCACCCTCTGGGGCGCGAAGGCCCCTCGGGAAGGCGAGGCTGCGTTTGCCTCGTGGGGGGACCTGGCCGCCCCCACCCTCGGATCCCGAGCCTTTGAGCCGCACCGCGACCCCCACTGCGCCCCGAAGCGAGTCCCGCTTTCCAAAGGAAAGGAACCGGGCACAGTCGCGCGCAGCGGGGTACACACCACGGCCGGAGCCCCGGGTAAGTCGCGCGCCCGCCACCGGCTGCGCCTTCCGGCCCCAGGGGCACCCCGATCCCGCTTACCCAGCTAAGTGCGCGGACCGCACCGGCCGGTACTTCGCCTGCAGAGGCGGCGGCGAGTCTGCCTCCCAGAGAGCCACGCGCGCTCCCGTCCGGATCCTCCGGGCTTGGCCCGACCCGCCCGGGACTGTAGAACCGCGGGTCTCAGCCGCGACGCCCCGCCCGGGTCCGCACCTCTCACCCTTAGAGGCAGCACCAGGCAGTGGCCACCGATCGTGGGCCAGCGAACTACAACCCCCAGAGGGCTGCGCGCGCGCTTCCGGTCGCTCCGTATGCGCCCCGCCCAGAGCAGCCGCCTAAACTGTGAGGCTCGCAGAACCGTCCGCCTCGGCCTCACCTTCCCGCCCGACACCTCCCATCCCGAATTCTTGGGTCCTAACCCAGAGCTACGGCGACGTCCGTTAGGGAGGTCTGGGCTAGCGCGACGGGCATTGGACTACAACTCCCAGAGGGCCGTGCGGGAGGTCGGCGCGCTGCTTCCCGAGCGGATCAGATTATTCGTGAGGGAATTTCGACTCCTGGGGCCTGTACTTCTGTCCCCAGATATATTCGCCGCCCGCTCGCAGGTAGTCGCCCACCCCGGACACGAAACAGTGACATGAAAAAGGAGGGGACAGTAAAGGGGGACGTACTGACAGGAACGAAGGGAAGGCTCGATTGTTCCCCGGGTTTCATTCCAGCCGGGACACACTTCCTTACCTTCCCAATATACGGAGACTCCCCGACAATGACGTCACATTTAAGGCTTTTTAAAAATCTAATACAGAAAGCTCGTCGCGACATTTACTTTCATTTCGTCCCAGGCAGGTGTCTGTGTGAAAGCGGCCGGTTTGAAATGGGCGCTGCAGACTACGACACCCGGGGAGGCCGCCCACCGCGCTGTCGCTTTTCCTTCTGGGAGTTGTAGTTCATACCTCCGTGGTTCTGGGGCCAACGCCTGTTACTGTGGACTACAACTCCCAGGAGGCATCTTTCCTACCTGACGCCCGTTTTCTGGGACCGCCCGCTGTTCCCTGCGTCTGTGAGACGCACCCCCGGGCTCTAGTTGTCCTGCTGCGCCACCTGGTGGACAAGGTTAGTGTAACCGGGAGTCCCCGGAATTCTCAAAACCTGGGTTTCTAGGAGTTTGTGGAACCTACAGCGCTGTTCCCGAGGTCGGAACGCTGCTCCGACGGCAGGGTCTTGGAAATGCAGTGAGAAAAAGCCTTCTAATAGCGGCCTAGACAGGGTGGGGGCAGGTTGAACTACAATTCCCGAAAGGCTTTGCTCCCAGGTGAGGCGTCCTCCCTTGGGACACCCATCCTGAGCACCTTCGGGGGGGGCAGTAGGAGGCACCAGGTCTCGGGGTTTGCAACCTGGAGAATGAGGTCAGTGTAATCACGATTCCCAGCCGCTGCTGGAATTCTCAAACCGCAGCGCGGCTCCCCGGACTCTGCTGCAATGTCCACCCCCGCCCCCCGCCTTGTGGACGTCAGGGCGCCCACGCAGAGGTGGACTCGTTTCCTGGTGAGAAAGCGACCTCGGTGCTATGTAGGCAGGGCTGGGAGGCTGGACTGCAGGCCCAGAAGGCCCCGGCGCCCTGCACAGGCCCATCAGTGCTTGTCCGAGTGCGTCTCCTGGGACAGGCAGCTGGGCCATCGGGCGTGCTAGCACCTCCGAGAGCAACGCATTAACTGGCTGAATCCCCAGATACCTCTGAAATAGTTTGAGAACTGCTGTTCTCGAACCTCTACAAGAACCCAAACCTCCTGGAAAGACATCAGGAGTCTCCCCTTCCCCTAACCACCACCTCCCTGCACAGCTCCTAAGTCAGTGATGGCCAATCTATGACACCCGTGCCAGAGGTGGCACGCGAACTCATTTTTTTGGTTGATTTTTCTTTGTTAAATGGCATTTAAATATATAAAATAAATATCAAAAACGTAAGTCTTTGTTTTACTGTGGTTGCAAATATCAAACAATTTCTCTATGTGACACGTGGACACCAGAGTTAAGTTAGGGTTTTTCAAAATGCTGACACGCCGAGCTCAAAAGGTTCGTCATCACTGTCCTAAGTGGATGACTTGTTCAGGGACAAAGATACAGCCAGATGTCCCCTCTACTCTCAGGGGAAGGTGGTTGGCGCAGGCATTGGTGGCCATGGGTCTGTACTGTGGGTCAAATGAGGGTAAAAGGCGGGGGGGGGGGGCCCTCATTCCTCAGTGGGTCAGAGAGTGTGCCCCCACCTCCAGTCTGCCAAGGGTAATAGCCCGTAAACCAAGAAGCAGAGGAATAGAGACTGTTGTGTGTACCACAGTCTCTGGAAAGGGCGCCTCGAGGAAAGCTTCATGGGTCAGAGATGGGAGAGTGTGTGCACATGAACTGGTGGCAGGTGGAGGGGGCAGCCCCCTCAGGAAGCAGAAAGGGCCTTCCTACAGGCCCTGAGAAGGGCGGCAGGACCTTCACCACAGGGAGGACACACCGCCAGCCTCAGCACCCCACCCCAGAGATTTGGACTCATCTGTTGGGATGCAAGGCCCAGGAGTCTGCATCGATGAGCAACACCCGGGTGATTTTGGTGACAAGCCTTGGGTCCCCCCGTGAGACACCAGTTCAGAACAACCAACAAGGTCTGTGCGGCTGGCGCACAGGCATCGGGGGCAGACTGAGACCCCAGTGGGGCCGATGCCCAAGCTGGCAGCACCTCGGTGGAAGGTGTCAGCCAGGGGTTTCTCTTTATCGGAAGTGGTAGGAACCAGCCATTGCAGGGTCTGAGGCACGACTGACCCCCTCACATTTGTATGAAAAGAGATTCTGTCCCAGTGTTATTAGTTACTGTCGCCGGGTGGCGATCGTCAAGGGTGGCAAGGCACCCTCTAAGGGGCGTGGTTGTCAGCCAGATGTGTTTAGAGGATTTAAGGTTCAATGAAGTACGATGGATTTTTAAGTGAAATTATAACAGAAACAGTGAAAAATCAATGAAAACATGCTGCAAGGAAGGGTTATCTTTTACATTTATCAAAGGACTGAATCTTGTAAACCAAAGGTTACAACATGGAATTCCTATTGTTTATGAGACGGGAATTAGGAAAAACCTTGCTCTTTTTGTGCAATGGCACCGTCTGTCTTTTTCTTTTCTTTTTTTAAAATATGTTTTTAGCCCGAGCTGGTTTGGCTCAGTGGATAGAGTGTTGGCCTGCGGACTGAGGGGGTCCTGGGTTTGATTCCAGTCAGGTGCACATCCCTGGGTTGTGGGCTCCATCCCCATTGGGGGGCGTGCAGGAGGCAGCCAATCAATGATTCTCTCTCATCATTGATGTTTCTATCTCTCTCTCCCTCTCCCTTCTTCTCTGAAATTAATAAAAATCTATTTTAAAAATTAAAAAAGGAAAATTAAAAAATATATACTTATTGATTTCAGAAAGGGAGAGCTAGAAGCATTAATTATGAAAGAAAATAACTGATAGGCTGCCTCCTGCACGCCCCACACTAGGGATCAAGGCTGCAACCCATGCATGTGACGTGACCAGGAATCAAACCATGACCTCTTAGTTCATAGGTCGATGCTCAACCACTGAGCCAAGCCTGCTGGGCTCATCTGTCTTTTTAATTCCTATGAGTCCTGTAAAAAAAAAAAAAAAAAAAAATTATAGCCTGACCAGAGTAGCAAAAGCCATCACAGAACCTGCAAGGCTCCATGGAAGTTACATTTGAAGACTTCCTATTCCAGTGATGGCGAACCTTTTGAGCGCGGCGTGTCAGCATTTTGAAAAACCCTAACTTAACTCTGGTGTCGTATCACATATAGAAATTTTTTGATATTTGCAACCATAGTAAAACAAAGATTATATTTTTGATATTTATTTTATATATTTAAATGCCATTTAACTAAGAAAAATCAACCAAAAAAATGAGTTCGCGTGTCACCTGACATGCGTGTCATAGGTTTGCCATCACTGTCCTATTCAAAAGTTTTCAATTCCACGACAAATAAAGATTTATTGCAAACTAATGCAGAAAACTAGTTTAAAATGTTTACAGTACACACACACACAAAAACAAAAATTAAAAAAAGACAAAAAAAGAAAACAAAAAAAATGTTTACAGTACACTTGGTACTTTGTCGTATGGGATTCAAATCTGTGAGGCTGTTTGCCATGTACCTTGATCAAATGCTTTCCACACAGATCAGAACTTCTTACTGGGACAGTTGAGTGCATGGGGATTGCACAGGGAGGCCACTCTCACGTGTGGAGCACTGCCATGGTGTTTATAGGGTGGATCAGTGTCAACTACGCCGTTCATGAGCACTTCTCCCCACTCGAGCATATAATGTGCATTAAAGATAAAATGTCACTGCACTTGGTTCTTTTTTATGAACAGCATTAGTTGAGGGTCTCACCATTTTGAAATTCTCAAGTCCGGAATCTGGTGAGTTCTTGTAAGTCATGCCCAAATCCAATACCTTTTCCCAATTCTCATGTTTGTGGCGTCTATAATACAGCATTGACGGGCACTCACATCTGAAGGTCTTCAACACTGATCATCCCTACATCTCCCTACTGTTAGAACGATCGGAGGAGTATGTGTACTCGTATTTGTGAAGGTGTGTGCGTCAGTCTGTGATATTACCCAGGAGTATGACTGGGTCAAGTGCAGGAAGGGGAGGGATGAACTATGGCTTAAGGCTTCCTATGGCCCAGCTCCTGTAGGTGCCTCGACCCAGTATGAGTTCTCTGGTGCCTGGCCAGGGAGGAGCTGTGTGTGAAGGCCTTCCCACAGTCCCTGCACTCGTATGGCTTTTCTCCCGTGTGGTTCCTCTGGTGCTGAGTGAGGTGGCAGCTCTGCCTGAAGGATTTCCCACAATCTGGGCATTCATATGGCTTCTCCCCGGTGTGTGTCCTCACGTGCTGGCTGAGCGATGAGCTGTGACTGAAGGACTGCCCACATTCGTTGCACGTGTAGGGTTTTTCTTTGGTGTGGGTCCTCTGGTGTTCTGTGAGGAGGGAGCTCTGACTGAAGGCTCTGCCACACTCATGACACTCATAGGGCTTCTGCCCCGTGTGGATCCTCTGATGCTGAATGAGTGGAGTGAGCTGGCTAAAGGCTCTGCCACACCCATCACACTCATAGGGCTTCTCCCCGGTGTGGATCCGCTGGTGCTGGGTTAGAGATGAGCTGTGGGTGAAGGCCCTGCCACAGTCACTGCACTCATAGGGCTTCTCCCCGGTGTGGATCCTCTGATGCTGACTGAGGTGTGTGCTCTGCCGGAAGGCCTTGCCACACTGACTGCACTCGTAGGGCTTCTCTCCCGTGTGTGTCCGCTCGTGCTGGCTGAGTGAAGAGCTGTGGCTGAAAGCTTTCCCACACTCGTTGCACCCGTAGGGCTTCTCCCCGCTGTGGATCCTCCGATGCTCTGTCAGGAGCGTGCTCTGGCTGAAGGCTTTTCCACACTCGCTGCACTCATAGGGCTTCTCTCCCGTATGCGTCCTCTGATGCTGAATCAGTGGTGTCACCTGGGTGAAGGCTTTCCCGCACTCGTGACACGCGTAGGGCTTCTCTCCAGTGTGGATTCTCTGGTGCTTCGTCAAGGACGAGCTGTGACTGAAGGCCTTGCCGCACTCAGGACACTCGTAAGGCTTCTCCCCGGTGTGGACCCGCAGGTGCTGGGCGAGGTGGATACTTTGCCGGAAGGCCTTCCCACACTCACTGCACTCGTAAGGCTTCTCGCCCGTGTGGGTCCGTGCGTGTTGGCTGAAGGAGGACCGGAAACTAAAGGACTTGCCACATTCGCTGCACTCGTAGGGCTTCTCGCCCGTGTGAGTTCTCTGGTGCTGGATCAGTGGGGGAGTTTGGTTAAAGGCCCTCCCACAGTGCACGCACTTATAGGGTCTCTCACCAGTGTGGATTCTCTGGTGCTTGGTGAGCGCCGAGCTGTTCCGGAAGCCTTTCCCGCATTCCTGACATCCGTAAGGTCTCTCCCCTGTGTGCGTCCGCTGGTGTTCAGTGAGTGCAGAGCTGCGAGCAAACGCCTTTCCACATTCCAGACACCCGTAGGCTTTCTCTTTGGTGTAGGTTTTCTGTTGTGTGTTCGGTTTTGAGCACGGATTCTCCTTTTTTCTGTGCATTCTCCATGCGTGACAGTCTTGTCTTTCAGGAGTCACGGGCTGACTTGGGAGATCAGGGCTCAGAGTTAAGTTTTCCCCAAACCCATTCCCGGGCTGGTGCCGCTGAACAGAGGTCTTCACAGGTTTGCGGGCTGCCTGCACCCCACGGCCATCCCGGCTCTCACAGCTCTGTTCCCGGTGCCCCTCGGCGTCTTCACCCTGATCCCTCCACAGACCGTCCCACAGGAACCCTTCTGCCAGGACAAGGCTGGATAGTTCCTCAGAGGCGTCTTGCTTTGCAGCTGACAGTTCGGCTTTCAATTTCGTTTCCAAGTCTGAAAAAATAAAAATAAAAAGGAATTGCCCCTCAATCGCTGTTCTGGGAGGAACAGTTTATTGGTGAATATGTGAATGGAAGAATTAAACCGACATTTTCTAAAAGTTCAAGGCACGAGTGGCTTTGACCAGTTAGCCATATGGTTTTGCAAAGCAGAGAAGGAAGAGAATGTTCGGAGAACAGAAAGCTAAGTTAGTATAATGGGTATGGATGGAGCTTGCACAGAGAATTTTGGAGGAAGTCGGTGCTGAAAAAAAGAGTGATCCTTCAGGGAAAATGCAGCAGACACCCGGCTTGGAAGGATCGGAGTAACAGTCAGGGACAGGCTCACACAGTCTGTACTGCAGCAGATGGTGGGAGAGTAAGGGGGGAAAGGTGTGGCCTGTAGGCTGTGAAAGGCCCCCAAAATCATTCGGCCTGGCCCTGCCGAGGCACTGGGGGGAATTAATTAACTGTTTGGCCAAATATAGCGGCTAAATTTTAAGCTGGTAATGTTATATGCCCTGCGAATGATGTTATAAATATCCAAATGGCCCTTGACAGAAAAAAGGTTCTCCAACCCTCAGCCCTCCCGTTTCTCAGAGCCCGTCTCCTCCTGGAGGTCCCTCGCTGTGGTGCCACTCACTCCAGATGTGAAGAAACCCATCAGATCCCCACAGTGGGAGCTGCTGACATGTCCGTCAACAAGAGGATTGACAAATGGCTGTGGTGCATTCTGGCCCTTTGAGCTGGTTCAGTCTGTCTGTCTGTTTCCCTAAGTGAGAAGACCCCCAACAACAACAGGGGTCCACACACAGGCTGAACGAAAAATACAAGCCGTGTCTCCCCCTCCTGCCTGGCAGGGTGGCAGGTACCCAGCCTCCACACGACGCTGAGCTGGTGAGAAGGTGTGACATGGCACCTTTCCCATGTGTGCTGATCTACTGAAAAGTCAGGAGAACATTCTACTCAAGTGCAACTGGCAGAACAGTGTCTCCCAAGATGCCCACGTCCTCAGCCCTGCAGCCTGTGAGTGTGCTGTCACCTATATGTGGACAAGGAATGAAGGATGCTCATCTTTGACATTAGCCCGCCACCTGACATCACCCTCGATTGTTGGGGTGGCCCCGTGTACCCACAGGTTCTTACATGGGCAAGAGAGGCAGGAGGTCAGGGCCAGGGGGACGTGATGCGTGAAGACCGGACCCGCCTCTGCTGACACTGAGATGGACAAGGCCACGCGCCCAGGAATGTGCGCCTCTAGATGCTGGACATGAGAGGCCATGGAGCCTCCCGACCCTCGGGAAGGAACGCTGGCCGCTGACCCCTCGCACGTCGCCCGGTCAGACCCCTGTGGACTCGTGACCTCTGGAACTGCAAGGTCATTTGTGTTGCTTCAAATACTACATCTGTGGTTGTTTGTTACAGCAGCAAGAGGAGGCTAACATACGAGGTGAAGGCTGGTTATTATTTGAGGCAGGGGAGACGCTGCTGTGACCCCCTCCCACACGTCCATCCTTCCTGGGCGCTGGCGATGGTCACTGCTCACACGGCGTCATGGCCGGACGCCAGTGGGAAGTTGGTTGTTGATGGGCCAGGACAACCCCACTTCCTACAGAGGTGCCTGCCTGTCTGGGGAGCCGGACAGCAGGTCTGAAGAGAAGAACCACCCAGCCAACCTCTAGGCATCTGGACGAGCCTGGCCTAGAGCCACAGGTGCCTGAGTCGTAAACGAGTCTCTGGTTTAAAGCCCGAGGCTGGAGTGTCTGATCCGCAGTAAGAGACCTGCACCCCCCAGTGCCTCTGCACTTGCCGTTCCCTCCGCCTGGAATTCTGTGCTCGTGGTCCAGCTTCCCCTCCCTCATCACCTTCTTTGAGAGCGAAGCCCTCATCTCTCTGCTCGCGTCCTCTCCCCGATTCTGTCCACCCATCACCTGCTGTCACATCTGTGATCTTCCCTTTCGCTGTTATTATTGTTTTCTCGCTATTTGCCCTGTGCCCCTCTCCCTCAGCAATATGTATAATCGGTGAAGACAGGAGCTAGGTCTCCTCATAGCAGAACGGTGCCTGGTGGCTGTTCACTGAGAGAATGAGGAGTCAGTTTGCTCTGAAGGACCTGGGAGCAGATACGAAGAGAGATTGTGGGGTGTGGGGTGCGGGGCTCCTCCCTGCCCTGCACATCCTCACCTCACCTGGGCACACACCTTGCGGAACCTCCCGGTCCCCCAGGCACCGCCCGGCCTCCTGCTCCAGCAGCGAGATGAGGGTGGGTCTCAGGAGCCACGGCCCTGCTCAGGGGGAGACCCAGGACGTGAGCATTCGTGTCCCGGGGCCTTTCCCGACCCCCTGCCCACTCCGCCTTCACCCTGTCAGGACTCATGTGGCTGGGAACCCAGACAGGCCCCAGTGACTTAGGTAATAACAGCCTCTAGCTGCCTCCACTCACTCTCAGCCCTAACCCCCCCTCTGGCTCTGGGGTGGACACGTGACCCAGATCTGGGCACCCAGTGAGGGTTCTTCCGCTGTCCACTGGCAACAATGACAGCTGGGGGACCTGGCGGCTGAAACAAGACAGCCCACAGGCCTTCCCCGGGCCCCTTGGACTCTGGCAACTGTCTTGTCACCGTCAGAGGGCCCACGTGTGAATCGGGACTCAGAGAGGGGCAGAGGGAGAGGGGGCAACACGGGAAGACTGCACCTGGGGTTCTGCAGCTCTGGACCCAGCGTGCCCCTTACCCCACGATTCCTGCACTGACACCCTCTAAGCCCAGGCTGTCTGGTCCCTCAGGCCCAAGGCACATGGTTTTTCTGCTCTTCACGCCTAGACCCACCCCCATGTGAACCCAGGAGAAGTGGGGTCCACCCAGGGGCGGACCGGGAGGAACCGGGGGTGGCCTTACCCACAGCGACCAGGAGCGCCCAGGTCTCCAGCATCACCTCGCGGTGCAGGGCCCTCTGGGCGGGCGTCAGCCGCCCCCACTCCTCCCGCGTGAAGTCCACGGCCACGTCCTCAAAGGCCACCGGCTCCTGGAACGTCACACGGGACCTTCCTCACTGGGGAAGCTGGACAGGGCCGAGCCGGGTGGTCAGGGGAGGGGGTTCCCTCCGGTCGGAGGCCCGAGCGTGAGGGCGGCGGGGCACTCACCGGGAACCCCGCGTCCAGGAGCCCAGCGTCCATTCCTTCCTCCTCTGGCCTCTCGCAGGAACCGCTGGCTGCTCTGCAGGCCGTTCTGGGGGGAGAGGATGCGAGGCACTGAGCAGGTGTCCCTGGTGACCAGGAACCAAGGACCAGAACCCCTGCCTTGAGGTGGAAGGAGCTATGGTGCCAGAGCCTGGGGCCCGGGACCCAGGCCAAACCCAACAGCTGCGAACCTCAGCTTGGCATCTCCTGGGCCCCTGCGGGGAGCCAGAGCTGTGCCGGGCATGGCTGATGAACGACGGCAAATTCACGCCCGCCCATTCCACAGACGGGAAAACTGAGGGCCAGCGTGGGCAAGGGCCTCGGCCCTGGTCACACGGATGACCTCCGGGGGGACGACTGTTTCTGCTCTGGGTTCCCTGGGCACGGCTGGGGGTGCCTCAGTTTCCCTCTCCCCTACAGTGAGGGTGGTGACGGGACATGGAGGTCACCAGCATTACAGTGGGACAGCGTCTGAACCTGAAGGGAGGGCAGTATATACATGACAGTGACTGTTACCGTCTAAGACACGCCTCCTGCTCCGTGTTCCCGGTGGCTGACAGGCTGGACCCCGTCTGATTGGCCAGAATGAGTCAGGCCCGAGGTCGGATGCGCTTCCCTCGTGTTCGTACCTGCCCTTGGCGGCCCTGACTGTGCGTCCGGATTCTGCCTCATGTGTTTGTCCTGTGTTGTCCTCACTGAGTGTTCAGGATGGGAGCTACTTGGCTGTGATGCGTGTACGGGCTTTTAAAAGTCATCTCCCTGACAACCCCCACTCCATCCCCTGCCGGGGGCAGAGACTATGTTGGGTCTACCCAGACGCTCTCGGGCATGAGATGGGGCTTGGCATCTGGGACATCTAGGTACGTGGTTGAACGCCCGGCTGGCGTGGCTCCGTGGCTGAGCATCGACCTGGGAACCTGAGCCCCGGTCTTGGGCTCCGTCCCCAGTGTGGGGGTTGCGGGAGGCAGCCAGGAGTTATTCTCATTGTTGATGTTTTTATCTCTCTCTCTCTCCCTTCCTCTCTGAAATCTATAAAAAATATATATATTAAAGCCCTACCGGTGTGGCTCAGTGGTTGAGCGTTGACCTATGAACCAGGAGGTCACGGTTCGTCTGGGTCAGGGCACCTGCCTGGTTACGGGCTCCATCCCCCGTGTGGGGCGTGCGGGAGGCAGCCATCAGTTATTCTCATCATTGATTTTTTTTCCTTCTTTTTTTTTCTTTTTTATCTTTTTTAAATTTTTCGTTTATTTTCATCATTGATATATATATATATATATTTTAAATATATTTTATTGATTTTTTACAGAGAGGAAGGGAGAAGGACAGAGAGTCAGAAACATCGATGAGAGAGAAGCATCCATCAGCTGTCTCCTGCACGCCCCCCACTGGGGATGTGCCCGCGACCAAGGTACATGCCCTTGACCGGAATCGAACCCGGGACCCTTCAGTCTGCAGGCCGACGCTCTACCCACTGAGCCACACCGGTCAGGGCCATCATTGATATTTTTCTCTCTCTCTCCCTTCCTCTCTGAAATCAGTAAGAATATATTTAAGATCTTATATATATATAAAAAATATATATTTTAAAGATTAAAGAGAACTACCCGGTTGATTAATGAGTGAAGGAGCCTGGATGGTGCCCGGCATAGTCAGGACTCCTCTCTTTCCTGGGTCCCAGTGTCCGGGATTGAAATCTGATGTTTCAGCCCTGACCGGTGTGGCTCAGTGGGTAGAGCGTCGGCCTGCGGACTGGAGGGTCCCGGTTCGATTCCGGTCAAGGGCATGGACCTGGGCTGCGGGCACATCCCCAGTGGGGGGCGTGCAGGAGGCAGCTGATCGATGTTTCTAACTCTCTCTCCCTCTCCCTTCCTCTCTGTAAAAAATCAATAAAATATATTTAAAATAAATAAAAAATAAAATAAAATCTGGTCTTTCTGCCCCGCCCCCCCCCCCCCCCCCCCATCTCCATGCTTTGGGGAGAGAAGGCCCCTTAGGAAGGCGCGGCCGCACCCTCGGAACCCGCCCCGGCCCCCAGCAGGCGAGGGGTGCCGGTCAGGCTGGCCCGGTTCCTGCTGGGCGGGGCCGGCCGTCTCTCCAATTGCGCCCCCAAAACCGGGGGGCTGCGCCCTGGCGACACAGCGAAGACCCCCCACCCTCCATCCCCCAGGCCCCGCCCACCCGACCCCTCGGGCTGCCTCCTACGCGACCCGCCCGGGGAGCAAACGAACAAACGGACTCGACACGATCGCGTGCGGTGGGTACGCACTGAGGCCGCGCCTCGGGGCAGACGCCGGGTCCGCCCAGCGCAGCCTCCCCGCCCGGCCGCCCCGTTTTCGCTTACCCGCCGGGCGTCGGAACGGAGGCCGCGGCCGGGACCGACGGGGACTGCGCCTGCGCCAACAGCGGGCGGACTACAGCTCCCATAGGGCTGCGCGCTCGCATCCGGGTTGTTGCCAGCTTCACCCGTCCCCAGCCCGCGGCTCCAAAATTGCTGACGCGAGAATCTATCAGCAGCTCTTTCTCGATGTGGACTACAACTCCCGAGAGGCTTCGCTCCTACGTGAGGTTCATTTGGCGGAATCCGAGCGCGGTCCGCCGACGCCGGCCCGGGTTGGCCGCCCTGCACGCCCTGGACCACTCACCGCTGGACGGCGGCACCGAAGCCGCAGGCCACGTTGTTGGCGGCGAACTACATCCCCCAGAGGGAACCGCGCGCGCTTCCGGTCATGTCTGTGTTCGCTAAGCACCAAGGCAGCGTCCTAAGGCGTTAGGCTGGATCCGAGTTCGGTTCGCGGAACCAGCCGGTCCTGCCCAAACCTCCCACTCCGCACTGTTTCGTGGAAGGGCTGTCGAAGGCCACGTTCGGCCTTCGCCTGTAGTGCGCCTGCGCGGGCGCGCTTCGAACTACAACTCCCAGAGGGCCACCCGCGGGTTGCGTACGCAGCTTCCCCTCCTGGCTGAGTGTTCAGGGCCCTAGTTCGATTCCCGGCGGCGGTACTTAATTTCCTTTTATACATATTCACTGCCCTGCCCCTCGCATCACGGTCTTTGCGGACAGTCCCCCAGCTTGGATGGAGAACAGAGACATAAAAATGGAGTGAGGCAAAAAAAAAAAAAAGATTCAGAAGAATCAAGGATGATGGCCCAGGACATTCGATCGTTTCCTGGGTTTCATCCTAGGAGGCAGAAAAAGGACGGGTCTGGGACAGTGACATAACATTTAAGGGTCGTCTTTGTCATATACAGAAAGTACATTGTGACATTTATTCTCATTTCGTCCCAAGAATGTGTCTATTCGAAGGTGGCATATTTGAAATCCGAGCTGTAGACTTAAGACGCGGGGAAGCCCACGGCGTTGTCGCACGGCCTCCTGGGACATGTAGTCCGCAGCTCTATCGGGATGAGGACTACAACTCCCGAGAGGCTTCGCGCCTACAGGAGGTTCATTTGCTAGAGCCGCCCACTCCGGCCCACTCTCAAGGTGGACACCGGTGCCGCGGTGCCTTCTGGGAGAAGTAGTACGAGGCTGTGTGTGTCCGAGAGCGGCTCCTGGTGGAGGAGGCGGGTATAATTACGAGTCCCTATGACCCGCGATTCTCACCCCCGGCTTTCCCGGACCCTGCGGAGCCTCCAACTGTGTCAGCACCGTGAGCATCACAGCGGGCCCAGGCCTGGCCGGGAGCCTGGGCTTCACGTCCCCGAAAACCGAGGTTTAGTGCACGCCCGCTGGGTGCACGTCCTCACTGGCCGGCTTTCTGGAAAGTCGGACTCTCCGGGCACCAGTTGCTCCGACTGTTGGACCAGGTAAGGCTGGGGGCCTTGGGACTACAACTCCCAGAAGAACGAGCGCGGCTTCCTTAGGGCTGCACAGCGATTGGTCAGGTGGCCTCGCGCGGAGACTTCTGGTCGCACTAGTTTTGTTTTTCTCTGAGGCCCATTGGCTGGTCGGGAACTGACTCCAGCTGGGACTCCTGGTGTCCTTGGTGCAGTCTGTCTCGGGGCCCTCGGGGGGCAGTGTGGCAGGTGGTCCTCTCACTACTTTCCATACAGGAGCCTCTTCTGAACTCTTTTTAAAAAAATATTTTTACTAGAGGCCCAATGCACGAAATGCGTGCAGGGGTAGGGTCCCTAGGTCTGGCTAGCAATCAGGGCCGATCTGTGGGGCGACTGGCGGGGCCATCAAGATGCCCCCTTTCCCCCCTTGGCCCTCCCACCCCCCCACCCTGCTGGCACCTGTCTGGGCTGGCCTGGGGCCTGCGGGCTGGGGGCAGCTCCTGCATTGAACGTCTGCCCCCTGGTGGTCAGTGTGCATCATAGCGACCGATTGTTCCACCCGTTATTCTGCTATTCAGTCCATTTGCATATTAGGCTTTTATTATATAGGATTGATTTCAGAGAGGACTTGAGAGAGAGGGAAACATGAACGATGAGAGTGAATAATGGATCCAATGCCTCCTGCACGCCCCACACTGGGGATCGAGCCTGCAACCTGGGCATGTGCCCTTAGCTGGGATTGAACCTGGGACCCTGCAGTCCACAGGCCGATGCTCTACCCACTGAGCCTCACCAGCTAGGGCCCCTTCTAGGCTCTTGAGACTTAGCTCATGGGGCTCCTGGCAGCTCATCGCTGGTTAAGTGGCCGATGGGATGGACATATGGGGCATCCTCACTTTCCCTCTGGATGGCCCCTCAGCCGGTCATTTGTCCAAGGAGGGAAACAGAAGAGGTTGTAAATCCGATGAGTCATACTGTCCTTCAAGGTACCAACAAAGCCCCATAACTATTCAGCCACCGCAAATGAGGAACAAACAGTTCTGGTCTTTCCATCATCTGGAATAATCTGTCTAAAAGAAGGAACATCTCTCGATGAGTTGACTTTTTAAAAAATCCTCACCCAAGGATATATGGGTTTTTAAATTTATTTTTGTTCTTTCAATTAGCAATAATCGTGCCTCCTATAAACCTATTGGCTACAATACTGCCATCGCACAAAGCTTGTTTTTTATTTTTATAGATGAGAGAGAGAAAGAGAGAGAGAGAAAGAGAGAGAGAGAGAGAGAGAGAGAGACAGAGGTGAAAGATAAATCTATTACCTACCAGTTGCCTCTGATTCGCACCCCAACGAGGGATAGAACCTGGACCTACGTACGTGCCCTGATCTGGAACTGGGCCTCCAAGCTGACACCAGCATAACTGTGATTCCATTGGGAAAACAACAACAAAAAAAAACTGGCTGTAGTTTAGACTGGCCACTTCGCTTCTCCCCTCCCTATGCTTCCGTTTCCTAATCTTTTTTTTTTTTTAAATATATTTTATTGATTTTTTACAGAGAGGAAGGGAGAGAGATAGAGAGTTAGAAACATCGATGAGAGAGAAACATCGACCAGCTGCCTCCTGCACATCTCCCACTGGGGATGTGCCCGCAACCCAGGTACATGCCCTCGACCGGAATCGAACCTGGGACCCCTCAGTCCGCAGGCCGACGCTCTATCCACTGAGCCAAACCGGTTTCGGCCGTTTCCTAATCTTTAAAATGGGAACCATTGGCTCGGATGATCTCCTGAGACACCGTCCAGCCCTGAGCAGCCTGACATTACAAAGCAGGAGACAGAGCATTCATTCACTCTCTTCCACCTGAAGAAACTGAGGCCCAGAAAGTAGAAGCAACCTCCCCAGCCACACAAATTCCGACGGTCATCCCTGGCCGCATCCTCGGATCACCATTCTCCTCTAGAGGCTGCTCTTGGCCAGGTCTTACTATGCGTTTGCAGTTGGGGGCCAGCTGAGGAGTTACCATTTGCAAGTTTCTGCGCCTCCTTTTTTCTCTCATGACATTGCAAAGCCCTCCCTACAGTCAATTCCATAGCCTCCTCCCCATGGTCAGAAAGTTAAGGCGTCACCACCTGATGGGAATCAGGCTGCTGGTGCGCACAATCGGGTATCCTGTATGCATGCCTCACAGACACGTCCGGTGAGCCCACAATGCTCAGATGCTGTGCTGGTCCCTGGAGCCATAGTGGGACCAGAGCCCCACTTCTGTGGAACTTAAAATCTCTAGTTTAGCCCTGACCGGTTTGGCTCAGCGGATAGAGCGTCGGCCTGCGGACTGAAGGGTCCCAGGTTCAATTCCGGTCAAGGGCATGTACCTTGGTTGCGGGCACATCTCTGGTAGGGGGTGTGCAGGAGGCAGCTGATCGATGTTTCTTTCTCATTGATGTTTCTAGCTCTCTATCCCTCTCAGCTCCTCTCTGTAAAAAAAATCAATAAAATGTATATTTTTAAAAATCTCTAGTTATGGTTTCTGCGGAAAGCCAGACGAAAAAAGAGCAAGGTGATGTTAAATAGCACCAAACTGTGCTAGGATGCCAATAAAACAGGAAAAGTGAGGAGAAACCATATTTGGCTGGGAGGTCAGGGTGGGTCTCTCGGAGGAGGTGACCTGGAATTCCTGACGTAAATGAGGAAAAGGGGAAGGGTTGGTGGCCCTTCCTATGGGGAATCATAGAAAGTTCTTTGGGAGGATCAGAACTGGGTATTCATGGGAGAAATGGTCACATAGAATGAGAACTAAAGAAACTCAGAAGACAGGGTAGAGTGAGCCAAGTGTTGACCATGTAGGTGATATAGAGAGGGAGAGATGATGTCTAGGGAAGAGAGCATTGTATAGACTGGGGACTGAACTGGGGACTAACTAATTATAAATAAATTAACGGGCAATAAATAAATAAATAAATAAATAAATAAATAGGACAAGAATACCTGTGGTAGTTTCACCCTGATTCTGGGTGCTTGGGAGAGCTGGATCTAAAGAGGTATTTTCTTGGCATTGTGAAACCGGTTTGTTAGAAAGATTAACATGGTGTCAATTACAGGAGGAATGGACCTAAATAGGCAGAGGCATCAGAAGGCTGAGATATCGAAGCATTAAAGAAGGGATGCTGTCCTGAACATTTCATCTGTAGGAATGTCTGCTTATTTTGTACAAGAGGCATGACGCATGCAAATTTATGCAAGAGTAGGCCTTCCTTCCCCCAGCTGCCGGCACCGGCTTCCCTCCGGCACCCTGGACCCAGCTGGCTTCCCTCCAGCCCCAGCTTTGTCAGGAAGGGCGTCTGGAATGATGTTCGGAAGACGTCCAGTCTATTTAGCATATCACCCTTTTATTATTAGAGATTCTTTTCCCTAATGATGTCCTCTCCATCTGTTTTCTTTCTTTTTTTAAAAAAATATATTTTACTAATTTTCTACAGAGAGGAAAGGAGAGAGATAGAGAGTTAGAAACATCGATGAGAGAGAAACATCGATCAGCTGCCTCCTGCACATCTCCTACGGGGGATGTGCCCGCAACCCAGGTACATGCCCTTGACCGGAATCGAACCTGGGACCTTTCAGTCCACAGGCCGACGCTCTATCCACTGAGCCAAACCGGTTTTGGCTCCATCTGTTTTCTTGATCACCCTTTTTGTTGATCAACCTTTCTGTAGATTACTTCTGTGGCTTCTCTATTTATAGTTCCATCTCTTCCCTTAGTTGATATTTTAAAAACTCTACTTGTGTCATGCACATCTTGTTACTTTTATCTGATCGTTCTCACACTACGAGTTGTTTTTTTTTTAAGGGGAGAATGATGATTTTTATTTTTTTAAAATACATTTTATTGATTTTTTTTACAGAGAGGAAGGGAGAGGGACAGAGAGTTAGAAACATCGATCAGCTGCCTCCTGCACACTCCCTACTGGGGATGTGCCCGCAACCAAGGAACATGCCCTTGACTGGAATTGAACCTGGAACCCTTGAGTCCTCAGGCTGATGCTCTATCCACTGAGCCAAACCGGTTAGGGCTTTTTTTTGGTACCCAAATTGTTTTTCATTACCTTCCAGAATGGAAGAACAGACCTAGAACCCAAGAGTTATCATCAACCAAGGCCATTTCTGGTGAAGAATTGCCTAGCTACATGAACCTGGTAAGATTCACAATGGGAGATTGAGTTCTAGAATAGCAGGTGATTGGGAATCTGAGGACAAATCAGAAAAGCAGAAGGGAACACGTTGGAAGTATTGTGCCAGTGGAATATAAACAAAGGCAAGTAGTGACCCAGGACGGGGATCGGGGGAAATGCTGAAGTTGTGGGGAAAATGCGGTTTCAATTCAGACTTAGTTTCTTCACAGAGAATTTTATTAAAGAACATTCCATCAAATTGATTCAGGAGTTCAAAGCTTATAGCATAATTTTGTTTTTAAAAAATCATCAGGAAATCTTGTTAGGAAAGAAACCTTGTAAAGGCAATCCATGTAAACCTTGGAAAACCTGTAAATACAGGAAAGAAATTTTTTGAATGTAAATGAAGTGGAGATTTTTTTTTTTTTTTTACCCATAGGTCATATCTGTCTCAGGTAATGAGAACTCATAGTGGGGAGAAAACCTATGAATGTAATGAATGTGGGAAAGACTTTAAGAAGCTTTCATCTCTGACCCATCATCTGAGAAATCGTAGTAGAGAGAAAGGCTATGAATGTAATGATCGTGGAAAGTCCTTTTCACTTCATTTTGCAACAAAAAAAATGTGCACCAGTGAGAAACCTTGTGAGTGTGACAAATGAGGAAAAGCATTTAGCCAGAATTCTTACCTTAGCGTGTATCAGAGGACTCATACTGGAGAGAAACGATGAATGTGATGAATGTAACGAGTACGGCAGAGCCTTTCGTGACCGCTCGTCACATGCACAACATGAAAGGACGCAAATTGGAGAGAAACCCTACAAATGTAATGAATGTGGACAAGCCTTCACCACCACTCTTACCTCACAGGTCACAAGGGAATCCTTGCTGGTGAGAAACCATATACATGTCATCAAGCTTCCAATCAAGGCTCTAGCTTTGTTGGACACCAAAGAACTTAGACCAGAGGGGGCAAAACTGCACATTTAATTTTAATATGTAAATGCTATGCAATTATATTTAGATGTTGTCATTTTTGACCCATTCCTAGAGAAGGGCTGAGCCTGAGTGGCATTTTAAAAAATATATATATTTTATTCATTTTTTTACAGAGAGGAAGGGAGAGGGATAGAGAGTTAGAAACATCGATAAGAGAGAAACATTGATTTCTCTCTCATTGATGTTTCTAACTCTCTATCTCTCTCCCTTCCTCTCTGTAAAAAATCAATAAAATATATTTTAAAAAAAAGAGTTGCAGGGAACATAAACATTTAAAAAAAAAAAAAAAGAGAGAGAAACATCGATCAGCTGCCTCCTGCACACCTCCTAACTGGGGATGTGCCCGCAACTGAGGTACATGCCCTTGACCAGAATCGAACCTGGGACCCTTGAGTCCGCAGGCTGATGCTTTATCCACTGAGCCAAACCGGCTAGGGCCTGAGTGGCATTTTTTTACCCAGGGAAATTGCCAATGAGAAGTATAATTACTCAGATCAAAACTCACTCCAATACTAGTTAATATGGTTAACCCAACAGTGTGGGAAAGGCTGTTGCTGAAATGTCAAAATAGGTTGATGATATTTGATGAAATGACAGTGGACTATTCCAAAAAGCCAGCGAGCCATGGCCCTCTGATGCTAGAAAGTTAATCGGGGCCTAATTTTTTTCAGGAAGTCACTATCAACTGTAAGCATGAACAACCGCGAAGAAACATGGAGAACACCTGTAATGAGCAGTGAAAGGTGCAGAATCTCCCTGGCCCATAGCTTAGTTGGTGGGAGCATTGTCCCGATAGGCCAAGGTTGTGGGTTCAATCCCCAGGTCAGCGCACAAGAATCATACATGGAACAACAAATCTCTCTCTCACCCCCTCCACCTAAAATAAAATGAAATGCAGAATTGTGGCTACATTACATTCTTTGTACATTTGGACAAGGGCTTAAAAGGAAACAGACATGGACATAACTAATTAATAAGAGTCTTGGAATATTGTGATTTTGATTACATTTTTCTCAAAATTGCTATAATTTTGCAGTAAATGAAAAAGTGAGAAAGAAGTAGATCAAATGTCAGTCTGAATCATTAGCAACGGGTGATGCCCTAAGGGAGTGAAAACAAGAAATGGAAATAAATGTTAATGGTCAGCACAAGAAGTCAGAAAAAGAAATTATTTGTCATCAAAGCAGAACGAAGGATACAATAAGAAAAACAGAAAATGCTTGGTAAAGGGTGACTCTGAGAAAAAAAAACACTAAATAATGACTTACCGATTTGTTATATTGGGAATGAAAAGGGGAACAAACAGAAAATAATATCGAAAGGATTGTACATTTGTGTGTACAATTGAAAACAGTTGAAAAGACAGCTTTATAGGAAAATATAATCCTGATTGAAGAAGACACAGAAAACCTAAGTAAACTAAACATTTTGGAATAAGTTGAAAAAGTTTTCAGAGAATTACTCCATAATAGAATTCTAAGCCCAGCCCCGGCTGGTGTTGCTCAATGGTTAGAGCGGAGGCCCACACATTGAAGGGTCTTCGTTATATTCCCTGTCAAGGGTACATACCTGGTTTGCCGCAGGCAACCAATCGGTATGTCTCTCTCACATCGATGTTTCTCTCTCTCCCTCTCCCCTACTCTCCCCTCCCACTCTCTGAAAATCAATGGAAAAAAATTTTTTAAAAATCTAAACCCAAGCTATTTTACCAGTGAATTATTTCCACCTTCAAGAAATAGGAACTCGCCCTGGCTGGTTTGGCTCGGGGGATAGAGCGTCCGCCTGCGGACTCAAGGGTCCCAGGTTCAGTTCCGGTCAAGGGCATGTATCTTGGTTGCGGGCACATCCCCAGTAGGGGGTGTGCAGGAGGCAGCTGATCAATGTTTCTAACTCTCTATCCCTCTCCCTTCCTCTCTGTAAAAATCAATAAAATATATATATTTTTTAAAAAAAGAAATAGGAACTCTTTGGTGTACAGCCGTTCCAGAACACGTAGAAGGCTGAACATTTACCTCTTTCGTGGCACCAGTCTGTCAAGGCTTAAAGAAAGAAAAATTAAAGGACAAATCTCTCAGGAACATGAATGCAAAGGTTCCAGATCAGGTAATGCCAGCACCGACCACACCGCTAGTTCCCCTGGATTTACGAGCATTCAGCCCAGCAATTGAGGTTCTTCCTTTTAGGAAATATACCATGTCATGTTCCACCTTAATCAGTGAACAAAAACCAGTCATCTCAACGATTACTGAAGAGAAAGTTGATAAAATTTAATGTTTATTATTTCAGAACCTGTAACAGGAAAAAGGTATTTTTTACAACATGCACATTATCAGGCTTAATGGTGACTCCAGAGCCAAGATTGGCAAACTAGGGCCTCCAGGCCAAATTCAGCCTATGTGTTTCTGTAAATAAAGTTTTATTGGAACGCAGCACACCTATTCCTTTCCATAGCGTCTACAGCTGTTGAACAAGGTAGGGTTGAGTAGTTGTTAGGGATGGCATGGCCAGAAAAGCCAACGTTTTTACCAAAAAAAGCTTTGCCAACCCCTGATCTAGAGCCATCTCCACTCCATTCAGGGAAGACCGAGGCCAGGTTGCTCACCTAGTGTGTACGTACGAGCAGGCAATTCACGGAAGGAGTACAAATGGACAGTAAATCCACGTGACCGTGTGTTTGCATCTTGCCAGTAACTAGAGATGCAATTAAAAATGGAAAACGTATGTACTTAAGCACTTTTATTGGGCAGGCAGTGTTCCAATTCCAAGCCCTCAATCCATATGGCGTCATTCAGTACAGAAATCCTAGTAAGGGAAGTTCTATCGTTTCCATTTTTACCGATGCAGAAAATGCACGACAAAGAGGCCAATTGGCAGGTACAGATTGGCCACGATTTAAAAGGACTGTGTTGCCCGGCCGGCCTGGCTCTGTGGTTGAGCGTTGATCTATGGACCAGGAGGTCACGGTTCAATTCTCGGTCAGGGCATATGTCCAGGTTGCAGGCTCGATCCCCACTGTGGGTGTGCGGGGGGGAGGTAGCCAATCAATGGTTCTCTCTCATCATGGATGTTTCTATCTCTCTAGCCCTCCCCCTCCCTCTCTGAAAACAATGAAATAGATATATATGTATGTGTAGTGTACATGTATATATATGTATATATATGTGTGTGTGAGAGAACCATCGATTTGTTGTTCCTCTTACTTGTGTATCCATTGGTTGCTGCTTGCCTGCGCCCTAACCGGGGATCGAACCTGTAACATTGGCCTCCTGGGACGACGAACGTTCTAACCAGCTGACCTACCTGACCAGGTCGGGAGGATGTCTTAGCAATTATGGTGCAGAAATTAAATTTCATCTTGTTGGGAGACAACGGTAGGTTCCTAGCAACATGGGTGGTCCCAGCTCTCTGTAACCGTAAGATTACATGGTTACGTATATGGACGTGTGTTAACCTTGGTTATCCGTGGGCGTGATTTTCACTTCTTTACAGTGAATTGTATCATTTGAATTAAAGAGAAATTTACACAGCAGTGAAAAGAAATGAAATAGAGCTTCACGTATCAAAAAGGACACATCTGCCCGGCCAGCATAGCTCAGTGTTTGAGCGTCAACCTATGAACCAGGAGGTCACGGTTTGATTCCCGGTCAGGGCACAGGCCCGGGTTGTGGGCTCGATCCCCAGTGCAGGGCATGCAGGAGGCAGATGATCCATGATTCTCTCCCATCATTGATGTTTCTATCTCTCTCTCCTTCTCCTTTCCTCTCTGAAATCAATAAAAATATCTATACTAATAAAAGGGTAATATGCTAATTAGGGCAGATGTCTTTTAGACAACCTTCCGGACGTCCTTCCGGATGTCCTTCCGGACAAAGCGGCTGCTAGGGCCGAGGCTCATGCAGCAAAGGGCGCCCAGGCTCAAGGTGGCAGTGGCAGCAGCAGCAGCTGGGTAATGGGGGCAGCACCTTCCCCCGATCTGCCAGGTTGCCTCCTGCAGAGGGAGGCCAGACTGTGGCTTCGGCCTGGAGCTGAGGCAGAGGCAGTTAGGGGCGATCAGGCCGGCAGGGGGACAAGTTAGGGCCGATCATGCCGGCAGGGGGGCAAGGTAGGAGCGATCAGGCCGGCAGGCAGAGGGGTTAGGGGTGATCAGGCAGGCAGGCGAGCAGTTAGGAGCCAGCAGTCCCGGATTTTGAGAGGGGTCCCAGATTGGAGAGGGTGCAGGCCGGGCTGAGGGACCACCCCCCTCCTGTGCACAAATTTTGTGCACCGGGCCTCTAGTCTATAATAATAAAAGTGTAATATGCTAATTGCACCGGATGTCCTTCCAGACAAAGATGGGGCTGCAAATTTTGTGCATCGGGCCTCTAGTATTTTTTTAAAAAAATGTATTTCTGTATTGATTTCAGAGAGGAAGGGAGAAGGAGAGAGAGATAGAAACATCAATGATGAGAGAGAATCATTGATCGGATGCCCCCTGCACCCCCCCGCCCCCACTGGGGACCAAGCCCACAACCCAGACATGTGCCCCTGGCCAGAATCGAACCCAGGACCCCTCAGTCCACAGGCCAATGCTGTATCCACTGAGCCAAGCCAGCCAGGGCAAGGGCCTCTAGTATTTTTTTTTTTTAAAAGAGTGATCCTTTGACGAGGCCAGAGCTCCCCCCTGCCCTGCTCAGAACCATGCCCTGGCCCTCCATTTCCCTCAAAGCTAGAGCCATCACAAGCCCCCGCAACTCGCTGCCTCTGCCCCCAACCCCACCCCTCTGCCTCGCTGACCACAGTGCTCTTGGAAAGAAGGCAGACAGAGGAATAGACAAGGTGAATAGGGAGCGAGAAGGAAGGGTCTGGGGGGTGGGGGCAGCTCTGGGCGAGGGTCGCCCCCAACGCAGGCGGGAAGGAGGCTCTGAGGACCCCAGGGGGCTGCCTGTGGGCTGGGCCGCCGGGGAGCCCAGGGTCAGCCGGGGCCGGACGCTGGGGGTGGGCGCCCAGCGGTCCTGCCTGTGCTGGGTGAGCAGCCCTTTCCTCCTCCTCCCTGCCCTGCTCTGGAACAGTGGCCTTGATGGGCAGCTGCCAGGGGAGCTTTCGTTGGCCGCGTTCCCCACTCTGTTCCTCGGTGCCACTCAGTAAATGCTGACTCCGGGGTCGGGGTGGGGGGAAATCACAAAACAGCCCTGGCCGGTGCGGCTCAGTGGATAGAGCGCCAGCCTGTGGACTGAAGGGTCCCGGGTTCGATTCCCGTCAAGGGCATGGACCTGGGTTGCGGGCACATCCCCAGTGGGGGGGTGTATAGGAGGCAGCTGATCGATGTTTCTCTCTCATCGATGTTTACAACTCTCTATCCCTCTCTCTTTTTCTCTGTAAAAAATCAATAAAATATATTTATAAAAATAAAAAAAATATACTCAGGTGAGAATTAACAACAAGTGTCACAAAACAGGCCGATGATAACTTATGTTCCCATAAGACTCTGCCATCTGGGCGTGTCTGGGGAGCGGTCCCCGATGCTCTCAGCAGTCGGGCTCCATGTTCGAGCGAAAGCTTTGAAATCAGGTTCCTGGAGGCAGCGTTGGGGGGGGGGGGGCAGGTATGAGCCTCTTCACCATCATGTGTTGACGAGGAGCATTCCAAACCCATCAAGAATTTTTTTAAAAATATATTTTTTATTGATTTCAGAGAGGAAGGGAGAGGAAGAGAGAGATAGAAACATCAATGATGAGAGAGAGCCCTAGCCGGTGTGGCTCAGTGGATAGAGCGTCGGCCTGCGGACTGTAGGGTCCCAGGTTCGATCCGGTCAAGGGCATGTACCTGGGTTGCGGGCACATCTCCAGTGGGGGGTGAGCAGGAGGCAGCCGATCAATGTTTCTCTCTCATCGATGTTTCTGACTCTCTAGCCCTCTCCCTTCTTCTCTGTAAAAATAAAAAAATAAAAATAAAAAAGTCAATAACTTTTTTAAAAAAAGGAATTTAGGGTCAGATCACCTGTGAGGTTCCAAGGGCCCCCCCCTTTTTCGTCCACACTGGCAGCTATTCAAATAAGGGATCCCCCCAGTAGCTCCGACTTCAAGTTCCCATTGCTCAGTGTGGCTACCCTGAGCTCCCATTTCACAGACGGGCAAACTGAGGTCATCACGGGCCAGACAGACACACGGACGCCGCCCCCGACCAGGGTGGGGAGGGCGCTCAGGGTCCGGGCAGCACCGCCCGCCTCGCACCGGATCAGCCGCGGGGCTGGCGGACTCCAGGCGGAGAAGCGCCCACCACCTGCCCGCCCGGCGCCAGCGCCCAAACCGGAAGTGCGCCACCGGGAACTACAACTCCCAGCAGCCCGCGCGGCGCGCCCCGGTCGACGCCGGGGGAGCGGTCGCCATTGTCCGCGGCCGAGGTGAGGCGGTCGCGGGGACGCCGTGGGGGGCGCCCAGGGGGTCGGGAACGCCGGCGGGAGAGGCGGCGCCGCCTTCGGGGCCGCGGGGCGCCAGGAGGGGGTCCCGCCTCCTCCCTCCTCGGGGCGGTTGCGCTTCCGGTCCCCGTAGCCCGCGCGCGGACCCTGCGCCCCGCTCGTTGCTGGACGCCCCGACCCCGGCCCCGGCCCCGGCCCCGCGCGTCCGCCTTTGTCCCCCAGGCCGCGCGGGCCGACCCGGCGCCGAACAAAAGCCGAGGGTCCCCCAGGCGCCTCGGGGGGGGCGGGGGGCGGCTGCGGACCAGGTGAGGGCGCTCGCGGGCGGGGTCGGGGCGGGGGGGCCGGGCCGGGGGTGGGGTGCGCCCCGGTTCCTCCCGCGGGCGGTTCGGTTCGGTTCGGTCCGGCCCGTGCGCTCGGGGGCCGGGGGCGGGGCTGGCGGCCGTGTCGGGGCGCAATCCGCGGGGCGCAGGCGGCTCCGGGGCTTTGATCTTTTATTCTCGGACCCGAGCCCGCCAGCCCCGCTTCCGGGGGCGCTGGGCCTCGGGGCGCGGGGGGCGATCGGTGGGTGTTTCTCTCTGAAATCAATAGAAACGTGGCCGCGGGTGAGGATTAAAACGAAAAATAAAAACAAAGGCCCGGGAGCCGGGCGCGGGGGGCCCCTCACGGGGGTGGGGGGCGGGGGGCGGGGGGCGGGGTCGGGCTTGGGTCGGTGGCCGAGGACTTTTTTTATTTTTTATTTTTTAGAAAAAATTTACATAATTTTTTTTTTTCTCACCTTAGCAGTGATCACATGAGCGGTTTTAGTGCACAATTGGCTGGGTTGGTTGTGCATTCGGAAGGCTGTGCAGTTGTCACTGCTCTTTATATTTTATATATATATTTTTTAAAGTATATATGTGTTATATATGTATATGTATAAGTATATGCATTTAATTAATTATGTACATTACGTACATTTTATGCATTATATACTTTATTAATCCTCCCTGGGGGATATTTTTCTTTTCTTTCTTTTTTAAAAAATATATTTTATTGATTTTTTACGGAGAGGAAGGGAGAGGGAGAGAGAGTTAGAAACATCGATCAGCTGCCTCCTGCACGCCCCCTACTGGAGATGTGCCCGCAACCCAGGTACATGCCCCTGACCGGAATCGAACCCAAGACCCTTCAGTCCTCGGGCTGACGCTCTATCCACTGAGCCACACCGGTTAGGGCAGGATATTTTTCTTTTAAAAAAAAAATCTGTATTTTATTTTTAAAAATGTTTTTGATTTCAGAGAGGAAGGGAGGGGGAGGGAGAGATACACATTGATGATGAGAGAGAATCACTGATCGGCTGCCTCCCGCGCCCCGCACTGGGGATGGAGCAGGTGCCCTTGGTAGGAATCGAACCCGGGACCATTCAGTCCGCAGGCCCACGCGCTATCCACTGAGCGACACTGGCCGCGGGAGGGTATTTTTCTGTCGATTTTTAGAGAGAGAGGGAGACAGAACACATCGCCCGGTGCCTCCGGGCATGAGCCCTGACCAGGGTCCGGGTCGGGGAGAAGCCTGCAGCCCAGGTCCCTGCCCTCGACCGGAATCGAACCCGGGCCCCTTCGGTCTGCAGGCCCGTGAGGCTCTATCCACTGAGCCGCACCAGCCAGGGCTAAATGTATAGATTTTACGTTTATATTTAAGTTGACTTCAGAAAGGAAGGGAGAGGGAGAGAGAAACATCAGTGATGTGTGCGCATCACCCATGGACACAGACCGCAGGGTGCTGAGGGCCTGGGGCGGCTGGGGCCTGGGGGGAAGGGGAGGCCATAGGGGGAAAGGGGACACATGTCGTCCTTTCAACAATAGAGATTAAGCCCTGACCGGTGTGGCTCAGTGGATGGAGCCTCGGCCTGCGGGTCCCGGGTTCGATTCCGGTCAAGGGCATGTGCCTGGGTTGCGGGCTCATCCCCAGTGGGGAGTGTGCAGGAGGCAGCTGATCGGTGTTTCTCTCTCATCGATGTTTCTGACTCTCTATCCCTCTCCCTTCCTCTTTGCAAAAAATCAATAAAATATATTTAAAAACAACAACAACAATAAAGATTAAGAAAAGTACCGTCAGTGGTGAGAGAGAATCACAGACGGGCTGCCTCCTGCTCACCCCACAGAGTCGGGGGTGGGGGGCCAGGCGTGGGCAGGTGCCTGTGTCCCGACCGGGAATCGAACCCTGACCTCCTGGTTCAGAGGTGGATGCTCAGTCCGGACCCTCGCTGGCTGGGCAGTCACCGCCCTTCTTTCCAGAACATTCCCACCCCCGGCCCCCGTGAGGCAGCCCCCCAGCAGGTCTCCCTGGGGCCGAGCTCTCTGTGCCCCCGGCCCCGGCCCCCGGGTAAAGGCACCGCCTCTGTTTCTCTCTGTGTCGCAGGTGGCGCCGCCCTCGCCTCTGTTTGCACTGACTCCGGGCACCCGCCTGGTCCGTCCGTCTGTCCGCCCTGGGATGGCTGCCCCCGGCCCCCGGGCCTCCTGGGGTGAGTCTCCGCCCGATGCCGGGGGGCTGGGGGTGTCTGGGGCTCAGGGAGTCCTGTTCTGGGGCAGGATTAGGCGGAGCGCCGGGGGAGGGTTATCCTGGGCTGTTGGTGGGGGGCCTGGTGTCTCTGCAGACGGTGTGGTTGTGTGGTGTCTCCCGGGCCGGGTCCTCGGCCCGGTGCCCGGTCCCTGGTCCCGGGGGTTCCCCGGGGGCGGCCCTCCGGCTCCTGCGGGTGAATTTATTGCTGCTTCTCACCCCGTGCGCCGCCGCCGGAGGTTCACGGCCACGGGACCAGCGGGTTCAGTGTGAGATGTAAACCTCAGCGCGGGCTCAGGCGGCCGCCCCCAACGCACGGGGGGTGTCTTTCTGTTACTTGTGGTTTTTTGTTTTGTTTTAAATATATTTTATTGATTTTTTACAGAGAGGAAGGGAGAGGGATAGAGAGTCAGAAACATCGATGAGATCGATGAGAGAGAAGCATCAATCAGCTGCCTCCTGCCCGCCCCCCACTGGGGATGTGCCCGCAACCCAGGTCCATGCCCTTGGCTGGAATCGAACCCGGGACCCCCCAGTCCGCAGGCCGACGCTCTATCCACTGAGCCACACCGGTCAGGGCTGTTACTTGTGTTTTTTAAAATTCGGGGAACGTGGGGCATTCGGTCAGACGGGCCTCGGCCGCTGCGGGCGCGTTGCCAGCTGCCGGTGGCCGTGTCCCGGGCGCTCCTGGCGGTGACAGCGCTGCCTGCTGCTGTGCTCGCCGCCCTCAGGCTCCGGGCTCCGGGCTCCGGGCTCGGCCTGGCTGTGCCCGTGGGGCCTGGTCACCGGGTGGGTCGCTCGGTGGGTCAGGCTCCCCCTTCTCCCTGGTCTCCTCGCAGGTGTCCTCGCCGACCCGCCCTGGGGGGCGGCAGCTGCTCACCCCCGGGGCCTGGGGGGAGCCCACAGCCAGTGGCCAATCCGGCTGCTACGCTGTGACCTCTGACCTGCCGAGGCCGGGCACCCGCCCCGAGGAGCCAGGTGTGCGGGGCCTGGGCCAGCTCTTGGCGGGGGGGGGGGGGGGGGGGGGGGGGGGAGGCTGGACGGGTCGGGGGGTGCCTCCAGGCTGAGCAGACGCTGCAGACGGGCTTGGAGCAGGGCGGGCGGGAGCCTGCACCGGGCTCACTCCTCTCCGGGCCTCCATCAGGAGAATGGGGGGGGGGTCTCCCCTGCCAGCGGGTGGCCGGGCCCGGAGCACCCACTCGGGCCGGGCTGGGGCGGGCGGGGCGGCGGAGGGAGAGCTGCTCCAACCTTCTCTTTCCCCCAGCTCCGTGTCCTCGGGACCCAGCCTGGCGAGCGGAGGAGGAGGAGGAGGAGGAGGAGGAGGAGGAGGAGGAGGAGGAGGAGGAGGAGGAAGAGGAGGCCCCTGAGGCCGGGCCCCCACCAGCCCCGGTGCAGGTGAGATGGGCGCCTGCTCCCCCGATGGGCACTGCTCCCCGGCGTCCAGGTTGTCCCCGGCCACCCCTCCCTCCGTGTGGTTCCGTATGGTTCCGTGTCCGACAGCTGCTCGGGAGGCTCAGCGTCCACCACCCGGAGCCTCGCTGTCTCCAGCCCCAGCCCGCTCCCCCTGAGCCCGCTGTGCTGGGGCGGGGGTGGGGGGGGTTGGTGGATGAGGGGCAAGCCCCTGGCTGACAGCCCCCCCCACGTGTTCAGTGTGGGTGCGGGCTGGTGTCTGCTGGTGGAGGGAGAACACGCTGAGCACTGTCTGAGGAGCTCCCGGGCGCTTCACTCTCCCCCAGACCTCACCATCCGAAGGGCCTGCACGGGGCTGTGCCTGGGGTTTGGGACGGACGCTGAGGCCTGAGGCTCCTGGATGCCTTGTGGGGTGGTGTCTGCACAGCCGGGCACAGAGCAGGCGGGGCACAGAGCGGCCGGGGCACAGAGCAGCCGGGCTTTGCTGGGGGTTATGCGCCTGGGAGACGGGACTTGGCTGAGCCAGAGGGCCATGGGGTGGGTGTGCCTGGTGCAGGGCCGGCCTCGGGTGACCACAGCGGTGGGGGCGGGGCCTGACCCCAGGAGGCTTTGGCCCGGCCCCTCCCGGTGCTGGGCCGGGAGGGGGCCTGGGAGCAGCCGGCACTGGGGCCTCAGCCTGGGGCCCGGGAGCGGGATCTGTGACCAGGGGGTGGGACAGGGGCTGCGGCTAAAGTGCCCGCGGTGCCCACAGGCGCCCTCCCCGCCCCTCCCCTCCCCTCCCCATGGCAGGGGCTCTGGTTGGGCGTCGACCCATGAACCAGGGGGTCACCTTCGATTCCTGGTCAGGGCACCTGCCCGGGTTGTGGGCTCGATCCCAGTGGGGGTCCTGCAGGAGGCAGCCGATCAGTGATTCTCTCTCATCACTGATGTTTCTGTCCCTCCCTCTCCCTTCCTCTCTGAAATCAATAAAATATATTTAAAATAAAAGAAAAGGTAAAAAAAGTTTGTGCTAACAGCTTCATTAAAATATTCCTATACCGTGAAGTCTGACCCCTTAGAATGCGCAGGTCCTAGTGGATTCGCAGGGTGTGACCGTCACTGGCAGCGAATTCTGGAGCGTTTTCACCCCCCCCAGCCCTCAGCCCCCCCCAGCCCTCAGCCCCCCCAGCCCTCAGCCCTCAGCCCCCCCAGCCCTCACCCCTCCCAGCCCTCACCTCCCCCAGCCCTCACCTCCCCCAGCCCTCAGCCCCCCCAGCCCTCAGCCCCCCCAGCCCTCACCCCTCCCAGCCCTCACCTCCCCCAGCCCTCAGCCCCCCCAGCCCTCAGCCCTCAGCCCCCCCAGCCCCCACCCCCCCCCCCAGCCCTCAGCCCCCCCAGCCCCCACCCCCCCCCCCAGCCCTCAGCCCCCCCAGCCCCCACCCCCCCCCCCAGCCCTCAGCCCCGCAGCCACTGAGCTCCTGAGCCCGGGCCTGTCCCGGACACGGACTCGCCCACAGGGAGGCGGGCGTGTGCCTCTGGGCGTCATGTCCTCACGCGTCAGCGTTTTCTCTTGATGACACAAGCAGCCGCTTTTAGCTTCCTGTTTCGGTTTCCTAGGTCCCTCCCTGTCCCTAAAACAGCAAAGGCACGTTTACGCTGCTGAGGCCCTGAGAGGAGCGGGGAGGGAGCCCGTTTCACCGCTGTATTCAGGTCTTCCGTTTCTGAACTAAAAAGACGAGCCCAGCAAACGTGCGATAACTGATGCACGAGCAGGAGCAATGCCTCCGCCTCCGCCTCCCCCCAGATTGGAATCAGTTCACGGACCTCCCAGCCTCCACGGCGACTGGCGCCCGCGCCGCTGTCCTGGGTGGCGGAGGCCCGTGGCCCTTGGAGCCCGCGTGCGTGTCCGGCCTCAGGACTCGGTGCCCAGGGTTCGCTGCTGTGCAGGTCGTTTCCGATCCTGACGGTCGGCGGTGAGGCCGGGCCGGGTGGGAGGCGGCGGATCCGTCTCGGACGGGAGTGCGTGGTTAAGGCTCTGAGGAGCCCTCAGGCCCCGGGCTGACTGCAGTCCCTGCAGGTGAGGGCTCCTGGGAACCGGGAGGCTGATGGCGAGAGAGTGAACGGAGACTCGGTAACCCTCCTCCAGGTCAGGAGCGTCTCAGACGCCCCCCCCGCCCCCCCAACCCTCAGGGTCTCGGGAGCACGGAGCCCGGACCCTCTGTTCCCTCCACGTCAAACGTGCCTGAGAACAGCCTTCACCTGTGGCACCGCCAGGGCGGCCTCCCTCGTCCCTCGGATGCGAACAGTCTGTCCCCCGAGCCTGCTGGGCCGAGGAGTTCCAGCCGGCGGGCGCCCAGACCCCATTAGTCTGAGCACCAGGGACAGTGAGGCCGCCAGCCCTGTGCCAGCCGCCCGCGTGTCTGCGTGGCCCACACGCCCGTGAAACCAAAGTCCGACACTGCACCGTCCTCCGTTGTCCCAGAACACAGTCCGGCTACATTTTCATTCTCTGCAAAGAGCTTGCACTAAAATATTAATAAATAATGAAATTCTGGGGATTCCAAAGAGGCCGTCTGAGGCCCCAGGTCCCAGGAAGGGGTGCGGTCAGGGCTCAGGCAGTGCAGGAGCCGTCCCCGAGACCCCATGGGCGCGGCCCCCAGCCCCCTGGTTCAGCTGTGCGGCTGGAACGCCTAGGGGAGCACGTGTGTGCGGAGCACGTGAGCGGGAGTGCTTGCAGGACTGTGGGTGGCCCGTCGGCCGGTCCTAGCAGGTGACTGGAGGGGTCGCCCGTGGACCAGATGGGTCGGCAGGGCCCTGCTCTGTCCCCACAGTCGGGTAGCGGGACCTGCGGGTCCTCTGCTCCCCCGGGTGGGGGGCCCCCCTGGTCCCCACTCCGCCTCCGTGTGTCCAGCGGGGTTTGCATCCCTGAGGCCTCCATGAGCTGTAGACCCTGACACGGACACACTCAGTTGGGGTCTGTCTCCCCCGCCCCCGACCATGGCCCTTCCAGTTGGACACCACCTTCGATTCTGCACGTGCCTTAAAGATATTTTGACAAATCCCGTAATTACTAGAAAATGAAAAGTAAAACATGCTCCTTCTCACTCCGAGTTCCCCGTTGTTAATACCGACCACACTCGCGTTCCTGTCGTTATGCAGTTCCCCGATCGTCCCTGCCAGCCCTCAGAGCAGTGCATGGTGTGCATGTTCATTCTCATATGCAGGTGATAAGATTTATTTTAAAAAAACCCACATTATTATTGATTTCAGAGAGGAAGAGAGAGAGATAAACATCAATGATGAGATTCATGGATCGGCTGCCTCCTGCATGCCCCGCACTGGGGACCGAGCCTGCAACCCGGGCCTGTGCCCTGACCGGGAATTGAACCCGGGACCCTTCAGTCCGCAGGCCGACGCTCTACCCACTGAGCCGCACCGGCCAGGGCTACACACAGCTTTCCTGCAGCTCTGCACACAGTCAGCACGAGCCCGCGCCTGTGCAGGGTGAGGTCAGGCTCACACGCTTCGCCCCATCGCAGGCGAGGACTCCTCCCTCAGCCCCCACCAGGCTTGCGGCCGCCCCAGGCTGTGTGCTCGACCTGTGGGTTCACCCTGTGGCAGTCGAGGGGTTTTCTGAACGTTGGGGCGTGTGTTCCCTGGGATTCCGTGGTCTCGGAAGAGCCAGGGCGCGTCCCTGCATCTGCAGCCCCTGGGCCGTGGTTCTCAACCCTCTGGCCCTTTAGATACAGTTCCTCACGTTGTGACCCAACCATAACATTGTTTTTGTTGCTACTTCATCACTGTCATGTCGCTGCTGTGATGAATCGTCATGTAAATATCTGATACGCAGGATGGTCTTAGGCGACTCCTGTGAAAGGGCCGTTCGACCCCCAAAGGGGTCGCACCCCACAGGTTGAGAACCGTGGCACTGGGCCGTGGTTGGTCCTTGCGGACGGCCCCCCCCCAGCGCGGCGAGCTGTGCTTGGTTTGCCCCCGTGATGGCTGGTGGGTGGGAGCCGGCCCTGCCCTCGCTGGCGTCCGTGCTGCTCCCTGACCCTCGGTCTCCGGGCTGTGACTCAGCCAACGGGGGCATTTCTCGCGCATCCTGGTCGTGGTCCCGACTGCAGCTCCGCCGTTTCCAGTGGTTGGTGTGCAACGGATCTGCCTGGTGGCTTTTGTTGTTGTTGTTAAAAGAAGGCCTGTATTTTATAAATTCCCTTCTGCCCTTGGCAGTACATTCCCTCCGTGGGGTCTTCCCTTAGCTGGGTGCGTCCAGAGCGAACCGCGTGTCTCCGTCCTGTCCTCGCTGGGGGTGGGGGTGGGGGCGCCGGGCCCTCCTTCTCGCCAGCCCTGGCTCCTGCCCTCGGGGCCTCCGAGCTGTGCTGCCTTCTCCTCTGTGTTCTGAGCGTCCCTCCCTCCTGGACAGCCTGTCCCTCACCCCGTCCTGCTCCACGGAAACCTCTCTCTGAGGCTCGGGTCTCAGGGCCAGTGGGTGGCGCTGCCTGGGCTCTGGCCTCAGGGGCAGGTTCTGTCCCGCCTCCGGGCTCCTCGCAGGGTCGCGTTCACAGGTTCAGAGGCAGGTCTGGCTCCTGAGGGGCCCCTCCCATCCCTGTCCCTGTCTCCCCACAAGTCTCAGGCCAAGCTCCCCAGGCCCGGGGGGTGGGGCCGGGTGACCAGGCCGGTTCCGTGCCCACCTCCCTGGACACAGCGGCTGTCGGGCCACCGTGCCCTCCCCTCCCCCTCTACCCCGGGACAGAGAGGACTCCGCGCCTCCGGTGCCGCCCCCACTCCAGGCTGTGCCGGGGCTGCTGGGGCCCTGCCCGCAGGTGGGTGGCTGGGCGGGGAGGCAGCCGGCTGCGCTGTCCGAACGCACCTGTGTGCCCTGCTCACGCCTGCCTCCCTGCCTCCTCCGAGCCCGAGCCCAGCGCCTCCCGGGGGCCTGCCCTGCCTCCGCCCTGCTGTGCACTGTGTCCCGGGCGGCCCCCCTCTGCTCCCCGTCTCCCAGGAGCGCGGGGACCACCACGGCCTCTGGCCTCTTCCCGTCACTGGCTGGGATGTTTCTTTCGCCTTTTTTTAAACACAAAACCTTTTTGTACGAGGTCTTTGGACGCACCGGGAGCTGACGCCAGTGTTGGTCTCCTGTGGCCGCTGTACGTTCCCTCAGGAGGCGGCTCAGAGGCTCTGCACCTGCTCTCCTGCCGGGGCCCAGCCGTCCCGGGGCCCAGCCGTGTCGGGGCCCAGCCGTGTCGGGGCCCAGCCATCTTGGGGCCCAGCCGTGTCGGGGCCCAGCCGTGTCGGGGCTCAGCCCTCTCGGGGCCCAGCCGTGTCGGGGCCCAGCCATCTCGGGGCTCAGCCGTGTCGGGGCCCAGCCATCTCGGGGCTCAGCCGTCCCGGGGCCCAGCCGTGTCGGGGCCCAGCCGTGTCGGGGCCCAGCCGTGTCGGGGCCCAGCCATCTCGGGGCTCAGCCGTCCCGGGGCCTAGCCGTGTCGGGGCCCAGCCGTGTCGGGGTTCATCCGTCTCGGGGCTCAGCCCTCTCGGGGCCCAGCCATGTCGGGGCCCAGCCGTCTTGGGCTGCAGGTGCCTCCCTCCTGAGCCCCTTTCCCAGCTCCCAGACCCCCGAATCCCCGCTTCCGTGTCACTCCTGCTCCGACCCCCCTGCCCGCCTCCTGAGGACCCTGTGGGAACACGGCCCACCTGGCCACTCCCCCGTCTCAGCACTGCCTTTTCTTTTTTTGAGAGAGAAGCATCGCTGCCCTGGATGGTCTGTCCCACGAACTGGTGTGCTCTGTGTGCGCCTGACGGGGACCAGACCTGCCGTCTCGGTGCGTCAGGGACCTGCGCCAGCAGCCGAGCCCCCGCCAGGCTGGGCACAGCCTTTTTTTTTCTTTTGTTTTAATATATTTTATTGATTTTTTACAGAGAGGAAGGGAGAGGGAGAGAGAGTTAGAAACATCGATGAGAGAGAAACATCGACCAGCTGCCTCCTGCACACTCCCCACTGGGGATGTGCCCGCAACCAAGGTACATGCCCTTGACCGGAATCGAACCCGGGACCCTTGAGTCCGCAGGCCGACGCTCTACCCACTGAGCCACACCGGTCAGGGCTGGGCACAACCTTTTCTAAAAACCGGAGTGTCTGCAGCACATCTCAGACGCTGTCCACCGTATAGTCACCTCCGTGCACTTACAGAGAGAGGCCTCCTCTACACAGCAGCCACAGCACCCAGCAAAGTGACAGCGACTCCTCCCACCACCCAGCACCCGTCCATGCTCAGTCATCCTGTGTCCTCCCACCACCCAGCACCCTCCATGCTCAGTCATCCTGTGTACTCCCACCACCCAGTACCCGTCCATGCTCAGTCGTCCCGTGTCCTCCCACCACCCAGTACCCGTCCATGCTCAGTCATCCCGTGTCCTCCCACCACCCAGTACCTGTCCATGCTCAGTCATCCTGTGTCCTCCCACCACCCAGTACCCGTCCATGCTCAGTCATCCCGTGTCCTCCCACCACCCAGTACCCATCCATGCTCAGTCATCACCATGTCCTCCCACCACCCAGTACCCATCCATGCTCAGTCGTCCCGTGTCCTCCCACCACCCAGTACCCGTTCATGCTCAGTCATCCCGTGTCCTCCCACCATCCAGTATCCTCCATGCTCAGTTGTCCTATGTCCTCCCACCACCCAGTACCCGTCCATGCTCAGTCGTCCTGTGTCCTCCCACCACCCAGTACCCGTCCATGCTCAGTTGTCCCGTGTCCTCCCACCACCCAGTACCCATCCATGCTCAGTCATCCCCATGTCCTCCCACCACCCAGTACCCATCCATGCTCAGTCGTCCTGTGTCCTCCCACCACCCAGTACCCGTCCATGCTCAGTCATCCCGTGTCCTCCCACCATCCAGTACCCTCCATGCTCAGTTGTCCTGTGTCCTCCCACCACCCAGTACCCGTCCATGCTCAGTCGTCCCGTGTCCTCCCACCACCCAGTACCGTCCATGCTCAGTCATCCCTGTGTCCTCCCACCACCCAGTACCCATCCATGCTCAGTCATCCCCATGTCCTCCCACCACCCAGTACCCGTCCATGCTCAGTCATCCCCATGTCCTCCCACCACCCAGTACCCGTCCATGCTCAGTCATCCCCATGTCCTCCCACCACCCAGTACCCGTCCATGCTCAGTCATCACCTGTCCTCCCACCAGCCAGTACCCGTCCATGCTCAGTCGTCCCGTGTCCTGAAAGCGCCTGCTCACCGTTGCTGCCTCGCCTCCAGGCCCATCCCAGGCCCCGCCTTGCGTGGGCTTCCTCTGCGGAAGCACCCAGGCCACTGGTCATGTGACTCCCCTGGCTTGGCCCTGGAGATGTGGTTGCTGAGTCCCGTCCCTGTGTCCGCCCTGCACTGGTGGCTGGGCTGGAGCCGGAGCAGGTTCTGGTTTTGTATTTTGGCAAGAGTGCTTCCTAGCGGCGCTGGGTGCTCCTCCTGGGGGGCGGGGGGGGGGGGGGGGGCGGGGCAGGGTGTCCGTGGGCTCAGGGTGCCTGGCTGTCCCCCCTCAGGAGCAGGTAGGTGAGCGAGGGGTGGGGGGTGTTGGCCCCTCTGCGGTCAGGTTCCCAGGCCGTGGTCAGTGCAGGGCCCACTCCCTCCTCGGGCTGCAGATGCTGGAGATGCCACTCCTGTTGTGCCTACTGGGTGTGGTTCTCGTTTCTTTTCAGGGGTGCGGGGTCCCCTGGGGTCTGGAGGGTGCGGCCGGGGGAGCGAGCAGGCCCTGCCTGTCGCATGGCTCCCCGACGGCACCTTTCGGTAAAGAGGTGAGTGGCCCAGCGTGTAGCACAGCCATCCGGGAAACAGGCCGGGCGGCCCGGAGGAGCAGACCCAGACGTCGGCCTCGAGGGGGGTGGGGTGGGGGTGCAGCCGTGGAGGTGGGGTGGGGGTGCAGCCGTGGAGGTGGGGTGGGGGTGCAGCCATGGAGGTGGGGTGGGGGTTCAGCGGGGGGTGGGGGTGCAGCCGTGGAGGTGGGGTGGGGGTGCAGCCATGGAGGTGGGGTGGGGGTGCAGCCGTGGAGGTGGGGTGGGGGTGCAGCCATGGAGGTGGGGTGGGGGTTCAGCGGGGGGTGGGGGTGCAGCCGTGGAGGTGGGGTGGGGGTGCAGCCATGGAGGTGGGGTGGGGGTGCAGCCGTGGAGGTGGGGTGGGGGTGCAGCCGTGGAGGTGGGGGTGGGGGTGCAGCCATGGAGGTGGGGGTGGGGGTGCAGCCATGGAGGTGGGGTGGGGGTGCAGCCGTGGGGGTGGGGTGGGGGGTGCAGCCATGGAGGTGGGGGTGGGGGTGCAGCCATGGAGGTGGCGTTGGCACCTTAACACGCTTTCGGAGGCGGAATCGCAGGAGCAGGACCGGCCTGTGCTTCGCACCCCGTCGTCCTGGGAGGGGAGGGGAAGCAGGTCGGACGCAGGGACAGGAGGCGGCCGTGGGGTGGAAGGGAGGACTGTGCCTGGGGGGGGCTGGGGGGGCCAGAGAGCCAGGCTCCCGGCCGAGGGAGGGTCACGGTGCACAGAGGGCTCACAGCTTCCCCTGCGCCCCCGAGGCTCCCGCTGACGGCTCCTTTAAGGACCAGACTCGGGGCTTTCACTGCAGAAGTCACCCTGGGATCACAGTTCCTCCTTCCTGTGTGGGTTCTAGTGTTTCTGGATCTGCTTTTCCTAAGACCCTCAGGGTGGCTTGTTAGGACTCAGCTGCTTGACAGCAGCGTGACTGGTTCCCGTGGCTGAGTCCTGCCCCCCCCCCCCCTCCCCCCAGCCTGGTCCTCAGGAAAGCGGGTCTGTGGCGGCGGACGGGTGTGCGTGTCGGACCCGCCCAGCTCCCAGCTCCCAGCTCCCAGCTCCCAGCTCCCAGCTCCCAGCTCCCAGCTCCCAGCTCCCTGCTCCCAGCTCCCAGCTCCCCGGCCTGCCTCCGCCCTGTCCGCCTCCCGAGTGCCTGCATCTGCAGAGAAGGCGCTGCCAGGGCGTCCATCCGGCCACACTGTCCACGCCCCGAGGGCCGGGCAGGGTCATGGGGAGACAAGCTCGTTGGCTGTGGTCCTTGTGGCCCAGGGAGCGAACCCCGCGTCCAGGCGACGACGCCAGGGGGTCTCCACCCCCCTCCTCCCGGCTGTCAGCCCCGAGGGGCCGGCTGAGGGGCCTGTGCTCTTTCAGGAGCCGCTGACCTTCCGGGACGTGGCCGTGGACTTCTCCCCGGAGGAGTGGGGGCGGCTGGGCCCTGCGCAGAGGACGCTGTACCGGGACGTGATGCTGGAGACCTTCGGGCACCTGCTGTCTGTGGGTAAGGCGGGTGCTGCCCGCGTCCTGGAGCAGTTTCCATTCCCAGACCTTCTGTGCTCCAGGCTTGGTGCTCACAGGCTCGCAGGCCTCAGGCCGAGATGGTGCCCGGCCGGTGTGGCTCAGTGGTTGAGCACCGACCCTTGAACCAGGAGGTCAGGGTTTGATTCCCCGTCAGGGCACATGCCCGGCTGCGGGCTCGATCCCCAGTAGGGGGCGCGCAGGAGGCAGCCGATCGATGTTTCTATCTCTGTCACTCTCCCTTTAAAATCAATAAGAACATTTAAAAAATAAAGGTGGGCTGAGATGATCATGAGCCGAGGTTAAAGGGTGAAATTCCTGGTGCTTATCCAGCTCGAAGCGGGAGAGTCGGGGAGGAAGGGGCAGGGGGGCTCCCCAGGTGACGGTCCCTGCTCTCCTCCCCGCAGGGGCTCAGGTCACCAAGCCCGAGGTCATCTCCCTGCTGGAGGAGGGCGCGGAGCCCTGGCGGGTGGAGCAGCCACGTCCCCGGAGCCCGTGTCCAGGTGAGAGCAGCCGGGTGGGAGGGGGACTTTGTCTGAGGAGCCGGGGCCTCAGACCCTCAGTTCCCTCACCGGCGCGCGGGCCCTGCTGCTGCTGAGTCAGAGCAGACGTGCCCACCTCTTCCAGCTGCCTCTTCGTAGCTGCAGTTCCCACCCGCACGCCTCACGTTCTCTCTGTGCCTTTCGCTCCGGCGACTTCCCGTTCTCCCACCTGCTTCTTCGTTCTTAGTTTGCCTATTGCCAAACCTGTAGCCTGTAGCCTCAGGCCCGGCTTTAAAAAACCAAACAAGAAAACAGGTTTTTACGGTAGGTAATACATTCACAAGGTTGAAAGCACTCTAAGCTGTATGAATTGTAAGCTGAAAGGAATCTCATCTATACTCCTCCTTCCGCACTTTATTCTCACCCCCAGACACAGACACACACACATGAGCACACACAGAGGCACATGCACAGGCAACCAGTGTTTTTTTACTATGATTTTTAAAAATATGTCTTGTTGTTTTTTAATTGACTTCAGAGAGAGGAAGAGAGAGAGAGAGAGAGAGAGAGAAACACCAAAGATGAGAGAGAGTCACGGACCGGCTGCCTCCTGCACACCCCACACTGGCGATGGAGCCTGCAACCCGGGCGTGTGCCCTTGGCCAGGAATCGAGCTGTGACCTCCTGGTTCATAGGCTGGCACTCAACCACTGAGCCACACTGGCTGGGCTTTCCTGTGAATTTTTCAGTTATTATTAACATCTCAATTTGTAATAATCTATTTGAATTAATACCAAACTTGGGCAGTCTGTGAAAACTTCGCTTCTGTGTCGCCGTGTCTTCCACTGAGAAGCCATCGCACTCAGGGCACTGCTTTATTCCAGTGAAAGAGCCACCAGGAGGCTCTGGAGCCGAGTCTGGAGGAGGAAACCAAGTACCAGCTGTTGTTTTTTCCCCCTTTTGCTTTTTAAGTACAAGCTTTTTTATTTTTGTAAATGTATTTTTTGTTGATTCCAGAGAGGAAGGGAGAGGGAAAGAGAGATAGAAACATCAATGATGAGAGAGAATCATTGATCGGCTGCCTCCGGCACACCCCCTACTGGGGATCGAGCCCACAACCGACGCTCTATCCACTGAGCCAAACCGGCTGGGACTCAAGTACAGGCTTTTGATAGTCCTTTCCCAGTGGAATTACAGAGGACACACTTAATTCTTCCAGCAACAAACGGTGGCCGGCGTGAAGCGTCATACACGGGGGGAAGCTGGCCTGGGAGCCCAGGGTATTTCCTGGGGGTTGGTCACACAGGCCCACAGGACTGGCTGGGACCACGGGAGCTCCAGACCCTGGAAGGAAAGGTGTTCATCATGAGCAGTGTTGTGTGTACAAACCAGGGAGGGAAGTTGGCGCCCTCGCTCCATGTAAAACACTCCTGAGTGAGGACATTCCGAGACCTCACTTCCTAGGAGGTGGCCAAGGGCCGGTCGTGACGCAGGCCTTCTTGGGGATGTGCAGTTTGAGCAGCTCATGCAGGGTCGTTACCCCATCCCCCGCTCACCCTTATCTGTCCTTCCTTCCTTCTCATGGGAAAATGCTCCATAGATTTTATCAGCACTCAGCACACTTCATGTTGTGGTGAGCTGCTTCGTTCACTCTTCACCACTTTCCTTTTCCCTGTTACGATGCTCCTCTGAGTTGTGAGTCTATGTGAAAAGTTCACACTTGCCTTCTCCATAATATGGCAAAAACCCCACCTTTTCCACTCGATTCTTAAACGTTCTTTCCCACGACTTTTTTCTGTTTACTTCAGAAATGGTGAGAAATCCTGAAAGTAAAGCGTTGATCCCAACACGCTGTATTTTTGAGGGAGACCAGTCCCATAGCATGAAGTTGGAACGATTCCTGTGGGACGATCCTTGGTTCTCCAGGTTAGAAATTTTGGGATGCGACGACCAGTTACAGATGTACCGTGTGAACCAGAGTACAGCGATGAGGCAGATGGTCTTCATGCAGAAGCAAGTGCTGTCTCAAGGAGGCTCTGAATTCTGTGACCTTGGAGCGGGGTGTGGCCAGAGCTTAAACTTTATTCCCTCTCAGAGAGTTTCTCAAATAGAACATTTCTATAAGCCTGATGCACATGTTGAAAGTTGGAGGTGTAAGTCAGCCATCATGTATGCAGATAAGATTACCTGTGAAAATAATGGTTACGACACAGCCTTCTACCCGTCCATGCCACCTATTCACCCTGCAAGGATGCAGACTGGAGATAATCTTTTCAGATGTTCTGATGCTGTTAAATCTTTCAATCACGTGCTACATTTTGGTGATCATAAGGGAACGCCCGCAGGAGGAAAACTCTATGAGTATAAGGAATGCCATCAGATCTTTAACCAGAGCCCATCATTTATTGAACATCCAAGACCTCTTATCGGAGAAAACCAGTATGGCTATAAAGAATATGAGAATATCTTTTACTTCTCGTCCTTTATGGAGCGTCAAAATATGGGCACTGTAGAGAAAGCATATAAGTACAATGAGTGGGAGAAAGTCTTTGGGTATGACTCCTTCCTCACTCAACATGCAAGCACTTACACTGCAGAGAAACCCTACGAATACAATGAATGTGGGACGTCTTTCATCTGGAGCTCTTACCTTATCCAACACAAGAAAACTCATACTGGAGAGAAGCCCTACGAATGTGATAAGTGTGGGAAAGTTTTCAGGAATCGTTCAGCCCTCACCAAGCATGAACGGACTCACACTGGAATAAAACCCTATGAATGTAATAAATGTGGGAAGGCCTTCAGCTGGAACTCCCATCTGATTGTGCACACGAGGATTCACACGGGAGAGAAACCTTACGTATGTAATGAGTGTGGGAAGTCTTTCAACTGGAACTCCCATCTGATTGGCCATCAGAGGACTCACACCGGAGAAAAGCCGTTCGAATGCACGGAGTGTGGGAAGTCTTTCAGCTGGAGCTCCCATCTGATTGCCCACATGCGGATGCATACTGGAGAGAAGCCCTTCAAATGTGATGAATGTGAAAAAGCCTTTAGGGATTACTCAGCTCTCAGTAAACATGAAAGAACTCACTCCGGAGCAAAGCCATATAAATGCACTGAGTGTGGAAAGTCCTTCAGCTGGAGTTCCCACCTCATCGCCCACCAGAGAACTCACACGGGGGAGAAACCCTATAACTGTCAGGAATGCGGCAAAGCATTCAGAGAGCGCTCGGCCCTCACTAAGCATGAGATAATTCATTCTGGAATTAAGCCCTATGAATGTAATAAATGTGGAAAATCCTGTAGCCAAATGGCGCACCTTGTTAGACATCAAAGGACTCACACTGGAGAAAAGCCCTACGAGTGCAATAAATGTGGGAAGTCCTTCAGCCAGAGCTGTCACCTTGTTGCTCACCGGAGAATTCACACGGGTGAGAAGCCCTATAAGTGTAATCAGTGCGAAAGGTCCTTTAACTGCAGCTCTCACCTGATTGCGCACCGGAGAACTCACACTGGAGAGAAACCATATAGGTGTAACGAATGTGGGAAAGCGTTTAACGAGAGTTCTTCCCTCATTGTGCATCTGAGAAACCATACTGGTGAAAAACCCTACAAATGCAACCATTGTGAGAAGGCTTTCTGTAAGAATTCTTCTCTCATTATTCATCAGAGAATGCACAGCGGGGAGAAACGCTTTATATGCAACGACTGTGGAAAGTCCTACAGTGGCCACTCGGCCCTGCTGCAGCACCAGAGGAGCCACAGCGCAGAGAAAGTCTGAACTCAACTGATGAGAGACTTCCTTTCCTTGTACATGTGATCCTTTGAAAAAAAACACCATAAGTATAATCAGGAGGGGTTGTTTACTAGTGAGAGTTCAGGGAGGCTCTTCCCCTTACTACTCAATAGAAACATCTAGAAGAAACGTATGAATGAAAACAATAGAGGAAAGCGTAGCGGTTATGTAGCCCTTATTTAACGTCAGATAATTACAGTGGAGAAGGAAAGCCCCTCCCCTCACGGTCCACCAGGGTCTTGCTTGAGGAACGTGAACGTAGGGGATGAGACACCTTTACTAAGAGATCTCAAGGATTTGTGGACCAGAGTGCATTGATGGAGGAGAAAAACCTTGTGCCAGGAAGTGTTTCAGCTGGAAATGGGCGGTTTTGCATCGAGCTGGAGCATTGGGTGGGAAGCTTCATGATAACGTTCTGTGCATAATTGTGGAAATACAGACTTTGCTGTTATTAGGGGGAGGGTCTGGGTGTCCTTTAAGGAATAGGCGGTGGAATACTAAGTTTGAGGTTAAGAAAAAAAAACAGTATTGAATGGGATATGTACTGTTAGTCGAGATTAACCTTAGAAAAATTAGTAAATGAGATTACTAATGGTGGAAAAGTTATTTTCCAGAAGTATGAGGCTGATGTTGCTGGGACAAAAAGTGACATTTAATATCACAGTGTGTCCATGTCCATGGTTTACTCGTTGTTGGATGTTTGTAATTTGTTTCAGGCAATCACTACAAGTTATAATTATAGACACTGCCTCAGAGCACATACCCTGAAGGAATAACAGGGACACAGAGTTGTGTACCCATGTCTTCTATAACATCTAAAAGTGTGTACGGATAAGGACTGGAAAGACCCATGGATAAATTAACCCAGTTCATTTAAAAAATCTTAAAGTTTTCTAAACACCTACAGCACTAACCACGTGCTAAGCTTTGTTTTGGCTGCTTTCCAATTATTACTGTGTTCAGTCCCCTTAGTTCCGTGAGGCGGGTGCTGTTATCATCCCAGTTTTACAGATGGAGAAACTGAGGCAGAGATGTTGAGAAACCGACCTCAGGACACGGCTAGTTCAGAGTGGCACCGAGATGGTTTGGCTTCAGAGCCCCTGTGTGTAACCACAGTTGCGCTGACTCTCTCCAGTGATCGCCCTGGTGTTTTTGTTATTGTTCAGTGTTTCTATGGTAGATATTTGTTAATAAAAATCAAGAAATCCCTAAGTAATGAGAACTGAAGTTACCTGGCTCTCTGTCCTGAAGGATTTCTGGTAACCTGAGGGCTTAGCTCCCTCCGGAGTAGGAAGTCGGGATTGGACAGTCAGGCTCACGGCATTTCCTGGAGCCGGGATTTCGTGAACTCACCACCCACAGCCCTGAGGCTGAGCGCGGACCAGGAGCCGGGAGACTCACTGGAGGTGCTTGTCGGAGGGATGCTCGCCCACGGGTCTCCATGTCCTCACCGCGAGGGCAAGACCCAGCGCTGCCCGTGGGCGCAGCCTTCCTCGCCGTCTCCCTCGAACTCAGGTTTATACTCCTCATCCTCTCCAGGTGGAAAGATTGCCTCAGGGCCGAGAGGGTTCGGATGGGAAGGGAGCTCACAGGCCCGTAGAGCGAGGAAGCCTGAGTGCTCCCAGGGGGTCGGGGCGAGCGGAATAGGGCGAATTGGCTGCCTTCTCTCCAGCTGGCAAGTGTTTCCCCATCTCCCTAGAGATTGCCTGTCGGGCGGCCAGTAGGGGCCAGCAGTCCTTCCTGGAGAGGCTTCCAGGGTCTTGGTTAGAAATCCCTGGGCAGAAGGTCCATCTGGGTTCTGACTCCCCAGCGTGAGAAACTCCTGGAGGCAGAGGGTGCTCCCCGCTGAGCCCGGTCACCAGCTGCCACAGGCACGCGCCACCTGGTCCCCACCGGTCAGGGCTGACGGCATCCCGGCCGCCCAGCGAGGGCTGCAGGAGGGAATGCAAGCAGCTGAATGGATTTGCCACGAGAGGCAGGGGCAGGGGTGGCGAGACTCCACAGTCGGACCGGGGAGGGGTCGGGTGGTGTCGCACTGTTTACCGCCGCCCACAGCCGAAGCAGCAACGAAACCACCAGCTGTTCCATTGCTCTAGTGTTTTTCATTTCATTTTATTTTATTTATCTTTTAATATTATAGACTGGATGGCTTAAACAACTGAAATTCATTTTCTCGGTCTTTTTAAAAATATATATATATTGTTGATTTTTTACAGAGCGGAAGGGAGAGGGATAGAGAGTTCGAAACATCGATGAGAGAGAAACATCGATCAGCTGCCTCCTGCACACTCCCTACTGGGGATGTGCCCGCAACCAAGGTACATGCCCCTGACCGGAATCGAACCTGGGACCTTTCAGTCCGCAGGCCGACGACCTATCCACTGAGCCCAACCGGCCAGGGCAATTGTATTTTATTTTTAAAATGTATTTCTATTGATTTCCGATGGGCCCAGGTCTGCCTTGTGAACACGCAGCTAAGGAGGCAGCAAAGGGCGGGGTGTGGGGTGGGCCCAGGAGGGAGAACCTGGGGAAAGTTGGGGAGACAGAGGAGGGGCCAGGCCTGGGACCAAAACCAGATGGAAGAGGAATCCCAGGAGGCAGGGGCAGGGCCTCGCTCTGCCTCCCCCGTGGTCTGTCCTGTCCCCCGACCCCTCCCCTCTCAGCCTCCCATTGGCTGGCACGGTTCCGTGGAGGGACTCCGTGGTGACCTGGGCTGACCTCACACTGGTGGCCCCGAGGCAGAACCAGATGCTGGGCAGGGAGCCGGGCGTCAGGGCAGACGCTGGGCTCCAGCCAGAGGCTCCGTTCACCCGCAGGATAAGGGACGGCGGTGCCGGAGGGATGGGCCAGCCTCGGCGTTCCTTCGCCTTCCTAGTTTTGTTTTTAATGGAATGGCCATTGTGTGTGTGCGTGCCCGATGCAGGTGAGTTCAGACCTAGTTGGAAAAATGACAGGCCTTTTAAAAATATATATATTTTTATTGATTTCAGAGAAGAAGGGAGAGAGGGAGAGAGAGAGAGAGAAGCATCCATGATGAGAGAGAATCGTGGACCGGCCGCCTCCTGCACTTGCCCTACCGGGGATCGAGCCCCCAACCTGGGCGTGTGCCCTGACCCAGAATTGAACCGCGACCTCCTGGTTCATAGGTCGACGCTCAACCAGCCGGGCTATTTTTCCATTTTCAGGAGAGTGGAGGGGAGCGGGGGGAGACAGAGAGAAACATCGATGTGAGTCAGACACATCTGTTGGTTGCCTCCCGCATTGAGCCTGCAACCTGGGCATGTGTCCTCGACTGGAATCGAACCCGGGACCCTTCAGTCCTTGGGCCGGCGCTCGATCCACTGAGCCACGCCGGCCAGGGCTCGCCTCTTGCACCTTTGTTCAGTCTGTACAGACAATGCTTCTTTCTCTGTGTGTGTGTGTGTGTGCTGCTTTTGTTTCCAGGTGATAGGAAGGGTGACATACCTGAGCCGGTCCAGGACGTGGCCCCCACCACCAGCACCGGGGACGCAGGTGGGTGGCGCGGCCCCCGGCTGCCCTGTGGTGGCCTTTCCTCCCTGCACGAGCCCCCCTGGGCCCGTCAGGGCAGCCCTGAGCTGTAAAGCAAGGCCACTCTCCTGGGGTTCGGGCTGCCCTGGAAAAGCAGCCTGGCCAGTGTGGCTCAGGGACGCACATCCCCACAGAGCAAGGGGGGCAGGTGGGAGGGGAGCCCGCAGGGACATGGGAATTCAGACTATATCTGTTCACACAGGCTGGGCAATCTCGCCTCCTTATTTTATTTTACTTATTTAATTTAATTTTTTATTTTATTTTTTTAATTTTTATTTATTTATTTATTTATTTTTCAGAGAGAAGGGGAGAGGGATAGAGAGTTAGAAACATCGATGAGAGAGAGACATCGATCAGCTGCCTCCTGCACACCCTCTACTGGGTATGTGCCTGCAACCCAGGTACAGGCCCTTGACCGGAATCGAACCCGGGACCCTTCAGTCAGCAGGCCGACGCTCTATCCACTGAGCCAAACCGGTTAGGGCAATTTTTTTATTTTATTTTTAATTTAATTTATTTAATTTAATTAATTTAATTTATTTCATTTTATAAATAGTTTTTTATTTTTTAAAATATATTTCATTGATTTTTCTACAGAGAGGAAGGGAGAGGGATAGAGAGTCAGAAGCATTGATGAGAGAGAAACATCAATCAGCTGCCTCCTGCACACCCCGCACTGGGGATGTGCCCGCAACCAAGGTACATGCCCTTAACTGGAATCGAACCCAGGACCCTTCAGTCCGCAGGCCAACGCTCTACCCACTGAGCCACACCGGTTAGGGCTGTAAATAGTTTTTTATTGTTGATGCTATTACAGATGCCTCCCCTTCCCCCCCCCCTCCCAGCCCCTACCCACCCCCAGGGCTTCCTCACCCTATTGCCTGTGCCCGTGGGCTGTGCATATAAGCATATACGTTCTCTGGTTTATCTCTTCTCGTCCCCCCACCCTCACATCAAGGTATGTTAGTCTGTTCCCTGCCTGCCTGCTTCTGGTCTTACCCTATTGGTCAATTCATGTTGTTTATTAGATTCCACAGATAAGTGAGATCATGTGACATGCCTCCGTATTTTAAAACGCTATTTTAAAAAATATATATATTTCTGCCCTGGCCCATTTGGCTCAGTGGATAGAGCGTCAGCCTGCGGACTGAAAGGTCCCAGGTTCGATTCCGGTCAAGGGCATGGACCTTGGTTGCGGGCACTTCCCCAGTGGGGAGTGTGCAGGAGGCAGCTGGTCGATGTTTCTGACTCTCTATTCCTCTCCTTTCCTCTCTGTAAAAGACCAATAAAATATATTTAAAATATATATATATATATATATATATATATATATATATATATATATTTCTATTGATTTCAGAGAGGAAGGGAGGAGAGGGAAACATCAATGATGAGAGAATCATTGATCAGCTGCCTCCCGCACACCCCACATTGGGGATCGAGCCTACAACCCGGGCCTGTGCCCTGACCGGGAATCGAACCGTGACCTCCTGGTTCTTAGGTCGACGCTCAACCACTGAGTCACGCCGGCCGGACTAAAATGCTGTTTTTTTGATGGTATTTCTGACTGTCTCTCCCGTTCCCCTTTGTGACGACAGTATGAGTAACTACTACATAACTGACAGGCACAGCGACAGTGAAATGAGATGAGAACATCTTCTCTCTCCCTTTTAGTGCCGAGTCTGCATCGACGTGCTCTTGTTCGAGTGGTTGCCATCACGTGCGCGGCCTTGAGCGTGGCCTTGGTCTGCGGGATCGCGGTTTCCTACGTGATATAGTGAGTCCTCGCTAGTAGCATTGCCAGCCTTAAGTCAGACACACATTACCTGGCTCATTATTTGGTGGTGGTGGTGATGGTGACAATTCTTTTTTTTTTTATTAAATATATATTTTATTGATTTTCTACTGAGAGGAAGGGAGAGGGATAGAGAGTTAGAAACATCGATGAGAGAGAAACATCGATCAGCCGCCTCCTACATACCCCCGACGGGGGATGTGCCCGCAACCAAGGCACATGCCCTTGGCCGGAATCGAACCCGGGACCCTTCAGTTTGCAGGCCAACTCTCTATCCACTGAGCCAAATTGGCTAAGCCTTTAAAGCAATAATTTAAAAAAATATATATTAATTAATGTCCCCCAAATCCATGATGAACAAAATATCAACAGTTTTTTCATTGAGTTACTTAAATCAAGATGCTTCCTTTGATAAAAATTTTATTTATTTTTGTATTTCTTGATTTTAGAGAGAGGAAGGGAGAGAGAATATCAATTTGTTGTTCCACTTATTTATGCGTTTGTTGGTTGTTTCCTGCATGTGCCTTGACTGGGGTTGAACCCTCAACCTTGGTGTAGGGGGACGACACTCGAACCAACGGAGCTACCCAGCCAGGGACAAAATGTCATAAAAATTCAGGACGGGATCAGTAATGGTGCTGGGACAAGCCATACTACAGTCTGCAGACTGACCCAAAGGAAAATCTCTAATACCTGTGATGTCGTTATTTCACATGTTGGTGTTTTGTTCATCAAGGTTTCCTTGGTCTTTATTTTTCTTTTGTACGATATTGCGTTAAGATATTATCTACGTCACCCGAGCTGGTTTGGCTCAGTGGATAGAGCGTCGGCTGCAGAACAAAGGGTCCCGGGTTCGATTCCGGTCAAGGGCATGGACCTCGGTTGCAGGCTCCTTCCTGGCCTGGGCCCTGGTTGGGGGGCAACCCATCGATGTGTTTCTGTCACATGGATGTTTCTCTCTCTCTCTCTCCATCTCTCTTCCACTCTCTCTAAAAATCAATGGAAAAATATCCTCAGTGAGGATTAAAAAAAAACACACCACAAATACAAAAAGATATTATTATTTTTAATATATTTTTATTGATTTCAGAGAGGAAGGGAGAGGGAGAGATAGAAACATCACTGATGAGAGAGAATCATCGATCGGCTGCCTCCTGTACGCCCCCTACTGGGGCTCGAGCCCGCAGCCTGGGCATGTGCCCTGGACTGGAATAGAACCCGGGACCCTTTGGTCGACAGGCCGACGCTCTATCCACTGAGCCAAACCAGCGAGGGCAAGATATTATTTATATCGATGATGGAGTTTGGAACCTAAGGCGATTGTCTCACATGCCCAAGGGGGCGGGCTCCATCCCCAGTGGGGGGGCGTGCAGGCGGCAGCCGATCCACGATTCTCTCTCATCTGTGATGTTTCTCTCTCTCTCTCCCTCTCCCTTCCTCTCTGAAATCAATTAAAATAATATCTAAAGTGAAAATCAATAAGAATATTTGGGGGGTGCAAACAAAACTAGCCCAAATTTATTAACACCCCCCCCCAACCCCCCAAAAAGACATGAGGACATGTTGTGGGCGCTGCGCTCCTGAATTCACCCGTGTTACCCTCCAGTCGACTGGGACAGGATGAGGAGAGGGCACAGCTTGCCGCGCTTTATGAAAACATCCAGATGCCACTGTCAGGAGACGAAGAGGAGGCCTCCAGGGCCGGGCGCCCAGGCGAGGCTGGGGATCTGCTTTCGGGGAACGAGAAGGAGCTGGCGGAGTTCATTAATTCAGGTAGGAACCGACCCGCTCGTCTGGGCAGGTCCGCCGTCACAGGAGAGCTGAGCTGGCCACGAGGGCTTGGTTTTCTTTTCTCATTTTTTAACAAAATTTTTTTTCTTGATTTCAGAGAGGAAGAGAGATGTAGAAACATCATTGATGAGAGAGAATCATTGATTGGCTGCCTCCTGCACGCCCCCTACTGGGGATCGAGCTCACACCCGTTGGTCCTGTGCCCTGACCGGGAATCGAACCCGGGACCCTTTCAGTCTGCAGGCTGACGCTCTGTCCACTGAGCCACACCGGCCAGCGCGATGGTTGGTTTTCAAAGGCAAAGCAAAGTGGGAATTGATGGAGTTGGAGGGAAGGAAGATGGATATCGACAGCCCCGCCCACAGACACGACCGGCTCCCGTCCCGTTGTCCCCGCGGAAAACCCTGTGTGGCTGCTTGGTTTCCTTCCCAAGGACGTTCCGAGGGTTGAACACAGAGATTAGGAAACAGCCCTTTTCCCCGACCGGACGTTTCCTTACAGATGCTGATTAGGGTGACATGACTCCCACGCTGAGAACACAGACACGCAGACGTCCCGCCTTCACCGGGGGGGGCCTCAGCCCGACGTGAAAACGGGACCCAGGCCCCGAAGCAGAGGCCGTTACCCCAGGTTCAAAGACCCCTGTCAGCTCCGCCCGCCTCTCCTGCCAGCTCCTGTGAGGAGAGGGCCACAGACGTTCACAGAAGCCTGACTTGGTAGACGCTCTGACGTTCTCAGATACTTGCTTTAAAAAATTCCTAGCCCTGGCCGGTGTGGCTCAGTGGATAGAGCATCGGCCTGCGGACTGAAGGGTCCCGGGTTCGATTCCGGTCAAGGGCACATGCCTGGGTTGCGGACTCTATCCCCAGTAGGGGGAGTGCAGGAGGCTGCCAATCAATGATTCTCTCTCATCACTGATATTTCTATCTCTCTCTCCCTCTCCCTTCCTCTCTAAAGTTAATTAAAAAAAAAAAATATATATATATATATATATATATACATATATAAAGACTGAGTACAAACTCACAGACCCAGACAACGGTTATGTTTGTTACCAGTCAGGAAAGGGGCCGGAGGGAAGTAGAAGAGGGTATAGGGGGGGGTCAGTGGTGATGGGAGGGGACTTGACGTACGGTGGTCAGCACATAATACAATATAGTATAGATGACGTATTATAGAATCATATGCCTGACACCTATATAATTGTGCTAACTAATGTTACCCCACTAAATTCAATGGGGAAAAAAAAATAATGCTTGAATACGGAAAATGGGACAATAATTTAAACTTTCAAATTTTCACCGTCCTTATCAAATCACATGCATTATGTCCTAAAAATCCCACTATTCCCACCTTTATTTTTCTATCCCTTTTCCATCGGCCCTCTTTCTTCCTTTCTATTCCTCCGTTATTTGTCACTTAACAACCCTGTGTCTATATTTTAGCTATTAAATCCAAAAGAAGACAGCATCTTGAAGGAGCAGGACTGGAGAGCGCGCAAAAGCAGTAGAGGGAGCACAGCACGGAATGCTGGGCCCCTTGCAAACGCGGGAAACCCGTGGAAGCCAGTGAGAGGGCCGCAGGCCGCGCTACCCCGTGTGGGGAACACACAGTGGGACGTCAGCCTGAGGACATGCGAACCCTCAGGGAAGAAAACCAGAAATATATCACACAAAATAAACCCATAACATAGTCATCCTCGCCTCTTAGCTCTCATGGTTCATGAATAATTATAATGTAACAGGAAAGAGGAAAATGCAACTTCGTAAGAATGAACGAGAAATTGTCTGCATTTTCTTTCCTTGCTCCTCACCAGAAATACAAGGAGTTTCTTTGGGGAACCTCCCAGACCATGCTGGGGAGCCCCTCACATTCACTAAACAGAACTTCCCCACAGATACCTGTCAGTTCCAGTAGCTTGTCTTCGTTTACAAGAGGAGCCTGAGAATGTCAACTGGGTAACAGAGCAAGGAATCGGGGTGTGGGGGTGGGGGAGGTCGGGGAGGACCCAATTCCTTGTGGGTTGTTTTATTTATTTATTTTAAAAATATATTTTATTGATTTTTTACAGAGAGGAAGGGAGAGGGATAGAGAGTTAGAAACATCGATGAGAGAGAAACATCGATCAGCTGCCTCCTGCACACCCCCCACTGGGGATGTGCCCGCAACCCAGGTACATGCCCTTGACAGGAATCGAACCCGGGACCCTTCAGTCCGCAGGCCGACGCTCTATCCACTGAGCCACACCGGTCAGGGCGGGTTGTTTTATTTTTGTTAAATCCTTATCTGAGGATATTTTTCCATGGAGCCAAACCAGCTAGGGCCAAAAATGTTACTTTCTATAACTTGACCGGAATCGAACCCGGGACCCTTCAGTCCGCAGGCCGACACTCTATCCTCTGAGCCACACCGGCCAGGGCTGACACGTGAGTGTGTGACCACGAAAGGAGGCTTGATCGTTCAAGCTCCTGGGAGTGTGAATTCTGTGAACTGCACCTGGTGGTTTGAAAATAAGTGTGTCCTGCTGACATGAAGAAGTGACCAGCTCCTCAGAGGGGATAGGGTGATGGCTCACGGCTGTCGCTCCAGGTCTGGCCTCCACTCTGTGGCCGCCCAAGGCCTAATGTGCAGCCCGAACCCCATGATCTCGTGTGCGTTTCGGCATCAACCTGTGGAGGGGGCGGTGGTGGTGACAACCTGTGGTGGTTCAGGAGCAACATGACACTGTTCTCGTCACCGTGGCTGCTGCCTCGTGCTCAGCCCTAGTGAGGGAAGCCTGTTACCCTGGTCCTGCAGAGGAGCCAGGGCCCCCGGGCTCAGCGTTCCTGGGGGAGTGTCGTCGTAAGATTATAGGGGGATGCCCAGCCGTTGTGGCTCAGTGGATAGAGCTCGGCCTGCGGTCTGAAGGGTCCCGGGTTCGATTCCTGTCAAGGGCATGTACCTTGGTTGCGGGCACATCCCCAGTAGGGGGCGTGCAGGAGGCAGCTGATGGATGTTTCTCTCCCATCAGTGTTTCTAACTCTCTATCCCTCTCCCTTCCTCTCTGTAAAAAATATATATTTTAAAAAATGGATATGATCCCAGACTGTTCAAATTCGGACTTATCATAGCATCATTTACTTCAAATCCATACTAATATTTTGCTTATGAATAGTAAGTTATTAAGTAACAAGTGAGTAATTGGGGTTTAAAGTTCAGGGAGCATCAGACTTGAAGAAGTGCAAGTTGGCAACCATAAATGTACTAACAAATAAAAATGATTTCTGGGAGGAAACAGGAGTCACTCCTGTATTACAGAGAGTGGGAAGTGGAACATGAACATGAGAAAATGGCAACCACTGTATACGCAGAGGCGCACAAATCTACCCCCCATTTTCTAAACAAAAGGAACAGGCTTTATAATACATACTGAAAAAGTTAAAAGTATACCCACTTAACTCACATCCTCTTCCGGTCTGCCCTCTTCCCTTCACCATTTATTAAAAAAAAACAACTTTTTATTGATTTCACAGAGGAAGGGAGAGAAACATCCATGATGAGAATCATTGGTCAGCTGTCTCCTGCGCAACCCCTACTGGGGATGGACCCCGCAACCGGGGCATGTGCTGGCGCCTGGAATCAAACCCGGCACCCTTCGGTCCGTAGGCCGATGCTCTATCCACTGAGCCACACCCGCCGGACCCCTCACCATTCCTGATCATTCCTCAGGCTGGCCCATCCTCTCATCCAAGCGTCAACACATTCCTTCTGCTGCTGCGGTCTCTGGGAACTACATTACCCAGAAGACCTTGCGCGAGGGACCGGATGATGAGCCAATGGCGGCTCAGGGACGAGGAACTTCCGGTCTGCGGATCCCGCCAAGGCGGGACTTCCGGCCTCATCCCTTGGCGGTCACTCGGGTCCTCACGGGCCTTCTCACCGCGTCGGAGGCTTGCGGGTCGGTGGGCCCGGGACGACGCGCTGGAACCTGCAGGCGCCAGAGGCCCGGTTTCCGCCGCGCGGACGCGGGGGTGAGCCCGGCGGCTCCACCGGGGACCCGCGGGGACGGGGACCGACAGCCGGGCCGCCCCCGCCCGTTCCGCCCGCAGTTCCCGATGGCGGGGGCCGCGCCGAGGCGCCCGGATGAGGTGAGCGCGCCCCCCGGGGGCGGGCGCCCGTCCCTCCCGCAGCCCCGGCCCCGCGTCAGGCCCGCGAGGGGGTGCCCCCCGGTGTGACAGGGGGGGCGGGTAGGAGATGGTGCGGGGCTGAGGGGCCGCGGGAACCGCGCAGGGGCGGCTGGGCCGGGAGCATCCGGGAACCTGGGCTCCTCTTTACCGCGTCGTGGAAGTTTGTGCACGGAAGAGGGACGCTTGCGGGACAGGCCTTTTTATTTGCTTCCTAGAGGCCCGGTGCACAGAATTTGTGCACTGGGGGGGGGGGGGTCCCCCTCAGCCCAGCCTGCGCCCGCTGGCAGCCCGGGAGCCCTTGGGGGATGTCCGGCTGATGGCTTAGGCCCCTCCCCGCCGCCACTGCAGCGCTCCCACCGACCACCAGGGGGCAGCTCCTGCACCGAGCGTCTGCCCCTGGATGGTCAGTGCAGGTCAGTGATGGCAAACCTATGACACTCATTTTTTTGGGTTGATTTTTCTTTGTTAAATGGCATTTAAATATATAAAATAAATATCAAAAATATAAGTCTTTGTGTTACTATGGTTAAAAAAATGTCAAAACATTTCTCTATGTGACACGGCACCAGAGTTAAGTTAGGGTTTTTCAAAATGCTGACACGCCGAGCTCAAAAGGTTCGCCATCACTGGGTTATGTCATGGCTTCTGGCCGAAACTGGCTCTCTGACATCCCCCAGGGGGCCCCGGTTGCAAGAGGGTGCAGGCCAGGCCGAGGGACCCCACCCGTGCAGGATCGCGGCCGGGGAGGGACTGCGGGCAGGCTCCAGGGCGTGTCCAGCCCGCCTCACTCAGTCCCCATAGGCTGGACCCCAGCAGCAAGCTAACCTACCGGTCGGAGCATCACAGCGTCTGCCCCCTGGTGGTCAGTGCACGTCATGGCGAGTGGTTGAGCAGCCTTAGCATACCATTAGCATATTACACTTTGATTGGTTGAACGGCCAACCGGACGACCAGACACTTAACATATTAGGCTTTTATTATATGGGGTTTTTAAAATCTACACCTGAGGATATTTTTACATTGATGCTTAGAGAGAGGGAAAGACAGACAAATATCCATGTGAGACAAACACATCGAACCCGGGACCCTTTGGTCCACAGGCCAGACTCTATCCACTGAGCCAAACCAGCTAGGGCTGTGACAGGCTTTATAATGTTTTACAAAAGCGGCTCAGAAAAAAAAAAATAGCTGCTCAGAGAGAGAGCAAGTCTGGGATGGGAGTGAGGAGGCCCCGAGAGTTGCGTTCTTGCCCAAGCTCACGGCTGACACGGGCAGCACTGAGGCCAGAGAGTTGGTCAGAGGGCACCAGACTCCAGGGCGGCCGGGGATTCAGCGGAGACCCGCTCCCCGCTCTCTTGGCGCCGACGGGTGGTTGTCTGCGTCTTCCCACAGGTCCCTAAGGTTGAAAAGCCACTTCTAGAACCCACACAAGGAAGGACAGGGTGTCCCAGCCCCTCCGTGGTCCTGACACCACCCGTGTGATGTCTGGGACGGCCAAGTTCGTCTCTCTTCCAAGATGTTGGGTCTGAGACCGTTAGAGACACCTGAGCCTGTCCGAGGTTGTGGTGTCTGCAAACTCCCCCCTTGGTATGTTCCCATCTCTTGGATGTGGGGACCCTTAGGATACCCCCAATCCCTGTGTCCTGAGGGATGGGGCACAGGTGACACGAAGGGACTCCCATTTCTGGCAACCAGTGTAAGCAGGTGTGGGGCGTTAACCGGGGCTGACACCGGCAGGTGCAAAGGCTTGGAGGTGCCACGAAGCTGGGAAGATGGTAGGCAGTGCAGACCTCCATTCTTTCCTTTTTCTACTTTTACTTTTCTATTTGAATAATTTGTTTTTAAATCCGAGGATATGTTTATCGACTTGAGAGAGAGAAACATTGATGTAAGAAACATCGATCCCCTACACGTCCTGACCAGGAATCAAACCCCCAAACTAGGTCCGTACCTGCAATCTGTTGGCATACAGGACAACGCTCCAACCACTGAACCACCTGCCAGGGCAGGGCTCCATTCTTTTTTTTTTTTTTTTTTTTTAATATATTTTATTGATTTTTTACAGAGAGGAAGGGAGAGGGATAGAGAGATACATCGATCAGCTGCCTCCTGCACACTCCCTACTGGGGATGTGCCCGCAACCAAGGTACATGCCCTTGACCGGAATTGAACCTGGGACCCTTGAGTCCGCAGGCCGGCGCTCTATCCACTGAGCCACACCGGTTAGGGCAGGTCTCCATTCTTTTTAAGAACGAAGAGCAGGGCGGGTCAGTAATCATACCTGTACTGTCACTGCCTAAGAAGTTGGCATCTACTGTGGTTGGACAAGAAGGAGGACTTGGTCTCTCCTGGATGAGATCGGTTTCTTCTGGCTGCACGTGGCGGACAGGTGGTAGGGCTGAGGGAGGAGGCAGAGCCGAGGAGGAGGCAGCTGCTCTAATCCAGACGGAAGTTGTTGGACAGGAGAGGTGACTGTGGGGGTGGAAGAAGTTGGATTCTGGGTCCATTTTTAAAGACGGGCCGTGTAGACTTTTGGATGTTGTAGGTGAGGGGGGGTGGAGGGGTTGGGAACAGCCTCAGGATTTCTGGTCTTAGCTTCGCGGCCGAAGCAGTGGAGGCGGTCGATGTTGATGGTGGACCTGGAGCAACCCATGATTTTGTGTGTTTGGGATTCTCACAATAAATCCACTTTTCACCGCCAGTCACAATTCGATGCAAAAAATACTTTTTTTCATGCCATTGAAGCAACATTTTACTGATGACTTTTCGGTTTTCCATCTGTCTTTCCTTCAGTTGATGTGGCACTTCCTTCCTTTAAAATCGTTCTCATTGCTTGTAAATGATCGGAAAATGTTTGCTGAGCAACGTTTAATCTTTCTGCAAGTTGTTTTTGAGTTTGACACGCATCTTCATCCAATAATGCTTGTAATTGTTGGTCTGAGAAGTTTCAGAGAACAGAGTGGCTAACGGGACACACAGGCCTGGAAACCTGGGAGGGTTTCATGATGGAGACATGCAGAAGGGGTGGCTCTCATTGTGGACCAGCGTGGCCGTGGATCACATGTGAGGAGGGGAATGCAGGTCGTGGTGGGAATGCTAATTATGGGATCAGAAAGAAGGGAGTGCGTGCTGAGGAGGGAGTGATGGCGGGGATGGTGTGGGAGGGAGGTTGATCTGGCAGGGGGTGGGGGAGCCCAGGCTTCCGTGGGATTGCCACGAAGGCAGAGGAGCAATTAGGAGATGACACTAGCCCTGGCCGGTTTGGGAGCTTCAGCCTGTGGACTGATGGGTCCCGGGTTCGATTCCAGTCAAGGGCACATGCCCGGGTTGCGAGCTCCATCCCCAGTAGGGGGCGCGCAGGAGGCAGCCGATCAGTAGTTCTCTTCCATCATTGATGTTTCTATCTCTCCCTCTCCCTTCCTCTCTGAAACCAGTAAAAATATATTTTAAAAAAAGAGAGGAATGACACTAGAGGACAGGGCTTCTGTTGATCCTCTACTGTATGGATTCACCAGGACTTTGTGGTGAGTTTGGATGGGATCTGGGAGTTTATACCCTGCCAGTGGGTAAGGCCTGGGACAGATGTGGTCATTGTGTCACTACCTGTAAGGGAGGTCGGGTGGAGGGAGGAGGCTGTGGCTGCCGTGCGGATATCAGGTACCGTGCAGAAAATAGACGGGGGTTATCATCTGAAATTCACCTGTGGTTCTGGGGGCTGATATTGAAGTAAATATCAGAGGCGGGCAGGGAGGTCTTCAGGGTCTCATTTGGGGCTTTTCGTGGCTGGGGGATCCCTCAGAGGACTGGGGTTGTGCTCTCTTTGGGTGTCATGTGCCAAGTACATGGCTGAGTCCAGCGATATGCCTGTGGTACGGACCAGGAGGTGGCAGAGCTGTTGGACCGAACATGCAATCACATTTTTGGCTGTGTCTAAACCCAGGTACATTGTTTCCCAGGAGGGGTGCAGGCCGGTTCAGAGCTTAGATAACATTTATCTGTGTCCCCCCGCCCCCCCCCCTCCCCCCCCCCCCCCCGTCGGGCTGTTGCTGCTGAGAGCGAGAACAGTGGTTAATGGCACCGGACAGACAGCATCACCGCACCAGGGCCTGGCGTCTCCTCTGAGGTGGGAGCCCTCGAGGACGACAGTGGAAAGATGTACGAGGAGTTGGGGACCGAGAGACACTGTTCATGTTTCATTTGTTGAAATCCTGACAGGATCCTGTGACCTTTGAGGATGTCGCCCTGCACTTCTCCAAGGAGGAGTGGCGCCTCCTGGCCGAGGCTCAGAGAAGCCTGTACCTTGACGTGATGCTGGAGACCTTTGCACTTGTTTCCTCTCAAGGTAAGACCCTCACTCTCCCCAGTGACCTGGACTGGCCCCCTGTCCCCCTTTTCCCGGGGGGCGCTCTGTCCTCACACGGACTGTGGGCTCTGCTTGCCTCCCCCGTTTTCTGGGCAGTTGCTGTCCTTGTTAGGCATCTCCCTGCAGCCTGAACACATGCTGTACTGGACTCGCATAGGAGCCTCATGACCCACCAGGCTGGGCCATGTGTCCGGGTAGATGGCACTGCAGTTCCCCCCCTTTTTTATTTGACATTTTCTTGTCCTGGCCTGTGCTAGCAATTACAGGCATCATCATGGTCATTACTTACCAGTCCCTTAGGTTATTTTTATTTTATTTTATTTATTTTAATTTTTTGATATTTTTTATTGATTTCTGAGAGAAAGGGAGAGGGAGAGAGAGATAGAAACATCAGTGATGACTGCCTTCTGCACGCCCCTGCTGGGGATTGAGACTACATTCCGGGCCTGGGCCCTTGTCCAGAATCAAACCCGGGATCCTTCAGTCTGCAGGCCAATGCTCTATCCACTGAGCCACACCAGCTAGGGCTCCATGGGTTATTTTTTTTTTTTTTTTAATATATTTTATTGATTTTTTACAGAGAGGAAGGGAGAGAGATAGAGAGTTAGAAACATCGATGAGAGAGAAACATCGATCAGCTGCCTCCTGCACATCTCCTACTGGGGATGTGCCCGCAACCCAGGTACATGCCCCTGACCGGAATCGAACCTGGGACCCTTCAGTCCGCAGGCCTACACTCCATCCACTGAGCCAAACCGGTTTCGGCATCCATGGGTTATTTTTTAAGACTGTCCTGGATGGTTCTATTTATAATATTTAGATATTTTTTTCTGGCTTTATTGAGGTATAATTGACAAATACTATTGTGCATATTTAAAATGTATAATGTGATTTATTGTACATATACATTGTGAAATGATTAGTACAATCAAATGAACACATCCATCACCTTACGTACGGGGCTGGATGGTACTCATGGTTGCTTGGAATGCATCACCCATGATTGGAGAAGACTATTGTATTTAACTTTTTCATGTGTGAGATAACACTTAACATTTGGTTTCTTAGCAAATTTCAAGTATACAGGACAGCATTATTAACTACTAGAGGCCTGGTGCACGCAATTTGTGCAGTGGGGGGTTCCCTCAGCCCAGCCAGCCCTCTCTCCAATCTGGGGCCCTCGGGGGATGTCCGACTGCCGGTTTAGGCTTGATCCCGGGGATTGGGCCTAAACCGCAGTCAGACAGTCTTCTCACAATCCAGGACCATTGGCTCCTAACTGCCCCCCCTGCCAGTCTGATCGCCCCTAACCGCCTCTGCCTGCTGGCCTGATCGCCCGTAACTGTCCCCTGTGCTGGCCTGGTCACCCCCAAATGCCCCTCTCCCCCCTGCCAGCCTGATCGCCCCTAACCGCCTCTGCCTGCCGGCCTGATCGCCCCTAACCGCCTCTGCCTGCTGGCCTGATCACCCGTAACTGTCCCCTGTGCTGGCCTGGTCACCCCCAAATGCCCCTCTCCCCCCGCCAGCCTGGTTGTCCCCAACTGCCCCGCCTCCAACTGGCCTGGTCACCCCCAACTGCCCCCCCCACACACACCGGCCTGGTCACCCCTCACTGCTGCCCCCTTCTGGCCTGGTCGCCCCACGCAGCCTGCTGTTTGGTCGTTACTATTACTGTGACAGTGTCCTGGGCAATTTGCATATTCCTCTATTATTAGTATAGTCACCATGTTTTACATTAGAGTCTCAGAACTTAATTTTGTAACTCACCAATATCTCCTCATTTCCCTTAACCCCCAGTCCCTGGCATTCTTTTTGTTTTTATGATTCAACCCTTTTTTTTAAGATTCCACATATAAGTGATATTATACAGTATTTGTCTTTCTCAGTCTGGCTTATTTCACTTTGCATTATGTCCTTCAGGTTCATTGATGTTGTTACAAATGCATGATTTTCTTTTTATGGCTGAATAATACCCCAGTGTGTGTGTGTGTGTGTGTGTGTGTCTGTGTGTGTGTGTGTGTATCAGACTTTCTTTATCCATTCAATTGCTGACAGATTCTTTTTTTTTTTTTTACATATATTTTATTGATTTTTTACAGAGAGGAAGGGAGAGGGATAGAGAATTAGAAACATCAATGAGAGAGAAACATCGATCAGCTCTGCCTCCTGCACACTTCCTACTGGGGATGTGCCCGCAACCAAGGTACATGCCCTTGACTGGCATCGAACCTGGGACCCTTCAGTCGGCAGGCTGATGCTCCATCCACTGAGCCAAACCGGTTAGGGCTGCTGACAGATTCTTGAAGTAATTTCTTACCATGGCTATTATGAATAATGCTGCAGTAAACATAGAAGTGCAAATACCTTTTTCAGATACTGATTTTTGTTTCTTTTGGATAAAGTATAACAGAAGTGGGATTGTTGGACTAGATGGTAGTTCTATTTTGAGTGTTTTGAGGAACTTCCCTACAGTTGGTCTTAATGGCTGTACTGAGGTGCGGTCCTACCGTGTACAAAGGTTTCCTTTCTGTCACATCCTGGTTAATACTTTTCATCTCTTGTTGTTTTTGTTAGTATCCATCCTAACAGCTGTGAGGTGGTATCTCATTGTGGTTTGAATTTGCATCTTTGTGGTATCTCTTTGCCATTTGTATGTCTTTGAATAAATGTCTATACACATCCTCTGCCATTTTTAATTGAATTGTTCTTTTGTTGTTGAATTGCGTGAGTTCTTTATATATGCATTCTGGATTTCTTTTTCCACACCTGAGGACAGGTTCATTGATTTATTTATTTAGAGAGATAGGGGAAGGGAGTAATGGAAGGAGAGATAGAGAGAGAGAGAGAGAGAGAGAGAGAGAGAGAGAGAGAGAGAGAGAAACATGGATGGGGTTGCCTCTCACACTCATTCCCCAACTGGGGCAGGGGATCGAGCCTGCAACCCAGGCATGTGCCCTGACTGGGAATTAAACCTGTGACCTTTCGGTGCATGGGACGGACACGCCAACCAACTGAGCCATACCAGTCAGAGCCTTGTATTCTGGATATTAGCCCCTTATTAGATACATCGTTTGCAAATATTTCCTCCTATTTCTTAGGTTGCCTTTTTGTTTTGTTGATTATGCCTCTTGCTGTGTAGAAGCTTTCTGGTTTCATATAGCCCACTTGTTTATTTTTGCTTTTGTTGTCTGTGCTGTTGCTTTCATATCCAAAAAAATCATTGCCAACACCAATGTCAAGGAGCTTTTCCTTTACGTTTTCTTCTAAAAGTTTAACAATTACAGGTCTTAAATATTTTTTACGTTCAAGTGACTTTTAATTTTTGCACATGATAATTATCCATTTATCTCATCACTTGTTTATTTTTCCTTTATTGATCTGAGAGAGAGAGAGAGAAACATCACTTTATTGTTCCACTTATTTATGCATTAATTGATTCATTCTTGTATGTACCCTGACCTGGGATCAAACCCGCCACCTTGGTGTATTGGGATGATGCTGTAACCAAGTGAGCTACCTGGCCAGGGCTCATCGTCATTTATTGAAGAGACTGTCCTTTCCTCATTGTGTGTTTTTAGGTCCCTCGTCAAAGATTATTCGACCATAGATGCATGGGTTTATTTCTGGGCTCTGCTGTTTTCCACTGGTCTATTTTTATGCCAGTACCATAGTGTTTTGATTACTTACAGCTTTGCAATATTTTGAAATAAGAAGTGCGATGCCTTTAGCTTTGCGTTTTTGTTTTTCTTCTTTTTTTTTTTCTTTTTTCTTTTTTTTTAAGATTGCTGCCTGGCTGGCACCAACCTATGAATCGAGACCATGATTCCATTCCCGGCCGGGCACATGCCCGGGTTGCCAATCAGTGATTCTCATCGATGTTTCTGTCTCTCTCTCCCTCTCCCTTCCTCTCTGAAATCAATAAAAACATATGTATATATTTTTTAAAAAGATTGCTTTGGCTATTTGGATTTTTTGTGTGTGGTTCCATATGGATTTTAGGATCACCCTCCCTTCTTATTGAATTTATTGGGGTGACACTGGTTAACAAAATGACACTGGTTTCAATTCGCTAATACACCACCTGTCCACTATGTTCATCATCCCAAGTCTAGTGGGTTGTTTTTTCTGTATCCATGAAAAATGTTATTGGAATTTTGATATGAATTACATAGAATCTGTAGATCACACTGGGGAGATTACCTGGGTAAAATGGATATGACATAATATTTATTCTTTCAATCCAAGAACACTGGGTTTTTTAAATTTATTTGTGACTTATTCAATACTTTTCAGAATAAAGATCTTTCACCTCCTAGGTTAAATTTATTCCTGAGTATTTTTTATGCTATTTTTTTTTTTGTTAATCCTCACATCAGGATATTTTTTCATGGATTTATTTTTTAAAATATGTTTTTTATTTATTTTAGAGAGAGGAAAGGAGATTAGAAAGAGATAGAAACACTCATGAGAGAGAAACATCAATTGGCTGCCTCCCGCACGTCCCCTATTGGGGATCAAGATCCAAACCCAGCATGTGCTTTACCTGAATCTAACCAGGAACCAGTATGGTGACCTCTGGGTGCATGGGATGACCTTCACTCCATTGAGCCACACTGGTCAGGGCATTGATGCTATTTTAAATGGGATTTTTAAAATTTTCTTAGCAGATAGCTTATTATTAGTGTATATAAACACAGCTGACTTAAAAAAATTTTTTTAATACATTTTGTTTGTTTTGTTTTCTTTTGTTTTTGTTTTTTTTGTTGTTTTTAGAAGATATTTATTAAATCTGGGGACAGTGAAACAAGGAAAGGCCTAGGATAGAAGAAGCAACAGGAGAGGGACTAAGTGGGGAAATGAACCGAGCCTCGGCCACTGTGGCTCACTAAGAAGTCAGAAAATGTGGCTCTGGGGCAGGCTCAGGGGGTTGGTCTGGGACAAGCTGCTGCCGCCATTGCTCCCTGGTTGCAAGTCTCATGGGTTCCCTTTTTGTTTAGGAGACGAATGGGTATGGAGGAAGAATAGAGGAAAGAGAAAGACACAGTTGTTTTCCTGGGAGGGAAAATAATAGGTTATTTGTTTTTATAGAGGAGGGAGGGAGAGGCACAGAGAGAGAAACATTGATTTGTTCCACTTGTTTACTAGTATGCATTCACTAGAGGCCCAATGCACGAAATTCATGCAGAGTAGGCCTTCCTTTCCCGGCTGCCAGCTCCAGCTTCTGTCTGGCACCCTGGCCTCGTCTGGAAGGTCGTTCAAAAGGATGTTTGGTCTCGTTAGCATATTATGCTTTTATTGTGATAGATTGGTTGCTGCTTTAAAATATATATATATATATATATACATATTCATTTCAGAGAGGGGGGGGGGGAGAGAGAAACATCAATGATGAGAATCATTGATTGGTCGCCTCCTGTATGTCCCCCACTGGGGATCGAGCCCGCAACCCAGGCATGGGCCCTTGAATCTGACCCAGGACCCTTCAGTCCACAGGCCAACGCTCTATCCACTGAGCATGGTTGATGCTTTTCATGTTCCCTGATCGAAGATTGAACCTGCAACCTTGGCATATTGGGATGACTCTAACCAACTTAGCTAACTGGCCGTGGCAACTGAGTTTTGTATATTGATTTTTTTTTTTAATCCTGCAACTTTACTGAATTCGTTGATTAATTCTAAGGGTGTTTTGGTGGAGTCTTTAGTGTTTTCTATATGTAAGATGATGTCATCTGCAAACACAGTTTTCCTTCTTCCATTCTAATTTGGGTGTTCTTTATTTTACTTTCCTGCTAGAGGCCCAGTGCACAAAATTTGTGCATGGGTAGGGTCCTTATGCCTGTCCGGCGATCAGGACCGATCTGAGGGGCAACCGGTGGGTTGATCGGGGGCCCTCGCTCACGCCCGCAGTAGCCTGGCACCACCCGCTCACCTGCTCCATCGTCCCACTGCAGTCCCACTCTCGTCAGGGCCCATCGGGGGCGGCAGGGCCTCCACTGCCGCCCACTGCCAGCGCCCACTCGCTGACACCCACCATGTTCCGCGCCACCCCCTGGTGGTCAGCGCACATCTAACTCCCTGTTGGTCAAACTCCCGCCCGGGGGGATAATTCGCATAATTAGCCTTTTGTTAAATAGCATTGCATTCCAGTACTACCAGTTGTGATATCTCCTTTTATTTCTGATCGTATGTGTCTTTTCACTTAGTTTATCTAAATGCTTATCAATTTGTTTATCCTTTCAAAATACCAATTCTTTTTTATGAATCTTTTCAGTTGTTTTTCTCTCTCTCCTTTTCACTTATTTCTGCTATCTTTGTTATTTGCTTTCTTTACTAACTTTGACCTTAGTTTGTTGTTTTTTTTCTTCTTCTTCTTTTAATCCTCACCCAAGGATTTTTTCCATTGATTTTTAGAGAGAGAGTGGAATAGAGAGGGAAAGATGGAGAGAAATATCGATGTGAGAGAAACACATTGATTTGTTGCTCTCTGCACGGGCCCTGACTAGGGCAAGGGCCAAGGAGGAGCCTGCAACTGAGGTAGTAACCTTGACCAAAATTGAAGCTGAGACCCTTCGGTCTGCAGGCAGACACCCTGTCCACTGAACCAAACCTGCTAGGGTTGTTGTTTTTTCTTGTTCCTTAAAATATAAAGGCAGGTTGTTTGAGATCTTTCTTTTATCTTAAGGTAGGCATTTATTACTATAACCTTACCTCTGCTTCTTTTGTTGCATTTTGGTGTGTTATGTTTCCATTTTCATTTGTCTGAATATGTATTTTTGATGTCTTTGACCCATTGATTTTTCAGGAGTTTGTTGCTTAAATTTTACATATTTCTTATTTCCCAGCTTTCTTCCTCTGACGATTTCCAGTTTCATGCCATGTTGTTCGGAAAAGACATTTGATATGATTTCAGCCTTCTTAAGTTTGTTAACACGTTAAGTGCCCAACCTGTTTTGTCTTCCAGATGGAAAGTATAGTGTCAGTCACTGGTGACTGACTGGGTACTTAACATGTTAAGACTTCTTTTGTGACCTAATATGGTTTGTTATATGTTCGTTTTGCACTTGAGAAGAATGTGTATTCTGCTGCATGTTCTGTATATATCTGTTGTTTTTCAATTTTTTATTTATTGATTTTAGAAAGGACAGAGGAAAAGGAGAAATACTGATTTTTTTTGTTCCACTTATTTATGCATCAATTCATTGGTTGATTCTTGTATGTACCCGGACCAGGTATTGAACCTGCAATCTTGGCATATCAGGACCACACTGTAACCAAATGAGCTACCTGGCCAGGGCCAGGTCCATTTACTCTTAGGTTCGATATTCTTTTACTTATATTTTTGTCTGGGTGATCTATCCATTGTTGAAAGTGGAGTATTGAAGTCACCAACTATTATTGCATTGCTGTCTATTTCTTTCTTCAGATCAGTTAGTACTTCTTAAATATAGTTAGGTGCTCTGATATTGGTTCTTATGTACTTTTATAACAGTTACATTTTCTTGATGACTTGGCTGCTTTATCATTATATAAAGAAGTTCTTTGTCTCTTGTGACAGTTTTTGACTTAAAGCCATGTTATCTGACACAATCATAGTTACCCCTGCTCTTTTTTGTGGAACTTTTACACATTTGTGGTTGGGTTGCCCCTTGCCAATAAAGTCAGCGTGTAATTTGCCATCATTTCTTTGCACTTAGGTTGCTGTTGTGGAACAAAGAATGTGGAGGCACCATCTGAACAGAGCATTCCTGTGGGAGTGTCACAGGCCAGGACTTCAAGGGAATCCCAGTCTTCCCAGAAGACCCACCCCTGTGAGATGTGTGGTCCAGTCTTGACAGATATCTTCCGTTTGACTGAGCACCAGGAAACACTGCACAGACTGAGGTGTGGGGCATGCGGAAAACAATTTTATTTCAGTGCAAACTGTCAACACGACCAGGAGCAGCTCACGGGGGAGAAACTCCTCCTAAGCATTGTGGATAGATCCTCGTTTGTAAAGAGCTGCAATTTCCATGTGTCACGGAAGCCCTCTACCCGTGAGGGGGTTGGAAAGGACTGCCTGACCTCCTCAGGACACCTCCAACAAGCCACTCACACCAGAGAGAAACCAGACAAGATCTCCAAAAGTAGGGGGACTCTTCAGCCCAGAAAAAGCAACTGTACTAGGGAAGAATGTGAGAAAGCCTTCGGTCCCAAACACGCCCATGTTCCGGACTCGGGAGTGCACATTGAGAAACAGTGTTTCGTGTGCCGTGAGTGTGGGAAAACATTCAGGTACAAATCCTCACTTGTTATTCACCAGAGAGTCCATGATGATGACAGAGTTCATGTATGTGACGACTGTGGGAAATCCTTTAGGGGAAGCTCAGCCTTCACTCAACACCGAAGAGTTCATTCTGCGGCGAGGCAGCACAAGTGCGGCAAATGCGGGAAATCCTTTAACCAAAAATTTGTCCTCATTTACCCTCAGAGAAGCCACACTGGAGAAAGTTGTTACGTCTGCTGTGAATGTGCGCCATCTTTCAGGCAAAGCCCTGCTCTTATTCCACAACAACAGACAGTTTATTCTGGAGAAATGAGTTTTGAGTGCACCGAATGCGGGAAATTCTTTAAACGGAACTTGGACCTCATTGAACATGGGAGAGTTCATACAGGAGAAAGGCCTTATGAGTGTAATGAATGTGGGAAGTCTTTTACTTCCAGCTCTGCCCTCCGTTATCATCAGAGAGTTCACAGTGGAGAAAAGCCTTATAAATGCAATGAATGTGGAAAGTCTTTTACCTCTAGCTCTGGCCTCCGTTATCATCAGAGAGTTCATACCGGAGAACGGCCATTTGAGTGTAGTCATTGTGGGAAATCTTTTACTCAAATAAATCACCTCATTATACACCGAAGAATTCACACAGGGGAAAGGCCTTATGAGTGCAGTGAGTGTGGAAAATCCTTTAGCCACAAATCTTATCTCTCCCAACACCAGAGAGTTCACACTGGAGAAAAGCCCTTTGAATGTAGTGAATGTGGGAAATCTTTCACCTCTGGCTCTGCCCTCTGTTATCATCAGAGAGTTCACTCTGGAGAAAAACCCTATGAGTGCAGTGAATGTGGGAAATCTTTTACCAATGGACCGATACTCATTCGACACCGCAGAGTTCACACAGGAGAAAGGCCTTATGAATGCAGTGAATGTGGGAAAACTTTCACCCAAAGAAATCATCTCAATATACACCAGAGATCTCATACAGGAGAGAGGCCTTATGAGTGTCGTGAATGTGGAAAATGCTTTACCTCTGGCTCCTCCCTTCGTTATCATCAGAAAGTTCACATTGGAGAAAGGCCTTATGAGTGTAATGAATGTGAGAAGTCATTTATCTCTAGCTCCGCCCTCCGCTGTCATCTGAGAGTTCACACAGGAGAAAGGCCTTTTGACTGCAATGAATGTGGGAAATCTTTTAGGGATAGTTCCCAGTTGAATCAACACCAGAGGGTTCACACGGGAGAAAAACCTTACGAATGTACTGATTGTGGGAGAACCTTTAGCCAGAATTCGTACCTCTCTAAACACAGGAGAATTCACACTGGAGAAAGGCCTTATGAGTGCAGTGAATGTAGGAAGTCTTTTACTTCTGTCTCTGCCCTTGGATATCATCAGAGAGTTCACACAGGAGAAAGGCCTTACAAGTGCAATGAATGTGAGATGAGTTTTACAAATAGCTCCATACTCATTCGACACCGTAGAGTTCACACAGGAGAAAAGCCTCATGAGTGCAGTCAATGTGGGAAATCCTTTACCCAAAGAATTCACCTCATTATTCACCAGAGATCTCACACAGGAGAAAGGCCTTACGAATGCAGCGAATGTGGGAAATCTTTTACTTCTCGTTCCACCCTCCAATATCATCAGAGAGTTCACACGGGAGAACGGCCTTTTGATTGCATTGCATGTGGCAAATTTTTTAGCCGAAAATCTAACCTTGCTCAGCACATGAGAGTTCACACTGGGGGAAGGCCTTAGATGTGTAGGCCTCCCAAGGTGGTTTTGTTTGTTTGCTTGTGTTTTTTGTTTTCAGTGTTAGTAACACTGGAGGAAACACTGAGGCTCCGTTTGTCTGAATTTAATTTCAGGCATAAAACATCAACAGTAGGGAGGTTCCCCATAAGTTTTAGTTATGTGGGAAGCATATGTGTCTGCGTTGCACTTTCTGATCTACACACATCTCTTGCCAGATTTATGTCACTACAGATGTCTCTGGTTGAAGCTGTTTCACCGATAACATCTAGAAGATTCCCACAGTTTGCATCAGTCACCAGACTCATGTGCTCAGGGCAGCTTACTCTGTTTCTTGGTTTGTTGGAGGAAATTAGAAATGGCCTGAGCCCTTAGGGGACCTGCATTCTGTTCACTCCAAATAGTTGGGGAATGGACCTGACTCGGTGATAACCCAGAGAACGTCATCTGAATTCAACTGGCAGCTTAAGAAGAACTTTTTCCAGGACCTGGTTTCCTTGGATACCTGTGACGAATATTTCGAATTTCCAAGTCACCAATGCAAGAAGTACCAGGTCCGTCTTCCTTTGGTTTGTAAAATAATGAGTATTTTACTGTTTTAAGGACTCTTCAATCTTGGGTATCCTAGTTAATGTGTGGCGTAACTTATAAGCAAATTTGGGTTCTACAAACAACTTTTTATTGGGGGGCCTCAAAATTCCTCTGTATCACAGGGGATGTCCTGGTGACAGAAACTAGCTCACCAGGTTTTTGGCAAATTTGCGTTACTGTTCACATCTTTTGAGGAAAGGTTGCAGGGCTTTCTGGTCATGTGAAGCCTAAACGCTATGAACTTTAGGAGCCTCAGAAATAACCCTAAGGCGGGTCAGGTGTTGCAACCTCAAGTGCTTCTGGGAGCAGCATTAAGTTATACCTTGTTCACAAGGTATGCCAATAGTTTTAAAGGGAATTATTTTTCAAGTTCTTATAAAGAGCCATGTGCCCGTATGTCTACAATTACATGGTTGATGGCAACTGGTTGTGGGGACGTAGGGGTGAGGGGAAAACCACGATTGCTACAGAGTCACTGGCCTAATTGGTATTGTTGGAGACTGCATCCAACTGGATGGAATGTGCCTCTTCTAAATGTGCACCCAGAAATGTTTCTGCGAAAAAGAATGTATCTGTGTACACAAATCTGAGGATCTCCAGGCGAGTTTATCTTCTGTGACTTACATCATTTTCATCAAAGATAATCAAAAGATTTTTAGGCCTGGACAGTATTGCTCAGTGGTTGAGCATCGACCTGTGAACCAGGAGGTCACAGTTTGATTCCTGGTCAGGGCACATGCCTGGCTTGTGAGCTAGATCCCCAGTAGGGCATGTGCAGGAGGCAGCCAATCGGTAATTCTCGTCATTTTAATTTTTTTGTTGTTGATCTTCACCCTAGGATATTTTTCCATTGATCTTTTTTACAGAGAGGGAAAGACAGAGAAATGTTGATGTGAGAGAAACACATCTACTGGTTGCCTTCTGCATGGGACCTAACCATCGGGAAGTAGCCTGCAACCAAGGTACATGCTCTTTACCAGAACTGAACCCAGGAACCTTTGGTCCATAGGCTGATGTGCTACCCACTGAGCTAACAGGCTAGGGTTGATTCTCATTGCTGTTTCTATCTCTATTTTTTACAAAAAAATTTGTGGACCGGCTGGCATGGCTCAGTGGTTGAGTGTCGATCGATGAACCAGGAGGTCATGGTTTGATTCCCGGTCAGAGCATGTGCCCAGTTTCCAAGCTCGATCCCCAGTACGGGGCATGCAGAAGGCCACCAATCAATGATTCTCTAATCATTGATGTTTCTATCCCTTCTCCCTTCCTCTCTGAAATCAATAAAGATATATTTAAAAAATAAAAGAAAATGTCAACACTTAAAAAAAATTTTTTTTGTATGTGTGAATTTCTATAGGGTCTCAGATGTTCACCTCAAGACGATTGATGGCCAGGCAGGAAATCAAAGATAAAGAAAAGGGATCACATTCCAGGGATATGACATTTGTTACCCAGCCGGCATTCCTGTTGATTTCAATGGAAGTCCATTGTTTGATATACTTGTTGTCACTAAGAAAGACTGACCCCCAGGGGTTATGAGGATGTGGATTGAATATAGAGTTGCAAACTGTATTTTTAAAGAGTTGAAGATAATTTTTTTAATCTTGAGACATTTTAAAAAATCTTTATTAGTATGGTATAATATACATGTGGTAAATGACATTTTAAGTATAGTATCTGATGAATTTTGACATGTATTAAGCTGAAACCATCACCATAGTCATAATACTAACCATATGTGTTACTGTTTACTTCATGTCCTTTTATAATCTCTCCTTGTCATTAATTTACTTTTCATTTTAATAGCTGACTTTGCATTTCATAGAATTTATATGATGGCAATAAAAGTGAATTTTCTGCCTTCAGTTCTGTTGCATAAATAGTTGAAGATGTATTTAATGATGTATTAGTACCTCTTCTTTTCTTTTCCAGATAAATATTATCTTTGAGTATATTACCTTCAAATATATAAACCATTAGTTTATCCATTCATTTTGTACATGCACATTGGGTTATTTCTACTTTTTGACTATTGAAAATAAACCTGGGCCCTGGCTGGGTAGCTCAGTTTGTTAGAGCGCTCTCCTGATATGTCAAGGTTGCGGGTTCAATCCCCTTTCAGGGCACATTGGGGAATCAACCAATAAATGCATAAACATTGGAAAAACAAATGTATGTTTCTGTCTCTATTACTGTCTATCTCTAAAATAGATTTTTATTTTTTAACAAATAGATTTTTACTTTTAAAAAAATAGATTTTTAAAAATAAAGCTGGTACAAGCATATGTGTATCATTATATAGATATGTTTTTGTTTACTTTTGTTAATAACTCAGTGAATAGTCTGAGTCCTATGAATATTTAACTTAACAGTATTAGCAAGCTGTGGTATAAACTGATTATACTTTTTACATTCTTCCAGCAATATATGAGGGAGTCAGTTCCTCTACATCAGTGATGGCGAACCTATGACACGCATGTCAGAGGTGACACGCGAACTCATTTTTTTGCTTGATTTTTCTTTGTTAAATGGCATTTAAATGTGTAAAATAAATATCAAAAATATACATTTTTTTTTTTTACTATGGTTGCAAATATCAAAAAATTTCTATATGTGACACGGCACCAGAGTTAAGTTAGGGTTTTTCAAAATGCTGACACGCCAAGCTCAAAAGGTTTGCCATCACTGCTCTACATCCTAGAGAATATTTGGTTTGGTCAATCATTCTTTATTTCAACCCTTTTTATAACTTTGTTGTGCTACCACTGTGATTTTATTGCATTTCCCAACAGATTTATGGGGAGCCTTTTTTTCAGATGTGTATTTGCTACATATCTGTATATTGGGTAAAATGTGTGATCATATGTTCAGCCTAATTGGCTATCAATTTTGGCTATTTTCATGTATTTATTTGTTATATCTTTTTTTTAAAAGAACAGTAAACCCTGGTTAGTTTGGCTCAGTGGATAGAGCATTGGCCTGCAGACTGAAGGGTACAGGGTTGGATTCCAGTCAAGGACACATGTCTGGCTGCTGGATCCCCAGTTAGGGGTGTGCAGTGGCAGCCAATCAATGATTCTCTTATGTTTCCATCTTTCCCTCTCCCTTCCTCTCTGAAATCAATTAAAAAACAAACAAACACTGTGCTGAACCGAGGTCAAATCACTAGGAACAACTGGTGTGGGTTTGCCACCAACAGCTCTAGCATCTTAATTTAACCCGAAGAGGGCGTCATAGGAATCTATTTTTATTTTGTCTTTTAAATTCTTATTTATTATTTCTAAATTTTAATTGATTGACTTGAGAGAGAGAGGGAAGGAGAGAAAGAAACGTTCATTTTTAGTTGTTGCTGTTTCATTTTTTTAAATCTTTACCCAAGGATATGGTTATTGGTTTTTAGAGAGAGGAAGGAAGAAACATTGATCCATTGACTCCCCTCTGTGCCCCGACTGGGGATCAAACCTGCAACCCAGGTATGCGCCCTGACTGGGAATTGAACCCGCAAACATTTGGTGTACAGGAGGATGCTCTAACCAATGAGCACTCAGCCAGAGCTTGGCCCACTCACTGATGCATTAATTAGTAGATTCTTCTATGTGCCCTGACCAGAGACCCAACCCACAACCTTGGCATATTGGGATGACACTCTAACCCGCTGAGGGACCCAGCTAAAGTAAAATGGTTTACTTATTGACTTTAGATAGAGTGTCAGTGAGAGAAAGAGGAACATCAGTTTGTCCAATGTATGTATGCATTCGTTGGTCGGTGTTTGTATGATCCACTACTTTGGCATATCACGATGACACTCAAACAACGAGTTTACCCGGCCATGATTGACTTACGGTGTTAAAAAATAAAATTCAATGGAGTAAATTTAAAGATCTAATTGGCTTTAAGTGATCGATAAATGGGCAGCACCCCACTAGCAAATTGAAGGGTATATTCAGAGTTGTAAAAAAATGGAACATTTTTTTTCTTTAAATGGGACATTTTTATTGGTAGAAACGGGAAAGGTGGGGACGAAGAAGAGCCTTATTTCTGGCCGTCACCTTCACCTAGGGGAAGAAAGGGGTCTTATATCAAAGGTTTTACAGGAGCGAAGCAATTAGCTAAACTAAAAATCAGAGTATTTTTGAGAAGGGACACCTTTTCTTTCAGGGAAGAAAGACCTGGAAGAATTTTTTTTAATATATTTTATTGATTTTAGAGAAAAAGGGAGAGGGAGAGAGAGATAGAAACATCAATAATGAGAGAGAATCACTGATTGGCTGCCTCCTGCACACCCCTTACTGGGGTTCAAGCCCACAACCCAGGCATGTGCCCTTGGCCGGAATCGAACCTGGGACCCTTCAGTCCGCAGGCTGATGCTCTATCCATTGAGCCAAGCCAGCGAGGGCAGACCTGGACGAATTTTTATCACAAGATTGCCTCTTTTAACTTGGGGTATGGAAAGGGATTATGAGACACATCACATTCCTGGTGCGTTAGCAGACCATTTAACACCGGATGATTAAGATGGTTTCTGGGAGAGGGGGAAACTGCATTCTACCAGGTGTTAAACTAGGTGGGGTCATGGGCTTTCAGCATAAGTGTTGCCACTTGGGACCTGTTGTGTCCAGCTGGTGTGGCTCACTGTCTGGGCGGGCCCCCGTGCATCAAGGGGTCCCCAGTTCCATTCGGGTCCTGGCACATGCCCAGCTAGATCCCCCAGGTGAGGTTGTGCAGGAGTGTTTCTTTCTCATGGATGTTTCTCTCACACTCCCTCTCTCTCTAAATTCAATTTTAAAAACGTATTTAAAATAAATAAAAAAACATATTAAATATATATAGCCTGTTGTGCCCTAGTTGGTTTGGCTCAGTGGACAGAGCGTCAGCCTGCGGACTGAAAGGTCCTGGGTGTGATTCCGGTCAAGGGCACATGCCCGGGTTGCAGGCTCCATCCCCAGTGTGGGGCGTGCAGGAGGCAGCTGATCCATGATTCTATCTCATCATGGATGTTTCTATCTCTTTCTCTCCCTTCCTTTCTCTGAAATCAATAAAAAATATATTGGAAAAAAATATATATATAGCCTGTTGTACTGAAGCACAGTTAACATGTGGACTTGCCATTGACAGCTGAGGGGAGGGGCATGCACAGACCTAAGGGGCTGAGCCCCTCACCAGTCTCCAGGTGGATGGGGTCAGAATGGAGCTTTTGCTGCAGTTACCCAGGAGCCAGCGCTTCCCTCCAGGCAGCAGCATCACTACAGGATCCCTCGAGGGGCAAAAGTCCTAGTTGCATTGAGCAGCCTTGTCAAACTACTGCGGGAAGGTTGGGGACGGTTGCGGGGGCGGGCAATGACTTGTATGCATGCATAAAAGCATAACCAATGGACAGACAACACTGGGAGGGGGTGAGGGCATGTGCGGGGAAGTGGGGGGAGGAGAGGGGGGGAGGTCAATTGGGAAAAAAAGGAGACATACGTACTATTTGTAAGAATTCAAACAATTAAAAAATTGAAATAAGCCCTAGCTGGCTTGGCTCAGTGGATAGAGCATCAGCCTGTGGACTGAAGGGTCCCAGGTTCGATTCCGGCCAAGGGCACATGCCTGGGTTGCAGGCACGATGCCCAGTGGGGGGTGTGCAGGAGGCAGCCGATCAATGATTCTCTCTCATCATTGATGTTTCTATCTCTCTCTCCTTCTCCCTTACTCTCTGAAATCAGTAAAGAAATATATTTTTAAAAACAGAAATAAAAAATAAAATCAATAACAACAAAAAAAGTCCTAGTTGCTCTCCAGGGAGAAATCTGTGGCCCTTGGAGCGCTAGGAACTACATTACCCAGAAGAACGTGCGCTGAGTCGAGCCAGTGACGGATCGGGGTAAAGGCATTTCCGGGAATTGAGGCGGGACTTCCGGCATCGTCCTCCTCGCCGCCATATCGGCTGCTCCTCGGAGTCTTTGCTGCCTTTGGGGGCCTGTGTGTAGGTTTTTAGGCGGCGGAACGGAGACGGCGCCCAGGAGCCGCGGTCCCCGCCGCCGCAACACGCGTGGGCGCGGCTCGGCGAACCCCCGAGGGACCCGCTCAGGGCGGACACGGTCCCCCTTCGCCCGCCGCCCGCCCACCCCGCCCGCAGGGTCCGATGGCGGCGGCCGCGCCGAGGCGCCCGGCTGAGGTGAGCGCGTCCCCCGCCTCCCCCTCCGGACCCCGCAGCCCGGGGGGCGGGCCCCGTCCCTCCCGCAGCCCCGGCGCCCCCGTGTAGGCGGGAGGCAGGTCCCGGCGGCGGCGCAGCCGGTTGGGGAGCAAGCGCAGGCCCCGGGCCTCGAAGGGAAAGGGGGAGGCGAGGGTCACGTGACTCCCGGGCGGGCGGGCGGGCGGGCGGGCGGGGGGCCGGTCGGGCGGGCGGCTGAGGCTCCGGGAGGGGACGCGGCCCGGACGGTGCTGGAGGCGGAGGATCCTGGAGCCGAGATGGAGCTCCCGCCTCCCTCCCGCGTGGAGCCCCCAGAATGTGGGGGTGCGCGCTGGGGGCGCGGGAGTTTCCGGTTCCTGGTGGGTGAGACCTGGACCGATGCGGTCTTTTTTTTTTTTTTGAATTTTAGCAAATGGGTTTTATTATCCAAATAGGACACCATAGCCCCCATATGCTTTGCCATTGTTGTCCATCACCATGGTTTCACAAAAACAGATCTTTAATAAACGTTAAATTTATGAACATTTTTTAAAAATATATTTTATTGATTTTTTTACAGAGAGAAGAGAGGGAAAGAGAGTTAGAAACATGGATGAGAGAGAAACATCGATCAGCTGCCTCCTGCACGCCCCCCACTGGGGATGTGCCCGCAACCAAGGTCCATGCCCTTGACCGGATTCAAACCCGGGACCCTTCAGTCCACAGGTCGACGCTCTATCCACTGAGCCAAACCGGTCAGGGCTGAACATCTTTTTAAAAAATATATATAGATATAGATATATCTATATATATTTCTTTATTGATTTCAGAGAGGAAAGGAGAAGGAGAGAGAGAAACATCAATGATGAGAGAGAATTATTGATCGGCTGCCTCCTGCACACCCCACACTGGGGATATAGCCCGCAACCCAGGCATGTGCCCTGACCGGAATCGAACCCGGGACCCTTCAATCCACAGGCTGACGCTCTATCCCCTGAGCCAAGCCGGATAGGGCAAATTTATGAACATCTTAAGATAACTTGAAAAATATATAGTTAAATGAAATCCACACGTTACAAAGATTTTAATAACATGCACACAGCCAGTCCATCTAAATTTGGCACAGCCAGTCTACTTAATTGATTTATTTAATGGGGTAATTTTTAAAAATTCCGTTGGGGTATGAATGACATATTATGCCCGTGACAAAGGTGACAAGTCTGATATTGTTTTGACTAAAAGCAAAATTTAATTCCCGGCTATGTCATTGTTCTGGCTCATCAAAGCTAATAAAATACGTGAGGGTGAGGTTCTGCCATGCCCAAAGGGGTCGGCAAATGTAATAGAAGGTATGCAGTCCTTTCTGATGTCCCTGTGCCTGCCGGTGCCCTCGGGCCTGGGGTGTGTGGGGAGGGTGAGTGCAGGGAGGTCGCGGTGGCTGCTGGGGGGGCCGCACAGAAGTGGGGGGGGTCGTGGCCTCTGAGGTGCAGGGGAGCCCTTGGGTGGGGGGGTGGAGGCCAGAGGCGCAGAGGGGGCCTTCCTAGCGGCATCTCCCCAAGTGCGTGGCGGGGGGGGGGTGCCCCTGGGGACTGGAGGTGTGAGGGGTACAGTCTGCAGAAGGCTGTGCGCATTGGGGGGAAGTGGGAGTTAGGGTTCCAGGGCCGAGCACTGGGGACCGACAGGTGAAGCCTGAGCCAAGGCTTGGCGGGGCCTCGTCACCATCTAGAGACCCCAAGGGGAAGGCATGGCATGATGGGCGCCCTGCCCGCCAGGAACAGAACTGGAGTCCATCTCTGTGCCCTCCTGCCTGGCGCTGCTGAGGGCAGAGCCTCCTGCCTGACGGGACCCTGAGGGTCGGGTGGGCGCCCTGGCACCTGTGCCCACCTGTGGGGTTCCTCTGAGGTGGGAGCTGGGGAGGAGGAGGCGGGAGGGGCAGATGGGTGGGGAGAGGGACTGTGGGTTCTCAGGCACAGAACGGTCATGTCCCTCTGTCCCCGTCATTACAGGCCGGCGTGACCTTGGAGGATGTGGCCGTGCATTTCTCCCGGGAGGAATGGAGGCTGGTGGACGAGGCTCAGAGACGCCTGTACCTGCGGGTGATGCTGGAGAACTTTGCACTTGTGTCCTCTCTGGGTAAGACTCACAGCCTCACCAGGGACCTGGCCTGGACTCTCCTCCCTCCCCCTGTTCCCTCCCTCAGTCCTCGGGCCTGGACCCCAGCACTGCTGCCTCCCCAGTTTTCTGGGCAGCTGCTGTGTTGCTGTGGCTGGTGGGTGTGCACGGCCCTCTGCTCCTCCCTGCAGTCCCCATACTGAGCCCTTTGGGGAAGGGATTCAGGGTCAGTAAGTGGTACTACATTGAGCTTCATGGATTCGCCTCTCAGTGTCTGGGTTTATGTGTCCATATCCATACGACTTCTGTCTGCCAGGGTTCGATCCCTTCTGTAGCTGTCATTTCCTCCTGCCCACCTGTGCCAGGACTTGCAGGTGTTGTCTGGGTAGCTATTTACCTGAAGCTGGGCTTTGCTTTAAGACTCTCCTGAAGTGTGTAGTGTTTAGATCTGTTTTCCTTTTTTGTTTCCTGACCTGGTTGCAATACAGACTTGTATACATTAAAGTGTACAGTGGACTGATTTTATTATATATATTAGAGGCCCGGTACACAAAAATTTGTGCACTCAGTGGGGTCCCTCAGCCCGGCCTGTGCCCTCTCGCAGTTTGGGACCCCTCGGGGGATGTCCACCCGCTGGCTTAGGCCCGCTTCCTGGGGGGGGATTGGGCCTAAGCTGGCAGTCAGACATCCCTCTGGCAGCCCGGAAGCCCTCAGGGGATGTCTACTTGCCACCGGGGAGGAGGCCTAAGGTGTAATCGGACATCCTTAGCGCTGCTGAGGTGGCAGGAGAGGCTCCCGCCACCACCGCCATGCTGTCAGCCGTCAACCTGGCTTGTGGCTGAGGAGAGCTCCCCCTGTGGAAGCGCACTGACCATCAGGGGGCAACTCCTGCATTGAGCTTCTGCCTCCTGGTGGTCAGTGTGTGTCATAGTGACCAGTCATTCCCAGTTGTTCTGCTGTTAGGGTCAATTTGCATATTTCCCTTTTATTATATGATTAAATTTATTTATTTATTTATTTATTTTAATATACTTTATTGATTTTTTACAGAGATGAAGGGAGAGGGATAGAGAGTTAGAAACAACGAGAGAGAAACATCAATCAGCTGCCTCCTGCACACTCCCCACTGGGGATGTGCCCGCAACCAAGGTACATGCCCTTGACCGGAATCGAACCTTGAGTCCGCAGGCCGACGCTCTGTCCACTGAGCGAAACCAGTTAGGGCTAAATAAATTTATTTATTATCCCCCGGCGACCCAAACTCCCAGCCTCTACTTTCTTTTCTTTTTTCTGGGATTTATTTATCTTCTATGATTGAAACTTTGTAGCCTTGAGCAGAGCCAAGGGCCGGCCAGGGCAGGCAGGAAGCTTGGCTTCCTCCATTGCTCGGGGCAAGCCAAGCCTCCTGCTCATTCCAGGTCCGTGGCTGCTGCCATCTTAGTTGGGTTAATTTGCATACTTGCTTCTGATTGGTTGGGGGGTGTGGCTTGAGTGTAGGAGAGGGACAGTTAATTTACATGTTTCTCTTTTATTATATAGGATATATATAAAGACTAGAGGCCCGGTGCATGAAATTTGTGCACTGGGGGGGGGGGGGTGTCCCTCAGCCCAGCCTGCACCCTCTCCAATCTGAGACCACTTGGGGGATGTCCGACTGCTGGTTTAGGCCCCATCCCTGTGGTCGGATCGGGCCTAAACCAACAGTCTGACATCCCTCTCACAATCCGGGACTGCTGGCTCCCAACCGCTCACCTCACTGCCTGCCTGATTGCCCCTAACTGCTTCTGCCTCTGAGCCTCATCGCCCCTAACCATTTTCCTTCCAGCCTGATCGACGCCTACCTGCTCCCCTGCTGGCCTGATTGCCCCCAACTGCCCTCCCCTGCCAACCCGACTGCCCTCCCCTGCCGGCCTGGTCGCCCCCAACTGCCCTCCCTTGCCAGCTTGTTCACCCCTAACTGCTCTCCCCTACTGGCCTGGTCACCCCTAACTGCCCTCCCCTAGCGGCCTGGTCGCCCCTAACTGCCCTCCCCTACTGGCATGGTCACACCTAACTGCGCTCCTCTACCGGCCTGGTCGCCCCAAACTGCTCTCTGCTGCCAGCCTGGTCACCCCCAACTGCCCTCCCCTACTGGCGTGGTCACACCTAACTGCGCTCCTCTACCGGCCTGGTCACCCCAAACTGCTCTCCGCTGCCAGCCTGGTCACCCCAAACTGCTCTCTGCTGACAGCCTGGTTGCCCCCAAGTGCCCTCCCCTACCGGCCTGGTCGCCCCTAACTGTTCTCCGCTGCCAGCCTGGTCACACCTAACTGCCCTCCCCTACCAGCCTGGTCGTCCCTAGCTGCACTCCCCTGCTGGCCTGATTGCCCACAACTGCCCTCCCCTGCTGGCCATCTTGTGACCACATGGGGTTGGCCATCTTGTGCAAGGGTGTGACGGTCAATTTGCATATAACCTCTTTATTATATAGGATAATGGCCACAGTAAAGTTAATTAAACATCTTTCCCTATTTGAAGTTGCCTGATATTTTTATGCTGTGAATGCTTAAGATCTACTCTCAATAAATTTCAATTATATCACATTATTAACTGTAGTCACCCTGCTCTTAAGTACATCCTTAGAACTCACTCATCTTATAAAGGAAGCTTCCTACCCTTTTTTTTTTTAAAATATATTTTATTGATTTTTTACAGAGAAGAAGGGAGAGAGATAGAGAGTTAGAAACATCGATGAGAGAGAAACATTGACCAGCTGCCTCCTGCACACCTCCTACTGGGGATGTGCCCGCAACCAACGTACATGCCCTTGACCAGAATCGAACCTGGGACCTTTCAGTCCGCAGGCCGTTGCTCTATCCACTGAGCCACACCGGTTTGGCCGTACCCTTTTTTTGTTTTGTTAATCCTCACCTGAGGATATTTTTTCCATTGCTCTTCAGAGAGAGTAGAAGAGTGGGAGGAGGGGAGGGAGAGAGGGGAACATTGATGTGATGTCTCACATAGCCTTGTTGTCTCCAATATGCTCCCCAAGACCCTTCTGTGCTGGGGCTGACGCTCTAAACACTGAGCCACACCGGCCAGGGCTCCCCATTTTTTAATTGGATTGTTTCTTGCTATTAAGTTGTATGAACACCTTGTATATTTTGGCTCTCCCTTATGAGACAGCCTTTACACATATTTTCTCACTTTTCATTTCTTTTTTAATTTTTTTTTAAGTATATTTTGCCCAAGGCACCCCCCCTCCCCCGCCCGCCTCACTTTTCATTTCTGATGACTGCTTTCTTTGCTGTAGCTCAGCTCCTGCATTTTTGTCTTTGTTGTCGGCTGGTGACGTCCAAGAACATCATTGCCAAAACCAATGCCCAGAACCTCTCTTTCCCCAAGGAGTTATAATTTTCATGACACAGTGAAGTTTCTAATGCATTTGAGTTAATTTTTGTGAGCGATGTAAGGTTGGGCCCTAGTTTCTTTCTTGCAGGTGCATATCCCGTTTTCTCAACATTGTTTTTCGTTTGTTTATGTTTAGAGACAGAGAGCAAGTGAGAGAGAGAGGGAGTGAATGAGAGAGAGAAACATTGATTTGCTGTTACACTTATTTACACATTCATTGGTTGTTTCTTATATGTGCCCTGACCGGGGATTGAACCCACAACCTTGGCTTATCTGAACAATGTTCTAACGAACTGAGCGACCTGGCCAGGGTCCAACACTGTTTATTGAGGACACTTTTCCCCCCATTTTGTGCGTTTGGTCCTTGTCAGAGAGTACTTGACCACATATGTGGGTTTGTTTCTGGGCTGCATGTATTCTGTTCTTAGACCTGTGTGTCTATTTGTGTTAGTTTTGATTAATTTGTTTTGTAATATGGTTTAAATCATGAAGTTTCGTGCCTGTAAGTCTAGTGATGATCTTGTTTATCAAAATTGCTTTGACGGTTAGAAATCATCTGTAGTTCGAATTTTAGGATGTTTTCTATTTCTGGTAAAGATTCTGTTGGGTTTTGGTAGAGAGTGCATGGAATCATTGTGTTGCTTTGGTTGATAGAGATACTGTAACAATGGTAATTCTTCCAACCCAAGAACACAGGATGTCTTCTCATTAATTTGAGTCTTCCGTTCTTTTCATCAGTTGTCTTATGGTTATCCGAGTCCAGATCTTTCACCTTCTTTATTAAACTTATTGCTAAATATTTTATTGTTTTTAATGGTATTATAAATGAGATTGATTTCTAAATTCCTTATGCAGATATTTTATTGTTAGTGTAAAGAGGCAACTGACTTGTATGTGGATTTGGAATTCTGCAAACTTATTGGGCGTGTTTATTCCTGCTGGCGGTGTTTTGGTGGAGTTTTTAGGAAGTCCTTTATATGAGATAATGTCATCTGCAAACACAGGCAGTTTTACTCCCTTTATATGTGTGTGTGTTTTATTTCAGAGAGCAAGGGAGAGGAGAGAGAGATAGAAATATCAGTGATGAGAGAGAATCATTGTTCGGCTGCTTCTTGCATGCCCCCCTCCTGGGGACTAAGCCTGTTACCTGTGCATGTGCCTTGACTGGGAATCGAACTGTGACGTCATGATTCCTAGGTTGACACCCAACCACTGAGTGACACTGACTGGGTAATTTTAAATGTTTTTAAATTTCATTCAGGGATACTTTCTCCAGTGATTTTTAAAGAGAGTGAAAGAGAAGGAGGAGGAGAGGAGAGAGAAACATCGATGTGAGAGAGACATGTTGACCCGGTTACCTGCTGCACTGGTGGGCTATGGACCCACAGCCTAGACTCGTAACCTTGACCATGAGAAAGGAGCCTGTGACCCCTTCTTCCAAGGGCGGAGGCTCTAATCACTTAACAACACGGGCCACGCTGATTTATCTTTTTTGTTATGAGAGGAATGGAGAGTGAGAAAGAGAGATGGGGAAACTTCAATTTATTGTTCCAATTATTTATGCATTCTTTTATTCCTTCTTTATGTGTCCTGATTGGAGATCAAACCTGCAATCTTGGCATATTAGGCCAACATTCTAACCAATTGAGATACCCAACCCAGGCCTCTACATCTAATATTTTGTGAGGTTTTTATCATGAAAGAATTATGAATTTTGTTAAATGCTTTTTTGCATCTATTGTGATGATAAGATTTTTTTTGCCTTCATTCTGTTAATGTGCTAAAGCACATTTATTGATTTTGTTCATGATGAACCATTCTTGCACTCGAGACATAAATCCCATGTAATTACAGCTTATGATTTTTTTTTACATGCTGGTGAATTTGCTATTAATTTGTTGAGGGTTTGTTGTTCTTTCATATCTATATTCATCAGGGATGTGAGGCTATAATAGTCTTTTCTTATAGTGTCATTATCTGGCTTTGGTGTCAGGTTATTGCTGGTCACCTAAAACAAATTTGGAAATTTTTAAAATTCCGTCTCTCTCCCTCTTTCTCTCTCTATATATTTAATCCATATATGTTTGTATATATAGATAGAGGTATATAAAGATATAGAGATATAGATAGTATTTTTTTATAAATATTTTTTATTGATTTCTGAGAGGGAAAGAGGGATAGAAGCATCAATGATGAGAGAGAATTGGTCAGCTGCCTCCTGCAAACCCTACTGGGGATCAAGCCTGCAACCCAGGCACATGCCCTTGACCTGAATCGAACCTGGGACCCTTTAGTCCACAGGCCAGTGCTCTGACCTACAGACCCAACCAGCTCGGGAAGTGGTGTGTTTTTATTCCTCTGTCTTTTGTGTATCTACTATTGTATTTTGCTTTGTGATTACTATAGGCTTATATAAAATCTTATAATTAAAACATTCTATTTTAAGGTACCAACTTCAATTGCAAAGTAAAACTCTACGTTTTGTTGTTGTTAATCCTCACCTGAGGATATTATTTCCCATTGATTTTTTTAAAAATATATTTTATTGATTTTTTACAGAGAGGAAGGGAGAGAGATAGAGAGAAACATCGATGAGAGAGAAACATCGATTAGCTGCCTCCTGCACATCTCCTACTGGGGATGTGCCCACAACCCAGGTACCTGCCCTTGACCGGAATCGAACCCACAACATCAGTATGTGCCCTGACTGGTAATCAAACCTGTTACCTTCCTGTGATTAGGACTGCACTCCAACTAACTGAGCCATCTCAGCCAGGGCAATTGTGTGTCCTTTATCTTATTTCATTTATTTTTAGCTTCCTGGGCTTGCTTAAATTATTTATTTTGAAATCCTTTTCTGACATACACAGATGTGCATTCCTTTGGAGTGATTGTGAGATTAGTGTGTCCTTTGGTTGGTGGGGTGTCATGTTTCCTTGATTTTTAAAAAAATGTTTTGTTTGCGTGTTTGTTTGTTTGTTGTAGCCTTGTGTTGATGTCTGTACATTTCATAGGGCGAATTACTTTGACTTTCTGGAAAGGTCTTGGTGGGAAGAGCCTCACCTGTGTTGGGGTGTCACTGTGCGGACTTGGTTGGTGTTGCAGTTCTGACTATAAGGCCAAACCGAGTAATGTCTGCAGCTGTGTAACCGGAAGTCAGTGTTAGTGAAATTGCAGGTTCCTCAGGAGCTAAGGCTTTGGGTGCTCACACCCATGGAGAGGATGGCTGTAGACAAGCTGATTTTGTTCTCTCAAGGGAAATGTTTTTGGCTCAGTTGTTCCCTTTAGGTGCTGAGTGCAGGGTGTCCTCGTGGTGATGGGGGAATATGTGTCTGATTGTAACAGCCCCCAGTGACATTGACTTTGCTCTGTGAGATGCAGTCCCACACTGATCAGTGATCGCGCCTGTGAGCAGAGCACAGGACACACACAAGGAGCTAGTGTCTGAGGGCTCAGCTATTCCATATTGCCCACGGCTTTGTTGCCTGAGAACCGGGCATTCGTGTGACAGCAATGGGGTCAGGTTATCTAATATTGGCATTTCAGGAATAGTTGTGGTTCCGGGGTATGGGGTGGGGCCTCTGGAGAAGGCAGCTGGGATCCATGCCTGTAGTCACTCGGCCAAGTCTGCTGTGCAAGCTGTGGGTGTCCTCAGATGTAGCACGAGCTGTTGAGGGTCTTTCTGGAAAAGGTTTCTCGTCCTCCGCAGAGCAGGACGGTGGCAATGGAATGGCATTTGCCCTTTGGCTGATACACATGGCTCCCCCCTTTCTTATTTCTTTTTCTTTTCCAGGTGTCTTCACTATGCTGGTGTTTATTCTCCTTTTTATGCTCCATGGGCTGCTGTTGTGTCTTAATTGTGTTCTGGAGAACTCTAAGGGCAAATTTTGTTTGTAAAGAGCTGCCTTAATTTTTTGTTGTTGGTGACAAAAGCTGGTTTCCTCGACCACATTGCTGCCATTACTCACCAGATGTGTTTCTAGTTGTGTTGTGTGCTGAGTTACTCTGGAACAGACCTCTCCATTCACGTGTTCTGTTTTCTTCTTGTATCATCCATGTTGTATGTAGTTGCCCTGCTAGGACTTTTGGGGAAGAGTCCTTTCTGCATGTATCACAGGATGCGTCTCTGTCCAGCCATGGCCAAGTGGGGTCACAGAGGGTGTGGTCCTAGTGACTGGTTGTTGTGAAAATTGTGTTGTCAGTACATTATTCAGATCATACCATGAACCTGTCTTTGCTCAACCAGAGAGTTTGTGTCATTGCCAATACCAGACCCATTTCCCCTCTTCCTCTTGCAGCTTTGGCACTTTCCCGTGTCTACTGTGGTTTCTAGCCCAGGGATAGTGCCCCCTCCTTGGACTCCCATCTCACCTGCTCTCTCACCGCTCTTTCCTCAGTGCTCTTCAACTCTGCCCCTCACGTATGTGCTGTGAGGTGTTCAAAGTGTCTGTATTGACCTTGGACAGCAGCTAATGTTTGCATAGCAATGTTCTTTCATGCATGCTTCTCCCCAGCTCTGCTCCAGCAGCAGAGAAGGATATGCAGGACTCCGTTGCAATAGGAAATGCGTTGTATGCTGTGCCTCTCTTTGTTGTGTCAGACCCATATCCTTCCCCTGCTGTGTTTTCACCATTTTCTGATCTTAGAAGCCGAGGAGCACAAAGTAATCAGCCAGTCCTTCAGCTGAATTTTCTTCCTTTGCAAAGCATTTCATATATAGATGTGTTTCTCCCTCCCCTTTAGTCAACATGTAATTCAAAAGCATTTCTTTGTGATCAGGTTGCTGCTGTGGAGCCGACGATGTGGAAGCACCCGGCGAACAGAGGGTTTCTGTGGGAATGTCACAGGGGAAGAATCCTCAGACAGCCTCGTCTTCCCAGAAGAGACACCCCTGTGAGAGTTGCGGGCCGGTCTTGAGGGACATTTTCCACGTGGTCGAGCATCAGGGGACACAGCACAGCCAGAAACTGCTGAGGTGTGGGGCGTGTGCAAAACGATTTTATTTCAGTGTAAACGGTCACCAGCTTAAGGAGCAGCACGTGGGAGGGGAGCCCTTCAGAAGTCGTGCGGACAAGGCCTCATTCGTGAGGAGCGGCAGCACCCACCTGTCAGGGAAGACCTTGGCCTCTGAGCAGAATGAGAGGGACTTCCTGCCCTGCTTGGGACACCGGCAGCCACAGCTCACTCATAAAGCGAAGGAGCCGAAGGAGGGCCCCCAGTGGGAAGCACCTTCACCGAGCAGAACAAGCCTTCACCACCCAGGGAAATGCAAAAAGGCCTTTAACCCCAAACGCCTGCTTGTTCAGGACCAAGATGTCTATATTGCAAGAAAATGTTTTGTGTGCAGTGAATGTGGAAAAATATTCAGGTACAAAGCCTCATTTGTTACTCACTGCAGAGTCCACACTGAAAAAAGTATTTATGTGTGTGACAAAGGTGGGAAAACCTTTAGGGGACGCTCAACCCTCAGTCAGCATCGAAAAATTGATACAGGTCCAAGGCAGTACACGTGCAGCAAATGTGGAAAATTCTTAAGCCACAAACCTGTCCTCATTAATACCCAGGAACAACACAGTGACGAAAACAGTTATGTGTGCGGTGAATGTTTGCAGCCGTTTAGTCATAGTTCAGTGTCCATTGAATATCAGAAAGTTCAAACTCAAGAAAAACCGTATAAGTGTAAGGACTGTGCAAAATCGTTTACCTCCCTTGCTGCCCTCAGTTATCATCAGAGCTCTCACACGGGAGAAAGACCTTATGGGTGCAGTGATTGTGGGAAATCTTTTATCTCTAGGTCTGACCTCCGTTATCATCAGAGAGTTCACACTGGAGAAAGGCCTCATGAGTGCAGTGAATGTGGGAAATCTTTTATCACCCGTACAGCTCTTCGTTATCATCAGAGAGTTCACACTGGAGAAAGGCCTTATGAATGCAGTGAATGTGGGAAGTCCTTTACCCGAAGGAATAACCTCCTTATACACCTTCGAGTTCATTCAGGGTCCAGGCCTTATGAGTGTGGTGAGTGTGGGAAATCATTTACCTTTAGTTCTAGCCTCCGTTATCATCATAGAGTTCACACTGGAGAAAGGCCTTATGACTGCAGTGAGTGTGGGAAATCCTTTAACAATAGGTGGACACTTGTTAGACACCAGAGGATTCACACAGGAGAAAAGCCTTACGTATGCAGCAGTTGTGGCAAATCTTTTACTTGTAGTTCCACACTTCAGTATCATGAGCGAGGCCACCTTGGGAAAAGGCCTTACGAGTGCACTGAATGTGGGAGATCTTTTACTACTAGCTCTGCCCTCCGTTATCATCAGAGTGTTCACACAGGAGAAAGGCCTTATGAGTGCAGTGAATGTGGGAAATCTTTTATCTCCAGATCTGACTTCCAGTATCATCAGAAAACTCACTCAGGAGAAAGGCCTTATGAGTGTAATGAATGTGGAAAATCCTTTATTCGAAGAAATAACCTCATTTTACACCAGAGAGTACACACGGGAGAAAGACCTTATGAGTGTAGTGAATGTGGGAAATCTTTTAACAATAAGTCGACACTCATTCAACACCGGAGAGTTCACACAGGAGAAAAACCTTATGTGTGCACTGAATGTGGAAAGTCCTTTACTTCTAGCTCCACCCTCTCCTATCATCTGAGAACTCATGCGGGAAAAAGGCCTTATGAATGTAGTGAATGTGGGAAATCATTCACATCTAGTTCCACCCTCAATTACCATCAGAGAGTTCACACAGGAGAAAGGCCTTATAAATGCAGTCAATGTGGAAAATCTTTTACTTTTAGTTCGAGCCTCCGTTATCATCACAGAGTTCACACTGGAGAGAGGCCATATGAGTGCAGTGAATGTGGGAAAACTTTTAAGGATAGATCACAATTCACTAAACACCAGAGAGGTCACACTGGAGAGAGACCTTATGAGTGTAATGAATGTGGGAAATCTTTTAGCCACAAATCTTCCCTCTCAATACACCAGAAAACTCATAATAGAGAAAGGTCTTACAAGTGTGGCGAGTGTGGTAAGTCTTTTACCTCTACCTCTGGTCTTGGTTATCATCGGAGACTTCACAGTGGAGAAAGGCCCTACCAGTGCGTTGAATGTGGGAAGTCTTTTACCAGCAGCTCGATACTTGTTCGACACCAGAGAGTTCACACAGGAGAAAGACCTTATGAGTGTAGTGAATGTGGGAAATGTTTTGCCAGTAGTGACACACTTTCTTATCACGAGAGAGTTCACACAGGAAAAAAGCCTTACAAATGCAGTCAGTGTGGAAAATCTTTTGCCTCTGGTTCCACCCTCCGTTATCATCGGAGTGTTCACACAGGAGAAAGGCCTTATGAGTGCAGTGAATGTGGGAAATCTTTTATCTGTAGTTCCAAACTTCGCTATCACCATCGAGTTCACACTGGTGAAAGGCCTTATGAATGCAGTGAATGTGGAAAACTGTTTAGGGATAGTTCCCAATTCAATCAACACCGGAGAGGTCACACTGGAGAAAGACCTTTTGAGTGCAATGAATGTGGGAAACTTTATATACGAAAATCTACGCTCTCTCAACATCAGAGAGTTCACATGAGGGACAGGCCTTAGAAGTGCTAGAGACGTGCAATTTTCTGTTCAGTGTAAAAGCCGTGGAGGAAATTCTTTCAGAACTCATTTGTCTGAATTGAGACTCATACGTCTGAGTATGTACAGTGGGTAGATTCCCCGTAAGTTTCATTTACGAGAAGCCTGTGTAAATACGTTATACTCTCTTGATTGGCCAGGGCTCTTCCTAGGTTTATGTGGCTAAAGTTCTTTAACCTTTCCCACTGGCCTGTCCTTAGAATTTTTGCAACAGTCATGGCCTAATGTGTTCTGGGAAGCTGACCTCTGGTTTCATATATTGTAGAAATCTAGGAATAACCAAACCCTGAGTGGTCAGCTTTCCCTTTATGACTAATTTGGACATGGATTTCAGTGAATATCCTGACTTCTGCTTCAAGCTTACAGAGAAATGACTTCCGGTTCCAGGGATGTGTTGGTCTCACATGATACTTGTGATGGAATTTACCGGCTTCCAGTTCATGTATTTGGAAGTGCCTATTGCTCATTGCTTTGCCTTGTGAAACAGTCGAGGCCTTGTATTTTCTTTGTTGTTATTCCTCACCTGAGGTTATTTTTTCCATTGGATTTTAGAGAAAGTGGAAGGGAAGGTGAGAGACAGAAACATCAGTGTGGGAGAGACAGATTGGATGGGTTGACTCCCACACGTATTCCAATCAGGTGCCAAGGACTAAATTTACAACCCAGGTCCATGCCATTGACTAGGCTCAACCTGAGATAATTCAGTATGTGGGCCAATGCTCTAACCATCGAGTCATCCCTGCAAGGGCGAAAAGACATCTTTAATATGAGAAACCAAAACCAGGGTATTAATGCTCTCCTCTCTTTTTATGTCTAAAATGTACTTTGGGTAAACATAAAGTTAGGAAAACTTAGAGATGATTTCTATTTAATAAGTGCTAACATCCTGATAAAGTTTTATAGAATGCAGACATGTCTCAACAGCTCATAAAATAATTGATTTAGCCCAAAATCATCAACCAATTACTTCAACCAAATATATTCAATGACAGCCAGCAGAGTAGACAAAATTTCAATGGGTAAAAATGATATTGGATGAAAAACCTTTTAACAGTTAAACTCACTATGCAACGTTCGCAACACAAAAATGACACTGATACTTCATAGCATCTGTGCCTAAGCTCTGCCTGTGCAGCAGTGTGGCTAGAATCGAGGATTTGATCTAATGCCTTTGGCTCCAACTATGTATTTATTGCAAACAAAGGAGAACTAGTTAAGGACATCACAGGTGTGCCATACACGCGTTCAGGGAAGACAGGTGTTTGGTTCCGGAACAACTGTGGTAAAGCCAGTCACACAAGTTTAATGGTTCACCGTGCACATAAAAGTCACATTTACACTCTACATCACTGTAGTCTATGAAATGTGCGATGCCATTATGTTTTCAGGCAATAATGTACATAATTTAAACATTTGCCCAAGCCAGTGTGCTGATTCCAGCTCAAGGGCAGGTACCTGGGTGACAGGTTCCACCCCCAGTCGCCAATGAGGCCTTTGGGGGAGCAATCCCTGTGTCTCATGCTGACGGCCCTCTCTTTTTCCCCTCCTCCCGACCCTCCACTCTAAAAACCAATGGAATAAATATCATCCTGTGAGGATTTTTTTTTTTATTATGAGAAATAATAAAGCAATGTATGACAGGAGTAGAAAAATGTCAAAACATTTCCAAGGAATTACAAAAACGTTACTCCGTTGTGGTCCATTCACAGCCCTGGTCACTTGCACCTGGCAATGAAACAACTCTTACACTTCAACAAAAGGAAGACAATCCAATTCAAAACAATGGGCAAGGAACCTAAATAGACATTTATCCCAAGATGATGTACAGATGACCAATACCCTATATAATAAAAAGCTAATATGCAAACAGGCAGAACGTCAGAACAACGGTCACTATGACGTGGGCTGACGACCAGGGGGCGCATTGGCTGCTGCAGGATGGTGGAGCCGGTGAGCAGTTGTGCCAGACCAAGATGGGCGCTGGTCACAGTCATCGGGGCGAGCCTCTGGTGGTTACTGAAAACTCTTTGCTCCTGCACGCCGCGGCCTCCTTGCAGCCACTGCTGGCCCCCGGCGCTGGCCCCATTCGCTCAGTGCCGTCCCCGTGCGAGTGACGGCTGCTGGCCCCAGTCGCCTCTGAGGGCTTCTCCATCTTCCCCTGCTCCTGAAGGGCGATCGGGCCCATCAGCTGTGGCTCACACCCGCAGCTGGCAGTGGCCCCACTTACACCTGCTCTAGTGCCACCTGCAGGTGTGAGCGAGGCCAGTGCTATCAGTGGGTGTGAGGTGGCAGCGGGAGTGGGGCTGCAGCGGGAAGGGCTGGGCAGGGGCACGGAGGATGGGCTGACACCTGGTCCTGTGCCCACTGCAGCCTCATGGCCCACAGTTCCCTTTAAGGTGCACAGATTTGTGCACTGGGGCCCTGGTATGTACATGAGAAAGTGGTCCAGGTCAATATAATGAAGTATTGCCTCACAGCTACTAGACTGGCTGCTTGGAATAAGTCCGCAGAACAAGTGCTGGTGAGGAGGCAGACAAGAGGGTACTTGGTGCTCTGCCGGTGCTCAGCATTTACAATAGTAAGATCCGGAAGCAGCCCAAGTGTCCGCCAGTGGGTGAGTGGGTAAAAAAGCTGTGATGTGTTTACACAATGGGACACTATGGGGCTGTAAAAAAGATCTCTGACCAGCATAGATAGACCTGGAGATTGATGCTGAGTGAAATAAGCCGTTAAAGACAAATGTCACATGATGTTGCTTATATGTGGGATCTGATGAACAAAACTAACTGAGAAAATATGTTCTGATGCATGGGACAGTTCGACAGATCTGAGAATAAGGGTGGGGGTAGAGGTGGGGCGGGGGGGAGGGTCTACAGGGGTTTGTTCTGTCAACAATAACAAATAAATTTAAAATATAAAACAGTCTCCAGCGCACTGCTTCTGGCACGGTGATTACAGGCCTGGTCTGACACTGCAGGGAAGCTCCTGGGACAAGAACATTTTTTAGTTTTGTTTTTTTTCTCTGGGGAACATCTTAAAGTTGTAGTAAAATCTCTTGGCCTGGCTGGTTTTGTTCAGTGGATAGAGCATCAGCCTGCGGACTGAAGGATTCCAGGTTCGATTCAGGTAAAGGGCACCTGCCCAGGTTGTGAGCTCCACCCCAGGTGGTGGTGGTGGGGGGGAGTGTATAGGAGGCAGCCGATCAATGATTCTCTCTCATCATTGATGTTTCTCCCTCTCTGAAATCAATAAAAATGTGGGGTGTTTTTTTTTTTTTTAAATCTCTTTCTCATTTCCCTTAAATCTGAGCTCTTAAATTCCTCAGGATTCCATACTTGTTCTTCCTGGGTGCTGCTGTTTTTATATTTTCACTCCTGTGTCCTGTAACTTAAAGTATTTCTTTTTAATCTACTGGCTACTCCTTCCACAAAGGCTTTGCACAGCCTGCCTGAGAACACCCATATTCACTGATGTATAACAAAATGAAGTGAGAATCTGAAGCAGATGTAATGAGAAAAGTCCCCCTCCTGCCACCTCACTCAAGCCTGATCCCTCTCCAGAGAGAACCACTGATATCAGCCTCATATTATTAAGTGAATTACTTTGTCAATGAACAGTAACCTGTGAAGCGAGCCTCACACCTGTGTCTGTGTGACTGGGACCACGACTTCTCTGTTGTGTCTCCTCAAAACCCACAGAGAGCCCAGCCAGTTTGGCTCAGTGGATAGAGCATTGGCCTGTGTACTGAAGGGTCCCAGGTTAGATTCTGTCAAGGGTAGATGCCCGGGTTGCAGGCTCAATACCTAGTGGGGGGCGTGCAGGAGGCGGCTGATCAATGATTCTCATCATTGATGTTTCTATCTCTCCCTCTCCCTCTCTGAAATCAATAAAAATATATATTAAAAAGCAAACACCTGGCCCTGGCCGGTGTGGCTCAGTGGATAGAGCATCGGCCTGTAGCCTGAAAGGTCCCAGGTTTGATTCCGGTCAAGGGCATGTACCTGGGTTGCAGACACATCCCCAGTAGGGAGTGTGCAGGAGGCAGCTGATGGATGTTTCTCTCTCATCGATGTTTCTAACTCTCTATCCCTCTCCCTTCCTCTCTGTAAAATAATTAATAAAATATTTTTTTTAACTTAAAAAGCAAACATCTGCACAGCAACCCAAAGGCAGCCATCAGCAAGTATGGCCACAAGTAGGACAAAGCCAGAAGTCCCGCCCTAACTCGGGGAAATGCTCTCATCCTGATCTCTCATACTGCGCACTGTCTTCTGGGTAATGTAGTTCCCAGTGCTCCAGAGGCCACAGAGCTCTCCATTGTGAGTTACTAGGGTATTTGCCCCTGCACGGGTTCTGTAAAGTGACGCTGTTCTCTGGAGGCACGGGCTCGCTCTTGGTTAATTTACAGAAAAAAACTCCCTTCTGACCCCATCCACCTGGAGATTGGTTACGGCTTCAGCGCCACAAGGCGGTGCGCGCCCCGCCCCTAAGATGTCAATTGCAAGTCCAGTTGTTATCTGTGCTTCAGAACAATTCTGAATATACCCTTCAATTTTGCTCATGGGTTGCTTTCCATTTCTAAATCACTTAAAGGCAAAGAGATATTCAAATTTACTCCACTGAATTTTTTCTTTATTTTTAAAATATTTTTTGTTGATTTTAGAGGGGGGAGGGATAGAAGCATCAATGATTAATTGATTTAAGAGAGAGAGGGGAAGCGGGGGGTGGGGGGAGATAGATACATCCCTGAGACAGAAACACTCTTCCTTGCCACTTATGGGGATCCAGCTGAGCCCGGGGCAGGCACCCTGACCAGAATGGAACTGAGGTCTCTTGATGCATGGAACCGCGCTCAGCCAACTGAGCAGCACGGTCAGGGCACAACAGGCTCATTTAAAATATATATATGATTTTATTCACTTCAGAAAGAGGAAGGGAGAGGGGGAGAAGCATCAGTGATGAAGGATCATGAATTGGCTGCCTCCCGCAAGACCCCTCCTGGGCATGGGGCCCGCAACCCGACCATGTGCCCTGACCAGGGATTGAACCTTGACCTCCTAACTCAAGGGTCCAAGCTCGACTCCGACCACTGAGTCACACCGGATGGGCACAACAGGCTACTTTTTTAACAGAAAACCACAGGCACCAAATGGCAGCCTCTTTCTTTTGTTTTTTTCCGAGTCTAATTCGCTTTTTCATGAGAACAATGTGTGTAAATGACAGAAGGCCGCTGCCCTGCAGAGATGGTGGCCGAGACCACCCAGCGAAAGCATTCTGACCAAGGGAGGGAGGAGGGACACAGGGCTTTGAGCTGGCGACCCAGGCTTCGGCCATGGACCCGCGGGCGCCTCTGGAACAGTTAAGCAGATTGAGAGCACAGAGGCAATAAGCCTGGGTTAGTCTTTGGTTGCATAAAACATCTGAATGAACTCATTGCAGGTATCAAAAGCACACGCTGTAGCGGAACTGGTTTGGCTCAGTGGATAGAGCGTCGGCCTGCGGACTGAAAGGTCCCGGGTTCGATTCTGTTAAGCACATGTACCTGGGTTGCGGGCACATCCCCAGTGGGGGGTGTGCAGGAGGCAGCTGATCAGTGTTTCTCTCATCGATGTTTCTAACTCTCTATCCCTCTCCCTTCCTCTCTGTAAAAAATCAATAAAATATATATCTTTTAAAAAACCACACCCTGTAAATCAGTACAGCACTGACACCGGCCTCTCTCTCCCACTGTTAGCCTTGGCCAGCACGTGCTAACACAAGGCCCAGTTCCCGAACCAAGCTCGCCCCAGGGCGCACTCTGCCCTCTCGCCCGCCCATCGTCCCTCGGGCCTGAATCTCTTCCCAGCAGTTCTTGGTGGCGGGGGGCAGCCCTTGGGGACCAGGATGAGAGCGCTAGGGGTTGGACAGGGCCCGTCCATCTGCCAGAGCGCTCAGCAGGGTGGGAACGGAGGGAGGGCACTGGGGAGCTACTGACTCAGTTTACACTTTGGTTCCTAATGCATTAAGGAGCGGGGGGGCGGGCGGGGGGGGCAGTAGCATGGGAGGTGCGTGGTCATCAGACTTTGGGTTCCCGGATCTCATATATTTGCGCCCGGCCCCTCCCCTCTGGGCACGAGGTAAGCTTCCCCTGAGAAAGTCACTACATAGGACCAGCTGGGGGGAGGATTCCTACTGACGGCTTTAGACAAGCAAGGACGTGGGCTCCGGACAACTGGTGGACAGACGGACGCACAGGCAGACTCCAGGACTTCCTCGTTAGGGAGGTGGCCGACACCTGCCCCTCACCTGGCCGCCCCTCACATGGCCACTCCGGTTGCTCTCTGGCCCTGGCGCCATCCCCACCCCCTGGGAACAGCCGCTCCCTGCGGGGAGAGCACCTCCTACAGCCAGCAGGGCCTTGGCTTGTGCTTCTCTCATTGGTTGGCTGCCTCCTGCAGGCCCCACAGGGGACTGAGCCCACAATGCGCCATGTGCCTTTTCCTGGAATAGAACCATGGCCTCCTGGTTCATGGATTGTATTTACTGAGCAACTCAGGCCGGGCAAGTTCTATTTGTTGTTGTTTGTTTTTAACACTATACATCAATTGTGGCCAGGTAAGTGACGTAGAGTGTCAACCTGATAAACCAATATTGTGGTTTAGATCTCTGGTCAGGGCACACACAAGCATCAAACAATGAAAATATAAAGAAATGGAACCACAAATTGATGTTTCTCTCTTTCACTCTCTCACACTCTCTCTCAAGTAAATAAATAAAAATTTAGCTTTGGCCGAGGACCTCAGTTGGTTAGAGTCAAGGTGGTGGGTTTGATCTCTGTCAGGGTACACACAAGAACCTCCCAATGATTGCACCACTAAGTGGAAGAAGCCCTGGCTGAGTGGCTCAGGTGGTTGCAGGATCGTCCTGTACACCAAATGTTTGCGGGTTCGATTCCCAGTCAGGGCACATTACCTGGTTTGCAGGTTTGATCCCCAGTCGGGGCACACAGGGAAGTCAACAAAACAATATTTATTCCCTTCCCTTCCTGTCTCCAAATATCAATAAACATATCCTGGGGTGAGGATTAAAACAACAAAGTTTAACAGTAACAACAAAAACATCAATGTTTCTCTCTCATCCTCTCTAAAATTAATAAGTAAAAATATAGAAATAAGAGTTTTCAAAATTCTATAAACCCTATGAAGCCCTCCTCAGGTTAAATTAACTTGCTAGAGCCCTTGGTGGCAAACCGACACCAGGTGGCGACCTGACCTCAGTTCAGCAGCAAAAAGGGGGGATTATGGAGAAATCGCCTGTAAGTAGACTACACCAAGCTTTAATTACTTTAAATTTTTTCACTTGTGATGCTGATGGCAAGACACCCATGGAAGTACACTGGTGTCAGAATAAGTCGAAAATGGTCTGGTTAAATGGAAAGATCCTGAGTCTGGGTTATGGAAGGGCCCCGATCACCTCTTAACATTCGGCCCAGGGTACGCTTGTGTATTTCCAGAAAATTTCTCCAAGCCCGTGTGGATTCCCGCAAGAAATATTAGGCTTCAACATGGATCCGAGGGAGCAACTGGCCAGGTTAATGAGAACCCTGCACCTGGAGCCTCGCTTTACAGCTGCAGACAATCAACTAACCCAGCCGCAGACAGCAGCAGCTTCAAACAATCCATTGATGATAAGGAATGGGAGGACCAGGAGGATGGGGAACAGCCGGGAGGTCATCTGGGGCATGGTGAAGAAGGTCCAGAAAGCTGAGCGAATTTGTGAGGAGACCGGAACCCCAAGAACGCCTGAGAACGTCTTTCTCGCCATGCTGGCAGTCATCAGCTGTGCGGTAATAGTACCAGGGGAAAATGGGGAAGTATTTTAGACTTATGTTCCTGACCACCATGGGTAACACCCCTTACGTGGGCTCATTCCCCGCCTAATGTAGTCACCAATAACACCAAATACCTTGGTCACCCAAGAGGACCATGGGTGGGGCAAGGAGGTATATGGGCAAAGTATAATTACACGGGTGTCACCACCCAGCTTCCCTTCTGTATGACACAGAATCAAACCACTGCTCCTTGGTGTGTAAAATTAAAGAGAGGCTTCTGGCCGGCATGGACACCAAAGGAAGGGGAAGAAAGTGCCCAAATACTATCACTCCTTGCTCAGGGAGAGGTGCAGACAATGTAAGTGTACTAAGTCACCCCCCGACTACGCCATTAGGTATAAAGTCTTATGAATGGCATCTCACTGAGGAAGAAATTAACTGGCAAGACTGCTATAGTGACCACCCCACCAGCAGACAACTTAATAACAGTTTTTCCTTTGTGGACTGGAGCCCCTACAGCTCTGCATATAGTAACAATCGCACCCTAAAATGGGAGGGGAACACATCTTGTCTATATGTTAAAGCTAATCACCCCGTTTTATGGAGTGGAGGAGGATTTGTTGGATCACAATTACAACAGGACAATTGGCCCCTCCAAAATACGCAATGGAAATTAGCTGCTGCACTCGCACCTATCAAATGGAATAGCTTTAATTACGGCTCAGATAATTCCATTCATCCCTTACGGGGAACTCCCAATAGGACAGTGTTTGCCACCGCCTGTGTGTTTGATCCGTTTGTACTCCTCTCAGGCCCCATCCAGATGCGCCTTAATGTTACAAGCCATCTGTATGAGGTGTCATGCACAGGCTGCACTCTATCCCACTGCATTAATCCTACGTTCCAAACGGACTCCCTCATGATTTTAAAACAACCAGCTTTCGCTTGGGTTCCTACTAACCTAACCGAGCCTTGGGAATCTCATCAAACCTACCAACTGTTACATGCTCTAGTAAAAATCTTAAAAAGACAAAAAAGATTTCTTGGAATGTTAATTGCAGGGATCTTTGCCCTGGTAATGTTACTTACTTCTGTGGGCATCGCTGCTTCATCCATGGTACAAACTGTTCAAACCTCTCAGTTTGTACAACAAGTTAAGGAAAATGTAACTAAGACCTTGTCTATACAAAAGAAAACTGACAGCCAGTTTGAGATGGAATTGTCAGCACTGAAGTCTACAGTCCTGTGGATGGGTGATAAAATCCACGGCCTAGAGCAAAGAATATCCTTGCAGTGTCATTATAATTTTTCTCAGATTTGTGTTACCCCTGTTCCTTATAATAGTACCTTGCACCCTTGGGAATCAGTAAAAAATCACCTTCTTGGCGCTTGGGGTAAAGGTAACACAACCCTCGATATTTTAGAATTACAACAGCATATTGTACAATTATCCAAGGCAAACTTACAGACCAATTCCTTAGATGCCTGGCAACAATTTAAAAAGGACATGCAAGAATTCAACCCCTTCCGTTGGATCTCATTACATTTGCCTCTCAGCATAACCACTATTGCTTGTCTCATTTTTGTTCTCATATGCTTATTTCTAGTCTGCAGATGCGGAATGAAGAGTCTTAAAAGGATCCGAACCCTTCAGGCAGCAGTCACCTTTCAAGAATTATTAAGGAGCCGAAACCGGTTTGGCTCAGTGGATAGAGTGTCGGTCTGTGGACTGAAAGATCCCAGGTTCGATTCCAGTCAAGGGCATGTATCTGGGTTGCGGGCACATCCCCAGTAGGAGATGTGCAGGAGGCGGCTGATCGATGTTTCTCTCTCATCGATGTTTCTAACTCTCTATCTCTCTCTCTTCCTCTCTGTAAAAAATCAATAAAATATATATTTAAAAAAAAAAGAATTATTAAGGAAAAGAAACGGGGGAGATGCGGGAGATGCAGGACGCCACCCATTGTCTTCACTAGCAGAGAAGTGCACACAGGATTCCGGAATGCTGGTGACCCTTGAACCCACGGCAGGGCCTGAGTTATGCACCGATTGTCTAGTTCTGACAATGGGGGCTCAAGCTATTTCCTGATCGAATAGTCTCAGAGTAAATCCTTCTAATATTTACTGACCTTTAAGATAGCCTGTCTGCTACTGCAATTACCTGCCTAAGGGCTTTATGTTTATCCAAAGCTGAATAAAAGGCTGGCGAGGCCTGGGCACCAGTGGAGGTCCTTCCACTTGAGTTGGACTTGCCCGCCTGGCCCCCCAGTATTTCCAAATGACCTCTTGTCTCTTCTCTTTCATTTGTGTGGGGCTCCTCTTCCAGATCCTGAACCCTAAACCACGCGGGACATGGGGGAACACACATACAACAACTAACTTTATGGAAAATCTCCCCACTGTTGAGTATGGGATTTATGAGCTGAAAGTCCGATATCTGAAGCCTGAATTTCTTTCAGTATTGTTAACACTGAACAAGGAAACTACAGTTCCTCCACATCTAAAAACTTCCTCTAATGTGGACGCTCATTCGTCCTGAGGCTAGAATTTTTGTTAAATTTACCCACCTTCACAGTACTCAAAGAGCCTTTCTTTTGAGTGAACTCTGATGAGTACGAACATGACAATTCCTGATAAAAGATTTCCCACAATCAGTGCACTCATATGGTCTTTTTCCACTGTGAGCTCGCCGATGATAATGGAGTCCAGAGCTATGGGTAAAAGATTTCCCACAATCATTGCACTTATACGGTTTTTCTCCAGTGTGAACTCTCTGATGTTTATAAAGGTCACTGTTCCTGATAAAAGATTTCCCACAGTCATTGCACTCAAAGGGTCGTTCTCCAGTATGAAGTTTCTCATGGTTATGAAGGTCACAGTTCCTGATGAAAGATCTCCCACAATCAGTGCACTTATAAGGTCTTTCTCCGTTGTGAACTCTCTGGTGATAATGGAGTCCAGAGCTATGGATAAAAGATTTCCCACATTCACTGCACTCATACAAACTTTGTCTAGTGTGTAATCTCTGATGATAACAAAAGAGAGATTTCCTCTTAAAAGATTTTCCACATTCATTACACCCATAAGGCCTTTCAGCAGAGTGAAGTCTCCGATGACGACGAAGGCAGGCTATTCTGGTAAAACACTTTCCACATTCGCTACAGTCAAAAGGTTTTTCTCCAGTGTGAGCCCTTTGGTGGTGAATGAGGCTGGAACACTGGGTGAAGGTTTTCCCACATTCGCCACACTCATAAGGCTTTTCTCCAGTGTGAGCCCGTTGGTGGTGAATGAGGCTGGAATTCTGGCTGAAGGATTTCCCACATTCGCCACACTCATATGGCTTCTCTCCAGTGTGAACTCTCTGGTGTCTAGTCAGGCCAGCACTTTGGCTAAAGGACTTGCCACATTCACCACACTCGTAAGGCTTTTCTCCAGAATGAACTCGACGGTGCTGAATAAGGATCCAATGTTCTTTAAAACATTTTCCACACTCACGGCACTCATATGGCTTTTCCAATGAGGGAACTTTCTGATGACAAGTAAGTCCAGAGATTTCTTTAAAATATTTTTTATTTTTGGTGCCCACCAAACACTGCCTTCCAGTATGGACAGCTTGACCTGGACCTAGTGTGTCGTTGCACCTCATGGCTTTTTTACAGTCTTTCTTGCTCTGGTAACTTTTTCTGTTTTGAAATGTCACCCCAGACATGGGGGTTTCACTTGGTTCCGTCCTGGGATGAGGAGCCTGGTGCTGGAGTTGTCCGGAGGCAGTGAGGATGCTGTCTCTGACCTTCTGGGACACACCGAATGTGCAGCTCTTCACAAGTGAGGCCCTGGCCACACACTCTGCTCTCATGTGCTGCTTCTGGTGCTGGTGAAACTGGGCACTGAAATAAAAGGACTCTGCACATGCGCCACATCTCAGCAGCGTCGTACTGTACCGCGTTCCCTGCTGCTCAAGGACCTGGAAAATGCCCCTCCAGACTGCAGCACAACGCGCGCAGGGATGGCTCCTCTGGGAAGACGAAGCTACGTTGGTCTCCTGTGCCTGTGACACTCGTACAGAAATGCTCTGTTCAGGGGACGCCTCTGGATCCTGACTGCCACAGCAGCAACCTGAACAAAAGGAAAGCCTGGTGAATCACATGTTGGTCCTATAGCAGAAGGTAGTCTTGCCGGGCCGCAGTGGTTCGACCTATGGACCGGGAGGTCAGGATTTGACTCCCACTCAAGGCACATGCCTGGATTACGGGCTTAATCCCCTGTCAGGGGCTTGTAGGAGGCAGCCAAACAATGATTCTCTCTCGTCCTGGATGTTTCTCTCTCTCCCTCTTCCTTCCACTCTGAAATAAATGAAAATATATTTTAAAAAGAAAAAAAATGGAAATCTCCTCATAAATGTCCATTTATCACACCAAGGCATGATTCTATTGAATGATGTTCAAGACACGTCTTAGAATCTGAGAAAATGGCTTTTATACATTAAATGGTCCCTAAATGGGGGGAGGAGAGGAATCCACAAAGACAGTAACATGGTCTAGAATGATACACAACGAGGAAGGATCTACTAGCTGTTCCTCTGCACACGGCTTCCTACAGGACATTTCTTGCTCGTTCCACGAGATTTTGTACAAGAATGTAAATGTGGCCCTGACCGGTGTGGTTCAGTGGATAGAGCATCGGTCTGCGGACTCAAGGGTCCCAGGTTTGATTCCGGTCAAGGGCAGGTACCTTGGTTGCGGGCACATCCCCAGTAGGGAGTGTGCAGGAGGCAGCTGATGGATGTTCCTAACTCTCTATCCCTCTCCCTTCCTCTCTGTAAAAAAATCAATAAAATATATTAAAAAAAAAAAAAAAAAAGAATGTGAATGTGGCCCAGCTGCCTCATTGGTTGTGTGTTGAGCTATGAACCAGGAAGTAAAGGTTTGATTCCTGGTTCGGGGACATGCTGGGGTTGAGCTATCGATGCTCAATGTGGGGCCTGTAGGAGGCAGCCAGTCAATGATTCCCTCTCATCATTGATGCTTCTATGTCTCTCTCCCTTCTCTTTTCCTCCCTGAAATCAATAAAAATATAGTTTTAACAAAAGAATGACATAAACCCATAAAAATTAACTGAAAAAGAGCAGGTGATGTTCCAGGTCAATACAAAGATATGTGTATATCCAATGCTGATCAGGCAAGGACCAAGATGTGACAGCGGTAAAGAGAGTAGGAGGATAGGCCGACTAGGTGAGCAAACCCTCGTGGAAATGGCATGGGTCAAAACAAAAAGGTGAAGATGCCCCGTTATCTGCAGAGCTTGCACTAGTGAGACCCTAGTGGCCTGTTCTGTGATGGACCTTGAGAAACTTTGCTCTTAGGATCCACAGCAGCCCCTGCAACACTGCACTTTACAAAAGTATGTTGGCAGAAGTTCCGATAAAAATCCCCTTGGCCCCAACTTACCCCATAAACATAACAAAAATCAAGATGACAATAAGTAATATGCACCCAAGGACAGAAAAACTAAGTACATTAAGCAAATAATATCAGATCTGAAAGCAGAAAAAAAAACATATGTTAATAAAGAACTATAATATTCCTCTTTCACATAGTCTCGATCAGTGGTCGCAAACATTTCGGACCTCATGGACCACTCGTTGGCAACCACTGGTCTAGACCATCCCATCTGACATGAACACAGAATTACCCTACAGGCCCCACACTGAGGATCGATAGCGCAACGCCAGCATGTCCCCGAATGTAGTTAAATTGAAGTTTAACTACACTTTGGAGGAACTCTAATCCTGAATATAAATAGAAAATTCCATCCAAATGCAGGAGAAAAGGCATTCTTCTTTTTTAAATATATTTTTTTATTGATTTCAGAGAAGAGGAGAAAGGAAGAGAGAGAAACATCAATAATGAGAGAGAGAATCCTTGTTCGGTTGCCTCCTGCATGCCCCCTACTGGGGATCAAGCCTGCAACCCAGGCACGTGCCCGTGGCCAGAATGGAACCTGGGACCCTTCAGTCTGCAGGCCGACGCTCTATCCAACCGGCGAGGGGGAGAAGAGGCATTCTTCTCAAGTCACACATGAAACAATCTCTCGGTACATCAAGTTGTTACCGAAAGGGGACTAGGGTGCGGCGGATCTGCCTCAGGCCAGACCATACTGGGTGGGGTTATTAATTTCAGTGGGCATGATATGTCGGCAGGAGTCCGGGTGATTTTGAGAGTGCCCTTATTAAAGCTAGGGACACAGAAACAAAGAAAGAACTTAGGGTAGAAGAAGCAACAGGAGAGAAGAGGAGAGCGCTCCGGCCCCTTGGAAAGGTTATGGGAAAGCAGGGTGCCAAGCTGGGCCTGCAGTTAGCTCACTGGGATGTCAGAGACAAGGGGGAAACGGAGACAGGGGCTCAGCCAGTGTGGCTCAATAGTTGACCGTCAACCTACAAACCAGGAGCTTGTGGTTTGATTCCTCGTCAGGGAAAATATCTGGGTTGCCTGATCGATCCCTAGTGTGGGGCATTGCAGGAGGCAGCTGATCAATGACTCTCTTCATTGATGTTTTTATCTCTCTCCCCCTCTCCCTTCCACTTTGAAATCAATTGAAAGTATGTTTTAAAAAATTAAGAAAAAATATTAGAACTGACATATATATATAATAGAAACAAGAAAGGCAAAAAAAATTAATATCATAACTAAGAACTGATGTTTTTGGTTTTTTTTATTTTATTGTTTGTTAATCCTTTCCTGAGGATATTTTTTCCATTGCTTCAGAGAGAGTGCAAGGGAGGGAGGGAGGCGGAGAGAGGAAATAGAAACACAGATATGAGATACATTGACTGGTGGACTCCTACAGGGGATGGGAAATGAGCCCACAACCCAAGTACATGCTCTTGACCAAGAATTGAAGTTGAGACCTTTGGATCCCTGGGCCAATGTTCTAACGATTGAGAAACACCAGGTAGGGAGAGCTGTTTTTTAATAAGATGCCCAAAATTGCCAAAACATTAGTTAGGCTAAAACAAGAGAAACAAGATTCTGAAAGGGCGAGGGCTAGGCCCTCCATCTTGCCCCAGGGTAAGGGCTACGCCCTCCATCTTACCTTGGCCACGTGCTTGGCAAGGAGCTTCTTCCCGGAAGTCTAAGACTCTGCTAGCCACACCCAGGAACAAGACACCGACTTGCTCCTGGCCAATCGGCAGAGCACAGTCCTTTCTCCTCCCCTTACTCCAACCCCCTATAAAACCCGTCTCCACACAGAGTTATCGCTCTCAGCCACTTGGCTCGGCGTTGTGTCGGTGAGTGTGGTGGACGGGGAGCTCAAGCAAGCTTGAAATATAAAGGACTCTTTGCTTTTGCATCGGACTGGCTGGCTCCCTGTTGGTTTCTTGGGGATCCTGAAATCTGGGCATGACAGATTCAAGTAAACAAACACAGAAATGAAAGACATAACACCCGACACTTTGAACCACAACGCATCATGAGTTGTTGGGAGATGACATGGCACTGCACACAGAAAATTGTCAAGATTCCACTATAAACTTCTGAAGTTAATAAGCAAATTCAGAACAGATACAGGACACAAAAAGAAGCATACAAATATCACTTCCATTTTTATACACTAACAACAAAATTTTTTAAAATATATTTTTATTCATTTCAGAGAGGAAGGAAGAGGGAGAGAGAAATAGAAACCTCCATGATGAGAGAGAATCATGGATCGGCTGCCTCTGCAAGTCCCCCAATGGAGATCGAGCCCACAACCCGGAAATGTGCCCTTAATCGGAATCGAACCCGGGACCTTTCAGTTTGCAGCCCAATGCTCTAACCACTGATAGGGCACAACACAATTTCTGAAAATAAAATGAAGAAGGCAGACCAATTTACAATACCATCAAAAACAATAAAACACTCAGAAATAAATTCAAACAAAAAGTTGAAAGGTCTGTACGCTGAACACAGTGATGAAAGAAATGGAAGAAAACACAAACAAATGGAAACAAATCCTGTATTCTTGGTTTTGAAGACTTAATATTGAAATGTCTGCGCTACATAAAACAATCTACAGATTGAATGCAACCTCAATCACAATTCCAATCGTCTTTTACACAGAAGATTAAAAATGAATCATGAGCCCTAACTGGTTTGGCTCGGTGGAGCCTCAGCCTGCAGACTGAAGGGTCCCGGGTTCGATTCCGGTCAAGGGCATGGACCTGGGTTGCGGGCACAACCCCAGTGGGGAGTGTGCAGGAGGCAGCTGATCGATGTTTCTCTCTCATCGATGTTTCTAAATCTCTGTCCCTCTTCCTTCTTCTCTGTAAAAAATCAATAAAATATATTAAAAAAAAAAAATGAATCATGAGCCCTAACCGGTTTGGCTCAGTGGATAGAGTGTCGGTCTGCGGACTGAAGGGTCCCAGGTTCGATTCCTGCCAAGGGCATGTACCTGGGTTGAGGGCACATCCCCAGTAGGAGGTGTACAGGAGGCAGCTGGTCGGTGTTTCTCTCTCATCGATGTTTCTAACTCTCTCTCTCTCTCTCCCTTCCTCTCTGTAAAAAATCAATAAAATATATTTAAAAAAAAAAATACTTCCCTTCGAGGGTTGACTACAGTAGGGATTGTGGCTGCAGTTAGAGAAAAGGGGATTGCCAATGACCAAGCCCAACCAGACACAGCCACTGCCCGGGAAACTGGGGAAGCAAGTGGGGCCCACAGCACACAGTGAGAATGAAGCACGCTTTCACGAAAGGTGGTAGGAGGAAAGGTGAAGCCGAGTCCAGGTCCCTACGGAGAGGGAGGGTCTTTTTTTGTTGTCGAAGTGAAAGTTTGTTAAACTTTAGGACAAGGAGGAAAAAAGAAGGAACCTTAAAAACAGATCAGGAGCCCTAACCGGTTTGGCCTGTGGACTGACAGGTCCCGGGTTCGATTCCGTTGAAGGGCATGTATCTTGGTTGTGGGCACATCCCCAGTAGGGTGTGTGCAGGAGGCAGCTGATCGATGTTTCTCTCGCATCAATGTTTCTCTTCTTTTTTTTAAAAAAATGTATTTTATTGATTTTTTACAGAGAGGAAGGGAGAGAGATAGAGAGTTAGAAACATCTATGAGAGAGAAACATCGATCAGCCGCCTCCTTCACACACCCCACTGGGGATGTGCCCACAACCCAGGTACATGCTCTTGACGGGAATCGAACCCGGGACCCCTCAGTCCGCAGGCCAACGCTCTATCCACTGAGCCAAACCGGTTTCGGCAATAAAACATATTTTTAAAAAATATATTTTAAAAAAAGAACAGATCAGGGGTTAGCCAAAGGGTAGTTGCCGCTGGCCATAGCTGCCTGGGGGCAAGTTTCCTCAGGACCCTCAGAGCTTCAAACAGAAGAAACAAAGTACAATCCTGAGTTAAGGGGGGGTGCGGGCAAGTTCAAAGAAGAAGGAACCAGGAGAGCGATGGTCTTACCCTGTGAGGATACGAGAGCAAAATTCTCCAGCATCACCTCCAGGTATAGGCGTCTCCGAGCCTCATCAAGGAGGCGCCATTCCTTCCTGGAGAAGAACACGGCGACATCCTCAAAGGCCACACCGACCTGTCGGAATGAATAAACCTGAGTCGGGAAAAGTCTGTCGGAGAACCCACAATCCTCCTCTTCCCCACGACCCACCACCTCCAGGGCCCCCAGTTCTGAGAAGACCGACCCAGCCCTGGTGCCCGTGCTGCCTGCTCTCTCATCACAGTCCCATTAACCACTCTCATCACCCTCACAACAAGAGGCAGGACAAGGGGAAGGGGAGGGGAGGGGGGCAGGTCAATGCCTCCTAAGCTCTGGGCCCAGCCAGAAGGGCTCCGTCATTCCCGCCCCGCAAATCCACGGGGATGTCCCAGATCATTCCTGCAGGACGCAGCAAAACATGGGCTGTGCGTCACCCTTAGATCCACACTCCAGCCCTAACTGGTTTGGCTGAGTGGATAGAGGGTCAGCCTGTAGACTGAAGGGTCCCAGGTTCAATTCCGGCCAAGGGCACATGCCTGTATTGCAGGCTCGATCCCCAGTAGGGGGTGTGCAGGAGGCAGCTGATCAATAATTCTCTCTCATCATTGATGTTTCTATCTCTGAAATCAATAAAGAAATATATATATTTTTTAAAAATATATTTTTATTAATTTTTTACAGAGAGGAAGGGAGAGGGATAGAGAGCGAGAAACATCGATGAGAGAGAAACACCGATCAGCCGCCTCCTGCACACCCCCTACTGGGGATGTGCCCGCAACCCAGGTACATGCCCTTGACCGGAATCGAACCCGGGATCCTTCAGTCCGCAGGCCGACGCTCTATCCACTGAGCCAAACCGGTTTCGGCAAGAAATATTATTCTTTTAAAATAAATCCACACACAGGCACCCAGGACCATCAGCTCAAACATCCTCTAGTCTGCACACCACTGTGCAACCTCTAGCTGCTTCCCATCTTCACACCCCAGGGTCCCTCCCTCAGCTCTGCCTGCCTCGCCCTGGTGCACAAAAGAGCTACCACTTTTTAAAATTTTTCTTTATTGATTGAATTATTACATATGTGTCCTTATCCCCACATTACCTCCCCCCAAACCCCCACTCATGCCCTCGCCCCCTGGTGTCTGGGTCCATGGTTTAGGCCTATATGCATTCATACAAGTCCTTTGGTTGATCTCTCCCGCAAAAGCCACCACTTTTTTGTTTTATAATTAAATCTTTATTGTTCAGATTATTACAGTTGTTCCTCTTTTTCTCCCCCATAGCTCCTCTCCACCCGGTTCCCACCCCACCCTCTGCCCTTACCCCCCCTGCCTCCCCCTCCCGCACTGTTCTCATCCATAGGTGTACAATTTTTGTCCAATCTCTTCCCACACCCCTTCCCCCCCCCCCCCCGAGAATAGTCAGTCCATTCCCTTTCTATGACCCTGATTTTATTATAATCACCAGTTTATTCTGTTCGTCAGATTATTTATTCACTTGAATTTTAGATTCACTTGATAGATGTGTATTTGTTGTTAAGCGCTACCACGTTCGAAAAATTTCTTTATTGATTAAATTATTACATATGTGGCCCTGACCGGTTTGGCTCAATGGATGGAGCGTCGGCCTGCGGACTGAAGGGTCCCGGGGTTCGATTCCGGTCAAGGGCATGCACCTGGGTTGCGGGCACATCCCCAGTGGGGGGCGTGCAGGAGGCAGCTGATTGATGTTTCTAGCTCTCTATCCCTCTCCCCTCCTCTCTGTAAAAAATCAATAAAATATATTTTTAAAAAATTATTACATATGTGTCTTTATCCCCACTCATGCCCCCCACCCCGTGTCTGTGTCCATTGGTCAGGCCTAGACGCATGCATACTAGTCCTTTGATTCATCTCTCCCCCAAGACCTACCACTTTTTAAAATATATATATTTTATTGATTTTTAAATATATTTTATTGATTTTTTACAGAGAGGAAGGGAGAGGGACAGAGAGTTAGAAACATCGATGAGAGAGAAACATCGATCAGCCGCCTCCTGCACACCCCCTACTGGGGATGTGCCCGCAACCAAGGTCCATGCCCTTGACCGGAATCGAACCCGGGACCCTTCAGTCCGCAGGCCGACGCTCTACCCACTGAGCCACACCGGCCAGGGCAGGAGCTCCCACATTTGCAAGCCTCCCTCCCGGGCCTCCCTCCCCGATTTCAGCCCCACGAGTCCCGCTGCTCGCGGGGTGTTCCCACTCGCTGTTCCCCGGGGAACCCTCAGCCCCGGCCCCGCTCCCACCCCCGTCACCCCGGGTGTCACCCACGGGCGCCTCGCGGTCCTGTCGCGGGGCTCGGGCTGCAGGAGGGGAAGGGCGCCCGCACCCCCATCCCTGGCTGCGGGGTTGGGTGAGGGAGGCGGGGAGGCCCCGGGTGCGCGTTCACCTCGGCCGGTCGCCCCGGAGCGGCCTCCGCCATCGGGCTCGGCGGGCAGGGGCGGCGGTCCCCTCCCGCCCGGAAGCGGGTGCCTCGGGGCTCCGTCCGTCCGTCCGTGCGGCGGGGGCCGCGCCTCCTCTGTTCCGTCGCCTCAAAACCCCACAGAGAACCCCAAAGACCAAAGACCGAACAGGCTCCCCGGGGAGGAGGCCGGAAGCCCATGTGGAAAAATCCCGGAAATGGTTTCCTGCCGATCTCTCCCGGGCAGGACACCGCGCACGGCCTTCTGGGTACTGTAGTTCCAGACGCTCCAGGGCCCACAAGCTCACAGCTAGGACATTAGCCCCTGGAGGGATCCTGGCAGCGGTTCTCAGCCTGTGGGTCGCGGCCCCCTTGGGGGTCCAACGACCCTTTCACAGGGGTCGCCTAAGATCATCGGAAAACACATCTATAATTACATATTGTTTTTGTGATTGATCACTATGCTTTAATTATGTTCAATTTGTAACAATGAAATTGGGGGTCACCACAACACTAAGGAACTGTATTAAAGGGTCGCGGCATTAGGAAGGTTGAGAACCCCTGCTGCAAAGTGAGGCTGCTCCCTGGAGGGAAGGGCTGGCTCCTGGCTCCATTCTGACCCCATCCACCTGGAGACTGGTTACTGGCTCAGCCCCACAAGTCTGTGCACAATCCTCTCCTTAAATGCAAATGGAAGTCCACATGTTACCTGTGCTTCAGAACAACAGGCTATTTTTAAAACATATATATGTTGATTTTTTAATGTTTTTTTAGAACATCTTAAATTTTTTTTTTTATACTTTATTGAGAGGAAGGGAGAGGGATAGAGAGTTAGAAACACCGATCAGCTGCCTCCTGCACACTCCCTACTGGGGATGTGCCCACAACCCAGGTACATGCCCTTGACCAGGATCGAACCTGGGACCCTTGAGTCGGCAGGCCGACGCTCTATCCATTGAGCCAAGCCGGTGAGGGCGAATTTTGTTTTTTAACACGATAAATCAATTATGGCTGTGTAAACTCATTTGAGTGTCATCTTGCTATGCCAAGGTTATGGGTTCGAGCTCCGGTCAGAGCACATACAAGCATAAATAAATGGAACAACAAATTGATATTTTTCTCTTTCACTATCTGACATCTTCTCTAATGTGAATAAATTAAAATTTACTTTTGGCCAGGTCCCTCAGTTGGTTAGAGTGTCATCCCAAATTGCCAAGTGGTGGGTTTGATCTCTGGTCAGGGCACATACAAGAATCTACCAGTGAGTGGATCAATAAGTGGGGGAAACCCTGGCTGAGTGACTCGGAGCAACCTTCTGTACAAGACAAGTTTACGGGTTCGGTTCTGAGTCAGGGCACATACCTGGTTTGCAGGTTTGATCCCTAGTTGGGACACATAGGGAAGTCAACCTATCAATGTTTCTCCATTTTTCTCAGTAAGAATCAATACACACACACACATACACACACACACACACACGAATCAATACACATATCCTCCGGTGAGGATTAAAAAAAAAGGGGGGGCGGCCTAGCCAGTTTGGCCCAGTGGAGAGATGTGTAATGAAGGGTCCCATGTTTGATTCTGGTTTAAGGCACATGCCCGGGTTCCAGGCTCAATCCCTAGGAGGGAGCGAGCAGAAGGCAGGAGATCAATGATACTCTTTCATCATTTGTCTGCCTCTCTCTTTCTCTCCCTTTTTCTCTGAAATCAATAAAAAAATATATTTTTAAAATGGAGCAGCAACAACAAAAAGTCAATATTTCTTTCCCTCTCTTTCTCAAATCAATAAACAAAAATTTAGAAATAATAAATAAGAATTTAAAAGACACTATAGCCCGGCTGTCATTGCTCAGTGGTTGAGCGTTGACGTATGAATCAGGAGGTCACAGTTTGATTCCTGGTCGGGCACATGCTCACATAGCCTGTGTGAAAAACAAAATTCCTGCTGATCCTAGAAACAGGTGAAGTTGTCATCCCAGCTAAGTTTTGAAAATGATGTCTAAGTCTTCGAAAACTCATAGCATTCAGGCTTCTCACGAGTACGGGAAAACTCTGCAGTCTTTCCTAAAAGGAAGGGGGTAAGCAATGCAAATTTGGTGAAAAGTACTGAGCTAATTCCCCCACCATACTCTACCCTTGGAGGTAGAGAAAGGTTCAGACCAGAGTAAAAACTGTTCACGTCTTCTTCATACTTATAGAGCCCAAATATGCTTACAAACTACCCCACAAAGACAACATCCAAAATTAGAGAGGATTTAAAACAAGAAGGCTTTTATTATGTTAAAGACCCAAAGGACATCGACCCAACCAATCTTCTGACAGTGGCATCGACAGTGGTAATATTCACCAGAGGTATCTACGAAATCATCAATCATCTTCTTTTTTTTTTTTTTTTGGTATAGCAAAGGTGGAGATTTATTGAAGAACAAGTACGGACTCCCACATGGGTAGGGGGTAAGGGTCCCACTGAGTTCCTTTTTCCAATCATCTTCTTAAAAATACTTTTTTTTTTTTCCTGGAAGCTGCCAGCTGAACTCAGATGATGTTCTCTGGGGTCAACAATGGGTAAGGTCCCAAACAGAGAAAATGAAATGCAGATCTCCTAAGGGTTCACGTTACTCCTAATTTCCTTTAACTAATAAGAGAACAGTGTCAGCTTACCTGAGGACAATAGGATGGTGACTGATGAAAACTGTGGGGACCTGCTCAGTGTTTGCACAGGTAAAATGGATTCTGTCACAGAAATCTGCAGTGATATCAATCTGCACTAAGCCCTGGGCAGGTTAGAATGGATAACATAAGCAGGTTAGCATGCTTCCCATGTAACTAAACATGGAAAATCTTCCTACTGTTGGGAACGGGATTTATGAGATGAAAGTCAGAAAACTGAAGCCTGAGTTTCGTCCAGTGTGCTTAACACATTGTTTGCAGGTAGTTTTTATCGCGCGCTAACAGGTGGCGCGGGCGATTTTCGCGCAAATGGCAACGTTCAGTAAAATTACAATAACTTTAGTTTTACATTTTTTTTCAATGAAACTTTTTGTGATTTACTATAAAATGTATACTGAATTATTTTTCTTAGAATCGCACTGAATGCGTGGCGAGGCAGAGAACTGTGTGAAGGGATAACTCTACGCAGTTGAATAGATTACCGTTATACCTGGAAGTACAGACATAATTCACCATTGTATGTGTTAGAGACCCAAATTTTGTCCTTTGGAATTCGTATATCTGCATGTTAGCATCCCTTTAGAGCAATAAAAAAGTATAAAAATAAACGTATTCATAGGTTAGCAGCATTCTACTGCTAGCCTATAAAAAACGTATCAATACCTGTCCCACACTCTACTACCAGTCAACGTAAAACGTATAAATACGTTTCCCGCATACAATGTGTTAACAGGGAACAAAGAAAGTACATTTCCTACACATCTAAGAACTTACTCTAATGTGTACTTTCATGCGTCCAGAAGTTAGGATTTTGGCTAAAAGATTACCCACATTCACAGCACTCAAAGAGCCTTTCTCCTGTGTGAACTTTCATGTTGAAGAAGATGAGTTTTCCTTATAAAAGATTTGCCACAATTTATGCACTCATAAGGCCTTTCTCCAGTGTGAACTGTCTGGTGGCGACGGAGTCCAGTGCCATACAAAAAAGATTTCCCACATTCCCTGCACTCATATGGCCGATCCCCAGTGTGAACTCTCTGATGATACTGGAGTCCAGATCTACCGGCAAATGATTTCCCACAATCTGTGCACTCATGTCTTTCCCCACTGTGAACGCTCTGATGATAATTCAGTCCAGAGGGACTGCAAAACGTTCTTCCACAGTCATTGCACTCATATGGCCTTTCTCCAGTGTGAGCTCTCTGATGACGACGAAGGTGGGATATTCTGGTAAAAGGTTTCCCACATTCCCTGCACTCATATGGCCGTTCCCCAGTGTGAACACTCTGATGATACAGGAGTCCAGATCTACCGGTAAATGATTTCCCACAATCTGTGCACTCATAAGGTCTTTCCCCAAGGTGAACCCTCTGATGATAATCCAGTCCAGAGGCACTGCAAAAAGTTCTCCCACATTCACTGCACTCATATGGCCTTTCTCCAGTGTGAGCTCTTTGATGACGACGAAGGTTGGATATGCTGGCAAAAGATTTCCCACATTCAGGGCACCCATAAGGCCTTTCATCAGAGTGAACTCTTTTATGAAGATGAAGGCTATACATTCTGGTAAAATATTTCCCACATTCACTACACTCATATGGCTTTTGTTCCTTGTGAATTCTCTGGTGTTGAATGAGGCAGGAACTTTGGCTAAAGAATTTCCCACATTCACCACACTCGTAAGGCTTATCTCCAGCATGAACTCGACTGTGTCGGATAAGGATCGACCGATATCTAAAACGTTTCCCGCACTCACTGCATTCATATGGCTTTTCCAACGAGTGGACTTTCTGATGATCACGAAGGTCGGAGATTCCTTTAAAACAGTTTTTACTTTCAGGGCTCACAACACACTGCCTTCCAGTATGGACAGCTCGGTCTGGAACAAGTGTGTCGTTGCAGCCAATGGCTTTTTTAGATTCTTTCTGGCAAAGGAATTTTTCCCCGTTTTGAAATGTTACCTGAGACAAGGGGAGTTCACGTGGTTTGTCCCTGGTAAGAGGAGCCTGTTTCTGAAGTTGTCTTGAGGCAGTAAGGATGCTGTGTCCAACCTTCCGACCGGTAAAAAGCTTCTGGGACACACTGACTGTGCTGCTCTTCACTACAGAGTTCTTGTTCATACCTCTTATCAAACACTCTGCTCTCACGTCCTGCCCATGGCGCTGGTGCAACTCGGCACTGAAATAAAATGGTTTTGCACATGCCCCACACCTCAAGAATTTCAAACTGTGCTGTGTTCCCTGTTGCTCAACAAACTGGAAAATGTCCCTCAAGACGGCACCACAACTCTCACAAGGGTGACTCTTCTGAGAAGGCACAGTTCCTTTGATCCTCTTGGCCTGTGACACTCTTACAGAAACGTGCTGTTCAATGGACGCCTCCAGACCCAGTGTTCCACAGCAGCAACCTGAACAAAAGGAATCGCTGAGTAAATTACACGTTGAGTTGATGGCCAAAGGTTATCTCACCCAGCCGTCGTGTCTCAGTGGTTGAGGGTGGCCGATGAAGCAGGAGGTAATGGTTCGATTCCTGCTCAGGGTGCATGCCCGGGTTGTGGGCCACATCGCCATTAGGGAGTATTCAGGAGGCAGCCGATCAATGATTCTCTCCCATCATTGATTACATTTCTCTATCTCTCCCTTCCAATAAAAATCAATGAATATATATTTTTAAAAGGATGAAAAAAAGGTAATCTCATTACAAATGTCCATCTCTCGCACGTGGAATGATTCTATGTATTGATTTTCAAGAGAAACGACATAGAATCTGAAGAAATGGCTTTTATACATTAAGTGGTAATTAAATGGGGAGAGGGGAATTCAAGAAAAGAGGAACGTGGTTATAGGATGGGACACAAAATAATGAGGATCAATCTACTAGCTGTTCCTCTGCAAATCGCATCCTCCAGGACGTTTCCTGCTAGTTCCATAACAATTTGTAGTAGAATGTGAATGTGGCCCTCCCAATTGGAGTCAGTGTTTGAGCATCAAATTACGAATGAGGAGGTTAAGGTTTGGTTCCTGTTCAGGGACAAGCCGGAATTTTATTTTTTATTTTTAAACATATTTATTGATTTTTTACAGAGAGGAAGGGATAGGGATAGAGAGTTAGAAACATCGATGAGAGAGAAACATCGATCATCTGCCTCCTGCAAACCCCGCAGTGGGGATGTGCCCGCAACCAAGGTACATGCCCTTGACCAGAATTGAACCTGGGACCCTTCAGTCTGCAGGCTGACGCTCTATCCACCGAGCCAAACCAGCCAGGGCCAAGCCAGAATTTTAAATCAATCTTCAGTGTGGGGCCTGCAGGAAAACGGCAGTCAATGATTCTCTCTCTTCACTGATTTTTCTCCCTCAACCTCCCTTCCTCTCTGAAATAATTAAAAATATATTTGAAAGGAAAGAAAAAAAAAAGAAATGGGAATGTACACAAGCCCATAAAAATTAACTGAAAAGGAGCGAATGATGTTCCAGGTCAACACAAAGATACGTGCATATCCAAAGTTCTGCAGGCAGCAGTAAAGTGAGAGAGAGGGTGGCAGACTGGGTGAGCTAACCCACGTGGAAATGGCAGGGGTCAATATACAAGGGTTGAAGATGCCTCAGTTATCTGCGGAGCTTTCACTAGTGTGACCCTAGTGGCCTGCTCTGTGATGGACCTTGGGAAACTTTGTTTTAGGAATCACGAGTACCTCCTGCAACATCGGTGAAACCACCACACCTTACACATCAGAGGAACCTACAGAGCATGTCGGCGTGAATTCCAATAAAAACTCCATGGCCACAACCTTCCCCATGAAGGTAACAAAAATCAAGAAGATAACAAACTTAAGTAATATGCACCCAAGGACAGAAAAACTAAGTACATTAAGCAAATAATATCAGATCTGAAAGCAGAAAAAAGGTTAATAGAGAACTTCAATATTCTCCTTTCACAAAGTCTAGATCAGTGGTTCTTAACCTGTGGGTAGCGACCCCTTTGGCGGTTGAATGACCCTTTCACAGGGGTCGCCTAAGACCATCAGAAAACACATATAGCATATCAGATATTTATATTACGATTCATAACAGTAGCAAAATGACAGTTATGAAGTAGCAACGAAAATAATTTTATGGTTGGGGGTCACCACAACATGAGGAACTGTATTAAAGGGTCACGGCATTAGGAAGGTTGAGAACCACTGGTCTAGATCGTCCCATCTAAAATGAGTAAGCAATTGACGTTTGATTCCTCTTTAGAGGAACCCTAATCCTGAATATATAGAGGGAATTATATCCAAATGCGGCAGCAGAGGCCTTCTTGTCCAGCCACACATGAAACATTCTCTCCGTACATCAAGGTGTTACCAAAAGGGGACCAGGGCACAGCAGGTCTGCCTCAGACCAGACTATCCTGGGTGGGTTCTTGAATTAGAGGAGGAAAGATCTGTCAACAGGAGGCTAGGTGACCTGTGAGTCCGCACTTCTTAAAGCGAAGGACATAGAAACGGAGAAAGAACTTAGGGTAGAAGCAGCCACAGGAGAGAACAGGAGAGAGCCTGGGCTGTGCCCCTTGGAAAAGCTACTGGAAAGCAGTGAGCCAAGTGGGGGCTGTAGTTCGCTCAAGGGGAAGTGACCATCAAAATGGTAGAAGTGAGTCAGGACAGGCCTGCTGCTAGCTCACTGGGATGTCAGAGACAAGCGGGAAATGGAGAGCCCATTGTTCCTCTGGTTGCATATCTAGTGGGGACCCTTAAAGTTTAGCAAAAAGGCCAGCGCAGCGGACCCGGACCTGGAGCCCGATGGAGCGGGCCGAGGCCGGTGACGCGCGTGAGGACACCGAGGAGGAGGTGGAGGAGGTGGGGGCAGGGATGGCTGCCGTGGTGGCAGCGGCAGGAGGCGCTGGCCCGGTACTCCTGCCGGTGGCGGGCCTCTATCGGGGCCTGTGCGGTGCTCAGCCGCGCCCTGGGACTGGGGCTCGTGTCACCTGTGCAGCTGCGTGTGTTCCCGGTGCGCTGTGCCTCCCTCCAGGTCAGGGCCAAACTCTAGACCAGTGATGGCGAAGCTGTGACACGCGTGTCAGAGGTGACAAGGGAACTCATTATTTTGGTTGATTTTTCTTTGTTAAATGGCATTTAAATATATAACATATCAAAAATATAAATCTTTGTTTTACCATGGTTGCAAAGATCAAAAAATTTCTGTATGTGACACGGCACCAGAGTTACGTTGGGGTTTTTCAAAATGCTGACACGCAGGGCTCAACAAGGTTCGCCATCACTGATCTAGATGCTCCCACAGTTGCTATTCGTGTAGCTGGTTTGCAGCATCAGTAGATGTCAGGTACACTTAAACCCAAAGGTACAGTGCCTGCATATTTTTACTAGTAAATCATGGTTTGTGGCACCTCCTCTTCTAACTCTTGTCTTTTAGAATCTGTGTATTTGGGGGGGGGGGGGGGGGGGGGAATCAATGCAGTGTAAATAAATCAACTTTTTATAAGGAAGACAAAAATTTAGCAAAAAGTTAAAACTACAATCCTGAGCAAGGGGGGGGGAAAGGAGGGGGGGCGGGGAGATGCAGGCATGCTGAACGAACACACAGGAAAGCGATGGTCTTACCCTGTGAGGATACGAGGGCAAAATTCTCCAGCATCACCTCGAGGTATAGGCCTCTCTGGATCTCAGCAAGGAGGCGCCATTCCTTCCTGGAGAAGAACACGGCGACATCCTCAAAGGCCACACCGACCTGTCGGAATGAATAAACCTGAGTCGGGAACAGTCTGTCGGAGAACCCACAATCCTCCTCTTCCCCACAACCCACCACCTCCAGGGACCCCAGTTCTGAGAAGACCGACCCAGCCCTGGTGCCAGGGCTGCCTGCTCTGTCATCACAGTCCCATTAACCACTCTTATCACCCTCACAACAACAGGCAGGGCAAGGGCAAGGGGAGGGGAGGGGGGCAGGTCAATGCCCCCTAAGCTCTGGGCCCTGCCAGAAGGGCTCCGTCATTCCCGCCCCGCAAATCCACGGGGATGTCCCAGATCATTCCTGCAGGACGCAGCAAAACATGGGCTGTGCGTCACCCTTAGATCCACACACAGGCGCCCCGGACCATCAGCTCAAACATCCTCTAGTCTGCACACCACTGTGCAACCTCTAGCTGCTTCCCATCTTCACACCCCAGGGTCCCTCCCTCAGCTCTGTCTGCTTTGTCCTGGTGCACAAAAGAGCTACCACTTTTGCATGTATCCATCCCGGAGCTCTCCCCTGACCGTGACCCTGACCCTGACCCTAACCTTACCATGTGACCAGCTGCTCACTAGATATTTCCACTCACTGTTGAAATTTCTAAAAAATGACCAAAAGAGCCGAAACCGGTTTGGCTCAGTGGATAGAGCGACGGCCTGCGGATTGAAGGGTCCCGGGTTCGATTCCGGTCAAGGGCACGTACCTGGGTTGCGAGCACATCCCCAGTAGGAGATGTGCGAGAGGCAGTTGATCGATGTTTCTCTCTCATCGATGTTTCTAACTCTCTATCTCTCTCCCTTCCTCTCTGTAAAAAATCAATAAAAATATATTTTAAAAAAAAATGACCAAAAGAACCTACTGAAATTCTCCAACAAAATTAACCTTCTACCATCTTCCCCAGCCCAGTTGATAGGGCCAGCATCAGTTTGGCTGGTAGGACCAAAAACCCTCTCGTTGTCTTCATGTCCTCCCTTTCTCTGCTGCAGTTGTGTGGACAAAATCTATCCACCTGACAGATAACCTGAAAGGCTCAGGGAAGGCCGGGAGAGTGACCCTGCAAGCAGAGAGGTGACACAGCAACAAACTAAAACTATATTCTTACTTTTTTTATAATGTATTCTATTGAATTTTTATAGAGAGGAAGGGAGAGTGACAGAGATTTAGAAACATCGATCAGCTGCCTCCTGCACACCCCACACTGGGGATGTGCCCGCAACCAAGGTCCATGCCCTTGGCCGGAATCGTACCCGGGACCCTTCAGTCCGCAGGCCGACGCTCTATCCACTGAGCCACACAGGTGAGGGCTCACCGTGTTTTATACATCACAATCAAAGGAGGAGAGGTACATGTATTAGGTGAAATCCTTTGGTGATTGATCAGGGCAGCAGGAGAAAGCAAAGGGGTGGGGGACCCTCGGGAAATGGATAAAAAGTGAAATGCTAGACACAGACTTCCTGTGCTTTGCTGGGTAAAGGGTAGGTAACAGCCAACAATTAACGTGATGACCATAACAATGCAGGAGCTGATGGCCCTGGAGAATTCGTTTTTTTTGCCTCAGCGGGGAATCCTGGGGGTGGTTAATGGGCTGAAAAAGGGGGACGTATGTTATACTTTCAACCATAAAGATTTTTTAAATAAAAAAATTAAACAGCCGAAACTGGTTTGGCTCAGTGGATAGAGCGTCGGCCTGCGGACTGAAGGGTCCCGGGTTCGATTCCGGTCAAGGGCATGTACCTGGGTTGCGGGCACATCCCCAGTGGGGAGTGTGCAGGAGGCAGCTGATCGATGTTTCTCTCTCATAGATGTTTCTAACTCTCTATCCCTCTCCCTTCCTCTCTGTAAAAAATCAGTAAAATATATTTTAAAAAAATAAATAAATAAAAAATAAAAAATTAAACAAACAAAACATCGCAATGACCTTTGTCAGGGAAGATCCCGGCCCAGGACAGGGCTGCCCACCACAGGCTTCTTTTAGCTAAAGTTCTGATTTCAGACCATCCTTTTAGGTGACTTCCGGTCTTTGGGTTTGCAGGGCGGCCAGGCAGGTGAGCCCGTGGCCCCCTTTCCGGCCGCACCCGACTCCGGTCTGTCCCCTCCCGGGGGCATTGAAAACCCTTCCGAACCCAACACAGCCCTGGCCGGTGTGGCTAGGTGGATAGAGCCTCGGCCTGCGGACTGAAGGGTCCCGGGTTCGATTCCTGTCAAGGGCATGGATCTTGGCTGCGGGCGCATCCCCAGAAGGGGGCGCGCGGGAGGCAGCGGATCCATGTTTCTCTGTCCCTCTCCCTTTTTCTCTGTAAAAATAAATTAAAAAACCCACAAAAACCAACACAGCCCGAGCCCCCCTGTTCCCACCCCCCGGCCCCGCGGGCACTCGGAGCGAAGGCACAGCCTCTCCGCCTCCCACACGGACCCCAGGACTCCGCGTCCTCCCGGGTCAGCGGCCCCTGCGCTGCTCCCCGGGCGGCCCCTCAGCCCCTCACCCCGGGGGTCACCCCCCAGCGCCTGGCGGTCCCGACGCGGGGCCCGGGCTGCAGGGTCGGGAGGGGGCGGCGGGGAGGCCCCGGGACGCGCTCACCTCCTCCGGGCGCCGGGGCGCGGGCCCAGCCATCGGGCTCCGCGGGCGGAGTGGCGGGACCGGGACCGGGACCCCGTCCCGCCCTGAGCGGGTCCCTCGCGGGGTCGGGAGCCGAACCCCGTCGGCGGCGGGAGCAGCGGCCTTTCCCGCCGGTTTCCCCTCCGGCGCCTCCAGGCGGAGCTGCGGCTCCCGTCGCTCCGACCCGGTCAGGTGACCCTGAGGGGAGACGTGGCGCGAACTGGGGAAACCGGAAGTCCCGCCCTCGCCGCTGGGCTCTATGGAAAACGCCTGTCCTGGACCCTGATTGGCTCCCGGCCCTGCACTTCACGGAGGGCCTTCTGGGTAATGAGGTTCTGAGGTCCAGGTGGGGTGGTGAGCGGGCCTTTCCCCCCCAGCCTCCAGGACAGCGGTTCTCAACCTGGGGGTCGCGACCCCGTTGAATGACCCTTCCACAGGGGTCGCCTAAGACCATCGGAAAACACATAATTACATATTGTTTTTGTGATTAATCACTATGCTTTCATGATGTTCAATTTGTAACAATGAAAATACATCCTGCATGTCAGATATTTACATGATGATTCATCACAGTAGATGATTCATCACATGATGACATTATAGTTATGAAGTAGTAACGAAAATTAACTAATAATCTAAAAAAATAAAAATAAATTGAAAAAACAAAATAATGTTATGGTTGGGGGTCACCATAACATGAGGAACTGTATTAACGGGTCACAGCACTAGGAAGGTTGAGAACCGCTGCTCTAGGAGGAAATCTGGGACCCACCGCTAGGCATGCTGGGACATGACAGTCGCTGTGCCCAAGGGACTCCTGGGAAATGGCCACAGAAGGCGGTCATGGAGCCCCGGCCAGGGAGCTAGGTGGTTAGAACACCTTCCCGACGGGCCCAATGCAGCTTGGATCCCGGGTGAGGGCTCATAAATCAGCCAACGAAGGTGTCAATAAGTAGGACCACAAACCGATGCTTCTTCCTCCTTTCTCAGCAACTATAAAAAACCGCAAAGTAAACACTTTTTAAATATATATTTTGTTACTGATTTAGGAGCGGAAGGGAGAGGGAGGGAGATAGAAACATCCACGATGAGAGAGAATTATTGATCAGCTGCCTCCTACTTGCCCCCCACTGCAGATGTTGCTTTCAAGTTTGAGAAAATTCCAAACAGGCATCACCTCGCTAGACTAGAGGAAAGGCTTTCCTTGAGCAGAAAGGAAGTAAAATAAGAAAATTATTTAAATGGCAACCGCTTAAATAGTTGCCTCCGTTGTGAGAACCTCGTTTGTTATTTGTGACTGGTCTCTCTTAGGTGTCATTTCTTACCAGTGAGGCATTTACCAGATTTCCCACCGTCCACTCGTCGGCTGCGTGGCATTGGAGCCACCGCAGGCTTAGGGCATCCGTCTTGAATGACAGTCCCAAGCCCGAGAAGCAGGTCGCTTCAGTGTCTGAAGGTTCTGGGAATCGAGACCTTATACCAGCAAGCAGCTCGGCCCACTGCAGACACTCAGAGGGTGTCCCCTGGAAACGCGAGCTCAGCTGCCCTTGCTGAGTGAGCACATCGATAGCCCCATGGCCTGGAACCGGAGGTAACCGTCCTGGTGTTCACAAGTTGTCAAGGTTTCACCTCTGCACCGACCCTGCCCACCAGCACCACCTGGGACAGCTTAGAAATGCTGCTTGTCAGTACCAAGCCCAAACCTATGGAGTCACTGTGGGGGTGAGCCCCAAGAATCAGCGCTTTGAGGCACCTTTAGGTCGGGCAGATGGAGAGTAAAACGAATTGCACCTCTTGCTGTGGTTCCTGTGGACAGGGCACTGGAGCTCATGTGACAACCGTGAATCTCCTCGACAGCTGCAACATTTCACAACTGAGGTTACAAACGTTGGCAGGACACCTGACCTCAATAATCACCATTTTAAAAAACCACAAAGAAACACTTCAGCCCCGGCCGGTTTGGTTCGGTGGAAAGAGCGTCGGCCTGGGGACTGAAGGGTCCCGGCTTCAGCCCCGGCCAAGAGTGTGTCCCAGGGCTGCAGGATCAATCTGTGTCCTGACCGGAGCATGTGTCAAGGCAACCAATGAATGTGACCCTCTCACATCGATATTTGTCCCTGTGTGTCTCTCTCGCCCACTTCCATTCTCTAAAAAAAATCAATGGGAAAAATATCCTCAGGTGAAGATGAACAAACACAAACTTGCCCGACAGGTTTGGCTCAGTAGATAGTGTTCCCCGCAGACGGAAGGGCCCAGGTTCCATTCGGGACAAGAGCACATACCTCAGTTGCAGTTCCATCCCCAGCCCTGGTCAGGGCCCGTGCAGGAAGCAACCAATCAATGTCGCTCGTTCTCTCACTTTTATGTTTCTGTCTCTCCCCTTCCCTTCAACTCTCTAAAAATCAATAGGAAATATCCTGGGGTGAGGATTAACAAAACAAAGAAATTTAATACACAAAATGTCCAAATTTCAATTGTTTATTAATAAATTACAAGGCCAATGTATGAAAAAGAATGGTCATTTAAATTGCGTTTTGCACGTGCATAGATTGCAACTTAAATCTAGGAAGGTTGATGGGCAAGTCAAAAGTGTAACATATTTACACATCCTTGCTATATAAATGAACTCTGGGTAATTTTCAGTCTGCATGTTCAGGGATACCAGTTTCAATACGAACAGATGGCTCCAGGGTTGTTACACAGAACAGAAAGTTGCATATTCTCAGCACACTTTAAGGCAGTGATGGTGAACCTTTTGAGCTCGGCTTGTCAGCATTTGGAAAACCCTAACTTAACTCTGGTGCCGTGTCACAGAGAAATTTTTTGATATTTGCAACCATAGTAAAACAAAGATGTCTATTTTTGATATTTATTTTATATATTTAAGTGCCATTTAACAAAGAAAAATCAACCAAAAAAATGAGTTCGCGTCGGTTCGTCATCACGGCTTTAAGGACTTACTCAAGTGTGAAGTTTCTGATGATAAGAAGTCTGGAATGATTGATAAAAGATTTCCCACATTCACTGCACTCATAAGGCCTTTCTCCTTTGTGAAGTCTCTGATGATAAGAGAGAGTGTCACTATGGGCAAAGCATTTCCCACATTCACTGCACTGATAAGGCCTTCCTCCTGTGTGAACTCTCTGGTGTTTAACCATATTTGACCTCGAGCTAAAAGACCACCCACATTGACTACACTGATAAAGTCTTTCTCCTGTGTGCACTATCTGATGATTCTTGAGGATGAAACGCCAGGAAAACGATTTCCCACATTCACTGCACTGATAAGGCCTTTCTCCTGTGTGAATTCTCTGGTGTTGAACCATATTTGACTTCCTGCTAAAAGACTTCCCACATTGACTACACTGATAAAGTCGTTCTCCTGTGTGCACTCTCAGATGATTCTTGAGGTCAATACTACGGGAAAACGGTTTCCCACATTCACTGCAGTGATAAGGCCTTTCTCCAGTGTGAAGTCTCTGGTGTGTAATAAGCTAAGATTTTTGGGTAAAGCTTTTCCCACATTCACTGCACTGACAAGGCCTTTCTTCTGTATGTGTTTTCTGGTGTTTAACAAGGTAATATTGAAGGGTAAAAGATTTCCCACATTCACTGCACTGATGAGGTCTTTCTCCTGTGTGGATTTTCTGATGACTACAGAGTTTGGATCGAATTGAAAATGATTTCCCACACACACTGCACTGGTAAGGCCTGTCTCCAGTGTGACTTCTCAGATGGTAACGAAGCCCATATTGAGAGGTAAAAGATTTCCTACATAGACTACATTCATAAGACTTTCTTCCACTACGAACTATCTGATGCTGAGTGAGGGAAGACCGTTGGCTAAATGATTTCCGACATTCAAGGGAGTCATAAGGCCTTTCTCCAGAGTGAACTGTCTGTTGTCCAATGAGGATGCATCTACGGCTAAAACATTGTGCACATTCACGGCACAACTCACAGTATTCCCCAGTGTGACTTCTCCAGGGATAAATAAGCACAGATTTTGGGTGAAAGGACTTCCCACAATTGCTGCACTTGTACTGCCTTGGGCCACCGCGAAATCTTCGATGCTGATTGAATTTATCGCTCTTCACGAGCAGGGCCCTGTCCACACAGCTTCTGAAGGGCTTCTTTGCCAGGTGCTGCTTCTGGTGAATCTGGAAGTTTGCACCCAAATAAAATTGTTTCCTACCTACCCCACACCTGACCGCGTTCTGGCTGTGTGGTGTTCCTTGGTGCTCAGCCAACTGGAATATGTCTCTCAAGACGGGACCACAGCTCTCACAGAAGTGGGTCTTCAGGGAAGACACAGCCACCTTGGAGGGGCTGGACGGTGATCCTCCCACAGAAACACTCTGTTCACAGGGAGCGTCTGCATCCTCTGCTCCACAGCAGGGACCTGAACACAAATAAACGCTGGTGAAGTACAGGTTGGCTAAAGGAATGGGTTAATGCCATCACAAATGTATATTTACCATATGTAGAAATGAGTTTGTGGGATGCTGTTGAACAAAGGGAATTAAAATATGGCCACTAGGCATGACTAAAAGTATACTTCTTGTATGCGTTTAATGGTTATCAGATTAAAACTCAGTGCTGTAACTCTAAGATGTTTTAAGTAACCCTCATGGTGATCACAAAGCAAAAGAAATGAAGGAAAAGAAATGAATGCATACCACTATGGAAAAATAATTCAACCAGAGAGTTAGCAAGAGAGAAAAAAAAAAAAAAAAACGAAACAAAAAAAGGTACAAAACATGTACACAAAAGTTCACAAGACAGACAACAGAGGACGAGGGTGAGGGCAGGATTTGGGGGGTGGGAGGGGAAGGACACATTTGTAATACCTTAATCAATAAAGGGAAAAAAATAGTTAACAAGACGGCAATCCTCAAGTACTTAAAAAATTATCAAGTTATACACAGTAGCTTAACTTATTAAAAAAACAAGTTTCGCCCTAACCGATTTGGCTCAGCGGATAGAGCATTGGCCTGCGGACTCAAGGGTCCCAGGTTCGATTTCAGTCAAGGGCATGGACCTTGGTTGCGGGCACATTCCCAGTGGGGGAGATGTGCAGGAGGCAGCTGGTCGATGTTTCTCTCTCATCAATGTTTCTAACTATCTATCCCTCTCCCTTCTTCTCTGTAAAAAATCAATAAAATATATTTTAAAAAAACAAGTTTCAAACACGTTGCCTGAAAAAGTCTACAGTGTTAAGGACAGGAAGACTCTGAAGGTGAAGAAGTTGGATACAATAGTTCATGTAAACGGAAGTAAAAAGAGAATAGCCCACACTTATAACTAGCTATACTTATACCAGAAAAATAAACTTAAACTCAGAATACTAAGAAAGTCATTATCCTATCTAATAAAGAGGGAATGTAGTAATTGACCGTCACACCCTCACAAGATGGCAGTGCCCACAGCCAATAAAGAGGGAATATGCTAATCGACTGACACACCCGCAAACATGGCAACACACACAGCCACAAGATGGCGGCGCCCAGAACCAGAAGCCCGGACAGGGCGGCAGGCGCACGGCACAGCCAGGCCTGCCCCCAGGTGGGTCCAGCCACTCCGCGCACCTGCCTCTGGAGTCCCCCAGTCCCCTCAGCCGCCAGCTGCTCAGGGCCAGCCCCAGGCGCAGGCAAGCCTCAGAGGTCTGCTGCCCAGCCGCCCAGGGTGGGCCAAGGCTCAGGTAACCATGGCCGGCCGAGGCTTGCGCTGCCAACAGTGGCAGCAGGAGAGGTGTGATGGGGGTGTCGCCTCCCGCCCCTGAGGGCTCTTGGACTGTGAGAGGGGGCAAGCCGGGCGGAAGGATCCCCCTACAGTGCATGAATTTTCATGCACCGGGCCTCTAGTCTATATAATAAAAGCCTAAGTGACCTTTATGGGGGAACGACCAGAACATCTCGTTGCAATGATGCGCACTGACCACCAGGGGGCAGACGCTCAACACAGAAGCTGCCCCCTGGTGCTCGGTGGGCTCCCACAAGGATCATGGACGGCAAGCGCAGTGGTGGTGGCAGGAGCCTCTCTTGCCTCGGTGGCAGTGGTAAGCAGCAGCAAGCCAAATGGTACGGAGCAGCAAGCAGGTGGTAGGTAAGGAGCGAGGGGTCCTGGATTGTGAGAGGACGCAGGCCAGATTGAGGGACCATCCCCTCCTCCCCACGGCAAGAATGTCATGCACCAAGCCTCTAGTATAATGACAAAGAAACTGATTCGTCAAGAGAATAAAAACATTATACATTTTTTCTTTTGAACATGTTTTTACTGATTTTTTTCAAAAGAGAGGTAGGGAGGGTGAAACAATTATAAGAGAAAGATTGATTGGCTGCATATTGCCAATCCCTGGTTGGGGGCAGTGCAGGAGGCAGCAGAACAACATTCTCTCATATATTGGTATTTCTCTCTCTTTTTCTCTCTCTGAAATTAATTTTTTAAAAAGAAGTAAATAGCCCTGGCCAGTTTTGCTCAGTGGTTAACACCCTGGCATACGGACAAAAGGGTCATGGGTTCTATTCCTGTTCAAGGACATGTACCACAGTTTCAGCTTACTGAGCCATGGTAGGGGAGTGAGAGGGAGGCAACCAATCAATGTATCTCTCTCTCTCTTTCTCTTCCTCTCCTCCCTCCCTACCACTCTCTCTAGAAATCAATGGAAAAAATATCCTCAAGTGAGGATTAAAAACAAATAATAAATAAAATAAAAGAGGAGACATTATAACCATGCCACAGAAACACAAATATCTTTTTTTAAAAAATAGAATTTTACTGATTTCAGAAAGGAAGGGTAAAGGAGAGAGAGAGAGAAACATCAATGATGAGTGAGAATGATTGATCAGCTGCCTCCTGCACTCCCCCCACTGGGGATGGAGCCTGCAACCTGGGCATGAGACCTGACCCAGACAGTATGGAGTTTCCTCAAAAAATTAAAAATGGAACTCCCATTTGACCCCGTGATCCCACTTCTAGGAATATATCCCAAGAAAACAGAAACACCAATCAGAAAGGATATATGCACCTATATGTTCATAGCAGCACAGTTCACCATAGCTAAGATCTGGAAACAGCCTAAGTGCCCATCAGTAGATGAATGGATTAGAAAACTGTGGTACATCTACACGATGGAATACTATGCTGCTGTAAAAAAGAAGGAACTCTTACCATTTGCAACAGCATGGATGGAGCTGGAGAGCATTATGCTAAGTGAAATAAGCCAGTCAATGAAGGAAAAATACCACATGATCTCACTCATTCATGGATAATAAAGACCATTATAAACTTATGAACAAAAATAAATAGAGGCTGAGCTGCCTCAAACAGACTGTCAAACTACAGCGGGAAGACCGGGGAGGGTTGGGGGGCGAGAGGGGTGTGGTAAGAGATCAACCAAAGGACTTGTATGCATGCATATGAGCATAACCAATGGACATAAGACACTGGGGGGTAGGGGAGGCCGGGGGATTGTCAAGGGCAGGGAAAAAAAGGAGACATATGTAATACTCTTTGTAATACTTTAAGCAATAAAACAATTTAAAAAATAAAAATAAAAAAATAAAATAAAATCAGGAACAAGCCCTGGCTGGGGTGACTCAGTTGGTTACAGCGTTGTCCTGTGCACGTAAAGGTCACAGGCTGGCTTCCCAACGAGGTAACACACCCAGGTTTCGGGTTAATCCCATCAGGGTGCATACGGGAGGCAACCAATTGCTGTTTCTCTCTCACATCGAAGTTCCTTTCTCTTTTTTTTGCTCTCCCTTCCACTCTCTCTGAAAATAGATTCTCGCATAAGGATTAAAAAAACAAGTAAAAAATAAAATCAGGAACACGATAAGGATGTCCACTCTCCTCAGTTCTACTCACAATAGTCCTGGAATGCCTACCCAGAGTACTTAGGGAAGCAAAAGAAACAAAAGGCATCAAAATCAGAAAATAAATAAAACTGTTTACAAAACACAAGTTAATATATACATATAAAGCCCTAAATACCTATAGCATAAAACTGTCAGAACTAACAAATCAATTAGTAGAGTTGCAAGATACAAAATCAACATAGAGCCCAGCTTGTGTGGCTCAATGGTTAAGTGTTGACCTATGAACCAGGAGGTCACTGGTTTGATCATAGGCTGGGGCACATGCCCAGGTTTCAGGCTCGATCCCCAGTAGGGGGCGTACAGGAGGCAGCTGATTGATGTTTTTCTCTCATCCATGTTTCTATCTCTTCCTCTCCCTTCCTCTCTCTCTATGGTAATAAAAAAGCATATTTAAACAAACAAACAAAAATCAACAAAGAAAAATCAGTTGTGTTTCTACACACTAATAACGATATTTTTAAATAAGAAATTAAGCAAGCAATCACATAGACAAATAGCATCAAAAAACAATAAATATATACAAATTAATATAACCAAGAAGGTGAAAGATCTGGACACTGAAAACTAAAAGACATCACAAACAAATGGAAAGATATCCCATGTTCTGGATTGGAAAAATTAATATTGTTCAAATGTGCATACTACCCAATGGAAGTTATAGATTCAATCCAATTCCTATTAAAATTCAAACTAGACTTTTTCATAACAATAAAAAAAATCAAAAATTCCCATGGAACCTCAAATGACCACAATGCCAAAGCAATCTTGAGTATGATCAAGGTTAATGATACCACACTTCCTAATCTCAAAGTATGAAGCTACACTAATTAAAAAAAAGTATGATACTGACATAAAAGCAGACACAAAAAGAAATGGAATAAAGAGCTCAGCAACAGCCCTAGCCGGTTTGGCTCACTTACTATAGCCTTAGCCTGCGGACTGAAGGGTCCCAGGTTCCATTCCTGTCAAGGGCACATGCCCGGGTTGTGGGCTCAATCCCCAGTAGGGGGCGTGCACGAGGCAGCCGATCCATGATTCTCTGTCATCATTGATGTTTCTATCTCCCTCTCCCGCTCTTCTTTGAAATCAATAATAAAAAAAATTTTTTTAAAAAGGGCTCATTGCCGGAACCAGTTTGGCTCAGTGGATAGAGCATCGGCCTGCGGACTGAAAGGTCCCACGTTCGATTCCGGTCAAGGGCATGTACCTGGGTTGCGGGCACATCCCCAGTAGGAGATGTGCAGGAGGCAGCTGGTCGATGTTTCTCTCTCATGGATGTTTCTAACGCTCTATCTCTCTCCCTTCCTCTCTGTAAAAAAATCAATAAAATATATTTAAAAAATAAAATAAAATAAAATAAAATAAAATAAAATAAAAAGAGCTCATTAACTAGTCCTATGCATATGTAGTCAACTAATCCTTAACAAGGCACCAAGAACACACAGTGGGGGGTGGGGGGGAGATAGTACTTTTTTGGTTGTTAATCCTCATCTGAAGATATTTTTCCATTGATTTTTACAGAGTGGAAGGGAGGGAAGTATGGGGAGAGACAAAGGGAGAGAAACATCACTGAAAGAGATCAATTGGTTGCGTTCTGCACACATCTCAACAGGGGCAGGGGATCAAACCTCCAAACCAGGTAACTGCCCTAGAGCAGGAAGTGAACCCATCAGTACTCAGGCTGACACTCTAACCCAGTGATGGCGAACCTTTTGAGCTCGGCGTGTCAGCATTTTGAAAAACCCTAACTTAACTCTGGTGCCGTGTCACATATAGAAACTTTTTGATATTTGCAACCATAGTAAAACAAAGACTTATATTTTTGATATTTATTGTATATATTTAAATGCCATTTAACAAAGAAAAATCAACCAAAAAAATGAGTTCGCATGTCACCTCTGACACACGTGTCATAGGTTCGCCATCACTGCTCTAATTCACGAGCTACACCAGTCAGGGAAAAGTACTATTTTCAATAATATTCTGAATACTGGATACCTAATTGCAAAAATATGAAACCGGATGCCTTTCACCATTAACAATGAACTCAAAATGGATGGAAAAGCTAGCCGAAACCGGTTTGGCTCAGTGGATAGAGTGTCCGCCTGCGGACTGAAAGGTCCCAGGTTCGATTCCGGTCAGGGGCATGTACCTGGGTTGTGGGCACATCCCCAGTGGGGGCTGTGCAGGAGGCAGCTGGTCGATGTTTCTCTCTCATCGATGTTTCTAACTCTCTATCCCTCTCCCTTCCTCTCTGTAAAAAATCAATAAAAATATATTTAAAAGAAAAGCTAAATGTAACACATGAAAATGTAAAAACCCTTGGAAAAAGGGGATATTTTTTTATTATAGGCTTGGCAATGATTTTTTTGGATATGCACCGAAAGTACAGGATGCAAAGAAATCTACAGTAACCAAGTGGAATTACCTCCAACTAAAATGCTTGTGCACAGAAAGGGGAAAAAATCAACAAAACGGGAGTAAACATTTGCAAGCCATATATCTGATAAGGGGGTAGTATTTTCAAAATGTAAGGTACTCAAACGTCAAAGCAAAAGAACAATCTGATTAAAATAAGTGCAAAGGAACTCATTAAGTAGCTAACAGATCATATTTATGAAAAACTGCTCTTCCTCACGCATCATCAGGGAAGTGTAAATTCAAACAATGACATGTTGCCCCATACATGTGAGGAGGGAGATCACCAAAAAGACAAGCAGTGTTAGTGAACCTGCAGAGACTCGAACACTTGTACATTGTTGGTGGGAATATAGATTCTTTTTTTAAAAAATATATTTTTATTGACTTCAGAGAGGAAGGGAGAGGGTGAGAGACAGAAACATCAATGATGACAGAGAATCATTGATCAGCTGCCTCCTGCATGCCCCCTACTGGGGATCAAGCCTGCAGCCCAGGCATGTGCCCCTGTCCAAAACTGAACCCGGGACTTTTCAGTACACAGGCCAAAGCTCTATCCAGTGAGCCAAACCAGCTAGGGCAAGAATATAGATTCTTAAAGGCATAAAAATATGCCTTTATTTTATCTTGTGTTCTGTAAAGTTTTATTTATTTTCTGATTTTGATGCCTTTTGTTTCTTTTGCTTGCCTAAGAAAAAGAGCATAAAAATATCTCAAAAACCCTGGCTGTTTGGTTCAGTGGATAGAGCGTCAGCCTGGGGACTGACGGCTCCCAGGTTCGATTCCGGTCAAGGGCACATGCCCGGGTTGTGGGCTTGATCCCCACTAGGAGATGTGCGGGAGGCAGCCAATCAGTGATTCTCTCTCATAATTGATGTTTCTGTCTCTCTCTTCCTCTCCCTTCCTCATGAAGTCAATAAAAATATATATTTTTTAAAAAAACTCAAAAAATGCAAAGTAGAACTACTGTATAAGCCAGCAAACCTACTTCTTGGCATATACAGTGGGGCCTTGACTTACGAGTTTAATTCGTTCTAAGACCGAGCTCGTTAAGTAGCTCGTTAACTCAAATTACTCTGTCAATTCAATGCAAAAAATTGGCCAAGAGAAAGCTGGTATCTCAAAAAACTCGTTAGTCGGGACACTCATAAGTCAAGGTCCCACTGTATAGGAAGAAAATGAAATCAGAATGTGGAACACATATGTGCAATCTCATGTTCACTGCACCATTCTTATACACAATACCCAAGATATGGGAACAATGTAACCGTCCACCCATGAATAACTAAGGAAAAAAGAAACAAAAACGGATGGGAAACACACACACCCTAAAATATTATTCAGCCATTAAAAAGTAGAAGCTCATCCCAGCGCCACCAAAACAAATAAAACAAAGGAAGAAAAAAGAAATGCAGAAAGTGAATCTTGTGGGCATTATGCTACATGAAATAAGCCCGTCACAGAAAGATAAATACTATATGGTATCACTGAGGTGTGGAATCTAAACTAAAAAGTAGTTAAAACTCCTACAAACAGAATAGAATGTCAGGGCCAGGCAACCAAGGAAATGGGGAGCTATTGGCCAAAAGGTACAAACCTTCAGCTATAAGATAGGTAAGTTCTGAGAGTCTAATGTGGTGACAACTTGCAGTTAATAATCTACTTTACACTTAAAAACTTACTGGGAGAGTATATGTTAAGCATTCTTCTTTTTTTAAAAAGTTATTATATCAGGTGATGGAAATGTTCATTCACTTGACTATGGCAATTATTTCACACTCTAGACATACTCAGAATCAGCACATTGTACACGTTAAATATATACTGTTCTGCCCTGACCCGTCTCGCTCGGTTGGGTGTTGTCCCAAGCACTCAAGGGTTGCTGTTCGATTCCCCTGGTCAAGACACACACCCGGGGTTGATGGCTCCATTCTCGGGAGAGATTGTGTCGGAGGAAGCCAATCAATGTTTCCCTCTCAGATGGATATCTCTCTCTCTCCCCCTCTCCCTTCCTCTTTCTCAAAAAATCAATTAAAAGCCCTAACCGCTTTGGCTCAGTGGATAGAGCAGGGGTGGGCAAACTTTTTGTGAGTGCGTGCCAAAACCAGCAAAATCTCTGACTCAAAATTCTTCTGCGTGCCAACCCTAATTTTTTGAGAACATGTTACGCCTACTTGATATCTCTTAAGGTGTACGTATGTGAAGAGCCTTGAAGAAATAATAAAATTCATTCAAGCGACAAAAACACAGAGAGGAAGGGAGAGGGATAGAGAGTTAGAAATAATGAAAAATACATTTATTTTTTAATGTATACATGTACACTGGTAGTCCGACAGAAAACTTTATGACTCCGTTTGATATTATCAGTGGGACTTTTGCTGCTGCATCACCGATGACAGAGATTTTACATCAGGTTTATATTTCGTGACCTTCAGAGATATGCACACGCTACTACTTTCATCCGTCAGGCTACTCCTATTACGAGACTTAACAAAATTCATCACTGAGAACAAAGATTCACAAGCGTATGTGGATGAAACCAAAACACTGGCTGGATCTAGGAAGGCAGGGAGAGTTAAGGCAGAGGCATAGAAATTGCTCTTCCCCTCTCGTCAATCCATGTCTATGGTCTTTAAGATAACTTGTTATGTAAAATTATTTATTTATCTAAGATGCACCTACACTGAATTTTCTGAAAAATAAAAAAGTCGATATTAAGAAAAAAATTGTAAATGGGAGATTATAAGAGAGGGTTTCACATGCCAGCAAAAGTTACTGGTGTGCCATGTTTGGCACGCGTGCCAGGGGTTGCCCACCCCTGGGATAAAGCGTCGGCCTGCAGACTCAAGGGTCCTAGGTTCGATTCCGGCCAAGGGCATGTACCTTGGTTGCAGGCACATACCCAGTAGGGAGTGTGCAGGAGGCAGCTGATCAATGTTGCTCTCTCATTGATGTTTCTAACTCTCTATCCCTCTCCCTTCCTCTCTGTAAAAAAAAATCAATAAAGTCAATTAAAAGCCTTAAAAAATAGAATAAATAAATAACATTTTACAGATCAGCAATACTGGAACAAAAACAGAAGAAAAAAGGAAATCTCTCTTTTTTTGTTTTTTTTATTTCTTATTTCAAAATAACGTTAGGAACCGTGGAAAAGGTCTTGAAAAATAGCCCAAGGTCCAGGAAAATAGTGACCATGACCATGGCTGCAATTCCTCAAACAGGCAGGTCCTAGGAAGTGTTGGCTAAAGGAAGGGATCAAAAGAAGGACCATGGACCACTGGGCACTCCAGGTCTTACCCCCCCAGCATCCCTAGTGACTGTTCACACTCTCTGTCCCTGTGTGCACACCAATGGAAACAAAATAGTCTGAGAGGTCAGGGTCATACAAAGGCAGGGAGCTCAATCCACTTACCCGGACCAGCCTCCTGGGTCTCCTCAGACGGTAATAGGAGCAAGAAATAAAAATAGATGCTAAGCCATGGAGAAATGAGGGCTATTTGTCGTAACAGCCAGCATTAACGACCCTGACTAGTAAAGCAAACCAGTTCACCTCTTGGAGCCACAGTTTCCACAACTATAAGTAGGGATGATGTTTGGAGATTTAATGAAATAATGTATGTGGAAATATTTGGCACAGACTCAGGGCTCAACCAATGCTGGTTAAAAAGCAAAAAGAAGAAGGAAGAAGGGAGAAGGAAGGAAGGAGAAGGAAGAAGAAGAAAGGAGGAAGAAGAAGGGAGGTGGAGGGTAGGAAGAAGAGGAGGAGAAGGAGGAGGAGAGGAGGAGGAAGAGGAGGAGAAGAAGGAAAACCATTGATCTGGACACATTGCCCTGGCCATGGAGGGGGCAAGCATGGTGAACGGCATTAGGCTCACGGCATCCCGACCCTACGAGAAGAGTTCAGAGCAGCAGGTATTGGGGCTGCAGCAGAGAGAAGAGGGCAGGGCCTGGGGTCCACAGAGCAGCCTCTGGGGAAGGAGGGGGAGGCAGGGCAGAGACTAGTCCACGTCCTGGTGAGACGGTGAGAGTCTTACCCAGAGAGGATGCAAGTGCCAAGTTGTCCAGCATCACCTCGTGATACAGGCGTCTCTGAGCCTCGTCCAGGAGCCGCCACTCCTCCCGGGAGAAGTACACGGCCACGTCGTCAAAGGTCACGGGGTCCTGTCGAGATGGGGACAAAGGAAACGATACAGTTAGTCATTCTGAGACCCTCACAGTCCACCCCTCACACACCTTCCTGGCTCCTCCTCCTCCAAGGAGGCCTCCCTCCCAGGAGACACCAGGCCCTGGGGATCCTGACGTTGGCTCACTTATTAGGGTTCCATAGTGACTATGATTATCTTTTATTTTTAAAATATATTTTACTGGCCCTGACAGGTTTGGCTCTGGATAGAGCGTCGGCCTGCAGAAGGGAAGGTCCCGGGTTCGAGTCCAGTCAGGGGCATGTACCTTGGTTGCGGCTGATCGATGTTTCTCTCTCATCCATGTTTCTAGCTCTCTGTCCCTCTTCCTTCCTCTCTGTAAAAAAAATCAATAAAATATATTTAAAAAAATATATATATATATATATATAATTGATTTCAGAGAGGAAGGGAGAGGGGCTCCTATAGAAACATCCACGATGAGAGAGAACCATTGCTCGGCCGCCTCCTGCACCTGCCCAACTGGGGTTGGAGCCAGCAACCCGGGCACGTGCACTGACCAGGGATCGAACCTTCACCTCCTGGTTCATAGGTCGGAGCCCAACCCCTGAGCCACAGTGACTGTGCTTAGCCCTCAGCCAGGACAGCCGGGACACGGAGATGCCCCCCGAGCTGCGGGCCAGGCCTAGGGGCCCCCTCCCGCCTGCAAAGCAGCTCCCTGTGGACGCAGCCAGAGGGGGCGCTGCTGCACCGGGTCCCCGCACCAGGGCCTCGGCACCACCGGCTCACAGAGCCTCCCCGCGGGCACCCGGATCTGCACCCGCCGCCTATCCATCATTCCACGCGAGCGACCCATGGGGAGCCACACCCACTTCCCTGGGCGGGACGTTCCAGCCACGCCCACCACGACGCCTCTGCCGTTCGCTCCAATCGCGTGCGAGCGCGCGCTCGAGAGGCCAGCAACTAGCAAGTGCAGAGGAGACCGGAAGTCCCACCCCCAAGGACGCACGCCAGGAAAGGCCTTATCAGGATGCCAATGGCTGCGTTCGCGTGGCCTTCTGGGTAATGTAGTTCCTAGCACACTCTCCTCCGGCTACCGTCCCTGTCCCACCCCCTGGACGCACGCCAGGAAACGTCCTATAAAGAGGTCAATGGCCCGGTTCGCGTGGCCTTCTGGGTAATGTAGTTCCTAGCACTTTATTCCCCAGCCCCGCGGACTCCCTGCCCCGCGTCACAGGCACCTCCACCCTCACCCGTGTCCGTGTTCACGGCGCCCGGTGACTCACACGCTCCACACCGTCGGCCGCGACCCCCGCCCCGGGGAGCCCCCAACAAGAGCCGCCCCGAAGGAGGCGCGGAGTCCGCCCTGCGCCCTCTTTTCCGTTCCCCCATCAGGCGCCAACACCCACTTTCTATCGGGAGCGGACCTGCTGCGCCCCAGGAGCCCCGACCAGCCTCTCGGCCCTCGGCCTTCCTCGCAGACACGAGGCCGGGGATGCTGGAGGGACGGGCGCCGCCCCCCGGGGCTGCGGGGTTTGTGAGGGGGAGGCGGGTGGCCCCGGGGATACGCTCACCTCAGCCGGGCGCCTGGGCGCGGCCGCCACTGGACTCTGAGCCGGGAGCGCCGGGGTGCCGCCGGACCAGCGCCCGGTCCACGCTCGTTTACCACGCGAGCGACCCAGGCGCCTGGGGGAGCCTCACACCCACTTCTCTCGCGGAACTTTATAGCCACGCCCCCCGCGTCGTCTCTCCCGCTTGGGTCGCCGGCTACTGGCAGAGCCGGAGGAGACCGGAAGTCCCACCCCCAAGCCCCACGCAGGGAAAGGCGCCGAGGATGCCAATGGATCGGTTCGCGTGGCCTTCTGGGTAATGTAGTTCCGGGCGCACTAGAGACCTGGTGTTCTCCTAAAGCAGTGGCTCTCAACCTTCCTAATGCCGCGACCCTTTACTACAGTTCTTCAAGTCGTGGTGACCCCGGACCATAAAATTATTCTCGTTGCTACTGCATAACGGTAATTCTTTTTTCCATAAATGTAATTTTGCTACTGTAAACATTATGTAGCCCTAACAGTTTTGGCTCAGTGGATAGAGCGTCGGCCTGTGGACTGAAGGGTCCCGGGTTCGATTCAGGTCAAGGCATGTACCTGGGTTGTGGGCACATCCCCAGTGGGGGGTGTGCAGGGGGCGGCTGATCGATGTTTCTCTCTCATCGATGTTTCTCTCTATCCATCTCCCTCCTCTCTGTAAAAAAATAATATGCCTATGAACCTGCATCTAATGGTTTGATTCCCAGTAGGGGCACCTGCCCAGTTACCTGCTTCATCCCCAGTAGGGGCATGCAGGAGTCAGCTAATCAATGATTCTCTCTGGTCATTGATGTTTCTCTTTCTCTCTGCCTCTCTGAAATCAGTAAAAATATATTTAAAAAACAAACTGAAGTAGGAAATTTCGTGTAGGGGGAGGGTGTCCCCTCAGCCTGGCCTGCGCCCTTTCGCAGTCTGGGAGCCCTTGAGGGATGCCCGACTGATGGCTAAGGTCTGCTCCCATGGCTTCTGAGCTCGCCAGCTGTCAGCCCCGCTTGTGGCTGAGCGGAGCTCCCCCTGTGGGAGCACAATGACCACCAGAGTGCAGCTCCTGCATTGAGCCTCTGCCCCCTAGTGGTCAGTGCATGTCATAACGACTGGTCGGTCCAGCCACTAATGTTCTGCTGTTTGTTCAATGTGCATATTACCCTTTTATCATACAGGAGGATACTGCCCCAGCTGGTTGGGCTATGTGGGTAGAGTGTTGCCAGCAGACTGATGTGTCCTGGGTTCGATTCTGGTCAAGGGCACTTACCGCAGTTGCAAGATAGATCCTGGCCTGGGTCAGGGCACATGCGGTAGACGACAAATCGATGTGTCTCTCACATCGATGTTTCTTTCTTTCACCTGTCCCCCTCCCCGTCTCTATAAAAAAAAATCAATGGAAAAATATCCTTGGGTAAGGATTAACAACAAAAAAAGCCCGGCCAGGCCCTAACCAGTTTGGCTCAGTGGATAGAGCGTCGGCCTACAGACTCAAGCATGTACCTTGGTTGCGGGCACATCCCCAATAGGGAATGTGCAGGAGGCAGCCGATTGATGTCTCTCTCTCTCATTGATGTTTCTAACTCTCTATCTCTCTCCCTTCCTCTCTGTAAAAAATCAATAAAATATATATTTAAAAAAAGCCCGGCCAGCATGGCTCAGTGGTTGAGCATCAACCTTTGTACCAGGAGGTCACAGTTTGATTTCCCATCAAGGCCACCTACCTGGTTTGCAGGCTCAATTCCCAGTGTGGGGTGTGCAGGAGGCAGCCAATCAATGATTCTCTCTCATCAATAATGCTTCTATCTCTTCCTTCCTCTCTGAAATCCATAAAAAATACATATATAAAAAGTATCTGAGATAGTTTCCGATCTATTGATGTAAATGGTTGTATCATTCCATAGTCATTCATACCTAAAAGGAGTCCATGCATAGCTGGAAAGATTACATTGCTGATCTTCAAATGAAAGTAGCCTGAAACATTACTCTGTTATTATGTTTCATCAGGAAAAAAAGGTTCCATGTATCCCTAATCGGTTTGGCTCAGTGGATAGAGCGTCAACCTGCGGACAGAAGGGTCGCAGGTTCGATTCCAGTCAAGGGCACGTATCTTGATTGTGGGCACATCCCCAGTAGGAGGCAGCTGATCAATGTTTCTCCCTCATTGATGTTTCTAACTCTCTATCCCTCTCCCTTCCCCTCTGTAAAAAAAAAAAAATTAAAAAAATAAAATCAATAAAATATATTTTAAAAAAAACACACAAACGTTCACCCTTCACACTTGTGGAGTCAAATTATGTTTATAAATCATCCCACATAATAAACAGAACAACCAAAATGAAAGAGGACTTTCAGAGGAGGGACTTAGACAGTATTGCAGAAACCAAAGCAATGTGCAGGGGACGGTTCAGGTTGGCGACAAGGAAGTTGAAAAAAATTCATGGGAGAACTCGGCCCTCTAGCCAGGCTCATGCCATAGTCTCTGAGCCGAATGTGAACTCTGAAGACTTGAGGTTACGCCTAATTTCCTCCAATAAACGGGAGGAGAGAAGTCAGCTTCCTGGAGCACATGGGGATGGTAACTGACACAACCCGTGGAAACCAGTTGTGTGGGAGGGCGATGTGGCTTTGAGAACAGAAAACAGCAGGTTAGAAAATGCAACAGATATAAAGGGTGTCCCAAAATTCACGCAAGATTTGAATTTTGCCTGAGCATTAACAACAACAAAAAATAAAAGCCTAATTTTACTTGGTTTATTGAATCAGATTCTAATATCTGTTGCCCTTTGATTTTAATCCCTTCAATTTGATAAGCATTACCAAGTACCAGTTATGGCCCAGGAGCAGGGACAATGAAGACCAATGAAGGCCACGGCTTTGCGTATGTGCCAGCAAAGCCGTGGGGGCCATTTACCCGATGTGTGATTCCATACATAACCCTATACTATATACTTTCTGAATCAATTAGAAATTTACAGTTTTTAATTATAAACCTGTGTTTTCTATCAAAATTACTTCTTGCATGAATTTTGGGACACCCTTTACATGTTTGCAAAGTAACTACAAATTAAAGGTTATCTCTCAACTTTGATAACGAGACACAGGAGATTGAATACAGACAGATGGTTTCTCCTGGATTCTTCCAGAGTCATGAAGGAAGAAAATTTCGAATTCCCTTGCGGGTCTGAAATATTTCTCTCATGTAAACGCTACACTGTACAATAAGGTAAATCCTTTCGGAAAAGGATTTCCCACATTCCATGCAGCCCTAAGACCATTCTACTGAGTGAACTGACAGGGACAGAAAGACTGGCAAGCTATGGGTAAACGATTTTTCACATTTGCTGCAACATACAGCCTTCAACGTACGTGAACTCTCAGATAAAAACAAATACCATAGATACAGCTAAAACATTTCATACGTCCACTACACTCATGAGACCTTTCATCAACATTAAGTCTCAGGTGCTAAGAAAGGGAAGATTTACGGCTAAAGGATTTAGCATATTTTTGCAATCAAACACCTTTCTCCCGTGTGAACTATCCACTGTTAATTGGACTAGAAAGTATTTTTAAAAGATTTCCCAGGGGAGGAAAAAAAAGATGGCCCATATTCTCTACAATCCTGAGGCCTTTGTGTGAATGCGCTGGTGTTCAACAAGATGATGTCTTCGAATAAAGGATTTCCCACATTCAACGCACACATAAGGCCTTTCTCCTGTGTGAGTTCTTTGATGTCGAATGAGCGCTGAGCTACAGGGAAAAGATTTCCCGCATTCACTGCACTCAAAAGGCTTTAATCCGGTGTGAACACTCTGATGATAACGGAGGCCTGTTCCAGTCGAAAAGGATTTCTCACATTCTCTACACTGATAAGGCTTTTCTCCAGTGTGAACTCTCCAGTGTTCAATGAGGTAAGAATTTGTCCTAAAGGATTTCCCACATTCAGTACACTCATAAGGCCTTTTGCTTGTGTGAACTCTCTGATGTTTATGGAGGGCGTAATTAGTGGTAAAAGATGACCCACATACACTGCACTCATAAGGCCTTTCTCCTGTGTGAATCCTCAGGTGTGTAAGAAAGTAACATTTTTGGATGAAGGATTTGCCACATTCACTGCACTCGTAAGGCCTTTCTCCGGTATGGATTCTCTGATGATTTCTGAGGTTAAAACCGGAAGCAAAAAACTCCCCGCATTCCTTGCACTGGTGTGACCTTTCTCCGGTGTGAACTCTCTGGTGTGTAATAAGGTGATGCCTTTGGATAAAAGACTTCCCGCATTCGCTGCACTCATAAGGTCTTTCTCCGCTGTGCACTCTCTGATGATTACTAAGCTTGGAACCAGCTGAAAACGATTTCCCACACTCGCTGCACTGATGAGGCTTTACTCCAGTGTGAACTATTTGGTGTATATGAAGGTGTAGACTGAGCATAAAAGATTTCCCACATTCACGGCACTGATGAGGTCTTTCTTTTCTGTGGACTCTCTGATGATGATTGAGGATGAAAACAGATGTAAAAGCTTTCCCACACTCCCTACATTCATAAGACTGTCTTCTACTGTGAATTATCTGGTGTCGACTGAGGGAAGATTGTTGGCTAAAGGATTTCAAACATTCACTGCACTCATAAGGCCTTTCTCCTGTGTGTACTCTCTGGTGCAGAATGAGTATGGAACTACCGGCAAAGGTTCTCCTGCATTTGCTGCACCAAAAAGGCCTTTCTCCTGTGTGCACTCTCCGGTGTAGAATAAGGACTGATCTCCTGGTGAAAGATTTCCCACACTCACGGCATTCATGGGGCCTTTCTCCAGTGTGAACTCTCCAATGCAGAATGAGGTAAAATTTTCTTCTAAAGGACTCCCCACACTGCGTGCACTCGTAACGCCTTTCCCCAGAGTGAACGGTCCTTTGTCGAATGAGGATGCATCTCCGGCTAAAAGATGGTGCACATTCACGGCACAAGTCACAGTTTTCCCCAGTGTGACTTCTCCAGGGATAAATGAGCACAGATTTTGGGTGAAAGGACTTCCCACATTTGCCACACTTGTACTGCCTTGGCGCACAGTGAAATCTTCGATGCTGACTGAGGGTTGAGGCTCGCCTAAAAGACTGGCCACACTGGCCACACACACGACGCTTTCCACTTGTGGAAACTCTCTGCTGAACAACTAATGAGGACTGATCTCTGAATGTTTTCCCACGATCACGGCGCGCAACACACTGTCTTCTGGTGTGGACATCTGGGACCCGAGTGTGTGACTTTCTGGGGCTGAAGGCTTTCTTACAGTCTCCCCAGGAAAAGCGACTTTTTCTGTTTTGTACAGTTGCCCAGCACTGGGCGGTTTTGTTGGGCTCCTCTCCAGTGGGAGTCGTCTGCTGCTGGAGATGTTCTGAGGTGGACAGGAAGTCCTTCCCAACTTCATCACAGGGGAAGGGCTTCTCTGAAACATGGAATTTATCGCTCTTCACGAGCAGGGCCCTGTCCACACAGATTCCGAAGGGCTTCTTTGCCAGGTGCTGCTTCTGGTGATTTTGGAAGTTTGCACCCAAATAAAATTGTTTCCTACCTACCCCACACCTGACCAGGTTCTGGCTGTGTGGTGTTCCTTGGTGCTCAGCCAACTGGAATATGTCTCTCAAGATGGGACCACAGCTCTCACAGAAGTGGGTCTTCAGGGAAGACACAGCCACCTTGGAGGGGCTGGATGGTGATCCTCCCACAGAAACACTCTGTTCACAGGGAGCGTCTGCATCCTCTGATCCACAGCAGGGACCTGAACACAAATAAATGGCTGGTGAAGTACACGTTGACTAATAGAATAGCGCCATGCAGGGGGATGGGAGCACCGGGGAGAGGGTCAAAGGGGGAGGGGAGGAGAAAGATGTAATACATCAAACAATAAAAAATTGAAATTAAAAAAAATAAGACAATGCTATCATAAGTGTGTATCTGTCATATCTAGGAATGAGTTTATGTGATGCTTTCCAATGAAGGGAATCAAAATCTGTTTGGGAATGTGGCTATGGGATGACTATAGCTTTTTCTTTAAAAATATATTTTATTGATTTTTTACAGAGAGGAAGGGAGAGGAATAGAGAGTTAGAAACATTGATGAGAGAGAAACACCGATCAGCTGTCTCCTGCACACCCTCCACTGGGGATGTGCCTGCAACCAAGGCACATGCCCTTGACCAGAATCAAACCTGGGAGTCTTCAGTCCACAGACTGATGCTCTATCCATTGAGCCAAACCGGTTAGGGCCAGAAACTTTTTCTTAAATGAATAAAAAATAAATTATTTTTTGGACCTGAAGAATACAAAGAATAAACTGAAAAATGCAACAGAGAACTTCAAAGGCAGTTAATGAAGCAGGAGAAAAACTTGTGATCTAGCATCAGGTCATTTCAAATATTTCAGTCAGAGGAGAACACAGACTGGAAAATGCCTAGTAACTGATGTGATGCCATCAAGGGAATTAATATTTGCAATATGGTGAGTGCCACAAGATATGATGATACAGGGTCAGAAAATTCCTTTAAAGGAATAATGGCTGGCCCTAGCTGGTTTGGCTCAGTGGATAGAGCGTTGGCCTATGGACTGAAGGATCCTGGGTTTGATTCTGGTCAAGGGCACAGGCCCGGGTTGTGGGCTTGATCCCCAGTAGGGGGGTGTGCACGAGGCAGCCAATCAATGATTCTTTCTCATCATTGATGTTTCTATCTCTCCCTTCCTCTCTGAAGTAAATAAAAATATACTAAAAAAAAAGAAAAAAAAGAAAAAGAAATAATGGCTGGCCTGCCTGGGATGGCAGGATGGCTCAGTTGGTTAAGCCAGAATGCACCAGAATGTCTTCAGTTTCATCCCTGGTCAGGGCACATGCCTGGCTTGCAGGCTCATCCCCAGTAGGGGGCATGTAGGAAGCAACCGAATGATGTTTCTCTCTCATTGATGTTTGTATCTCTCTCCATCTCCCTTCCTCTCTCTCTAAAATCAATAAATGCACATTTTTTTTAAAAAAAAGAGCCCTAGCTGGTTTGGCTCAGTGGATAGAGGGTCAGCCTGCAAACCAAAGGGTCCCGGGTTCAATTCCAGTCAAGGGCACATACCTCAGTTGCAGGCTCGACCTCAGACCACCAGTTGAGGCATGGGAGGGAAGCAACCAATGAATGTGGCTCTCCCACAACGATGTTTCTCTCTCTTCTACTCCCTCTAAAAATCAATGGGGGAAAAGTGGGGGGGGAGAGAACAAAAAAAAAGAGAAAGAAAAACAAGGAAAGAAAAAATAAATCAATAAAAAAATATCCTCGCGTTAGGATAAAAAAATTATATATATGTATAGAAAGAAAGAAAGAAAGAAAGAAAGCAAGCAAGCAAGCAAGCAGGCACAGGGATGGAACTAAAATACTAAGTGTACTTTTTGTATGTGATGAATGGTTATTACATTAAACAGAGTATTTAACTCTAAGATGTTTTAAGCAAACCTCATGGTAATCACAGAGCAAAGTCCTACAGTATATAAACAAAAATTACGGTAAAGAAATGAAGACATACCACTATAGAAAAATCAAAGCAAAAAATCAAATCATAGCAAGAGAGGAAAAAAAAAAATCAAAAGAACAAAACAGCCAGACGAAAATGAACAAGATGGCAGTTGTCAAGTACTTAAATTCTCTAATCAAATCGCACACAGGTTAATGAAATAAAAAAAGACGAGTTTCAAATATACGTTGCCTTAAAGAGACTTACTTCAGCTTTAAGGACAGAAATGGGCTCAAAGTGAAAAACTGAAAACAAATATAATCCATGCAAATGGAAATCAAAAGAGAGTAGCTTATACTATTATCAGTAGCTATACTTCTACCAGACAAAATAGATTTTAAGTCAAAACTTGTCACAAGAGACTAAGAAAGTTATTCTATAATGATAAAGATATCAACTCATCAAGAGGATACAGCCATTGCCCTGGCTGGGTAGCTCATTTGGTTAGAGCATATTTCTTTCTTTTCATTTTATTGATTTTTTTTTTTACAGAGAGGAAGGGAGAAGGATAGAGAGCTAGAAACATCAATGAGAGAGAAACATTGATCAGCTGCCTTCCTGCACGCCACGCCCCCTACTGGGGATGTGCCCACAACCAAGGTACATGCCCTTGACTGGAATTGAACCTGGGACCCTTGAGTCAGCAGGCTGACGATCTATCCACTGAGCCAGACCAGTGAGGGCATAGAGCATATTTCTGACACAGTAAGGTCATGGATTTGATCCCTGGTCAGGGCATGAACAAGAATCTATAATAATAAAAGGGTAATATGCTAATTAAACCGGACGTCTTCTGGACATCATTCCAGATGTCCTTCCAGAGGAAGCTGGGGCCTGGAGGGAAGCCAGCTGGGTCCTGGGTGCCTGCCAGTGGCCGGAGGAGGGAAGCTGGTGCCAGCAGCCTGGGGAAGGAAGGCCTACTCTTGCATGAATTTTCGTGCATCGGGCCTCTAGTCAACCAATAAATGCATAAGTAAGTGGAACAACGAATCTCTCTCTTCTTCCCTCTCTCTCTAAAATTAATAAATCAACATTTTTTGAAAAAAGAGGACATAAGCATTATAAATTTATATGCACCCGAGATCGATGCAACTAAATATATTAAGCAAATATTAACAGGCTGGACTATAGAAAGGGCAGCCAACATAATCATAACAGCACACGTCAATACTCATCTTTCTGGTATGTGTAGTTCATCCAGACAGAAAATCTATAAGGAAATATTTGACTTGAACAATACTTAATATCAACTAAATTTAACAAATATATATATATAACACTGTCTAACTATGGCAGTATATACATGTCAAGTAGACACAAAATATTCAAAGAGATCATATGCTTGGTTATAAGTCTTAACAAATTTAGGAAAACTGAAAGCATATTGAGAATCTTATCTGGGCCTAACCAGCTTGGCTCAGTGAATAGAGCGTTGGCCTGCGGACTAAAGAGTCCCAGGTTCAATTTCGACCAAGGGCACATGCCTGGGTTGCAGGCTCGATCCCCAGTAGGAGGCGTGCAGGAGGCAGCCAATCAACAATTCTCTCTCATCATTGATGTTTCTCTCTCTCCCTCTCTGAAATCAATAAAGAAACATATTTTTTTTAAAAAAGAATCTTGCCGAAACCGGTTTGGCTCAGTGGATACAGCGTCGGCCTGCGGACTGAAAGGTCCCAGGTTCGATTCCAGTCAGGGCATGTACCTTGGTTGCAGGCACATCCCCAGTAGGAGATGTGCAGGAGGCAGCTGATCGATGTTTCTCTCTCATCGATGTTTCTAACTCTCTATCTCTCTCCCTTCCTCTCTGTAAAAAATCAATAAAATATATTTTTTAAAATTCTCATTTTTTAAATCTTTAAATTCTTTATTAGTTAAGGAATTACAAATGTGTCCTCATTCCCCCCGAATTAACCCCCATCCTCCCCCTCCACCCCCACTCATGCTCTCATTCCCCTGTTGTCCATGTCCATTGGTTTGGCTTATATGCATGCATACAAGTCCTTTGGTTGATCTCAAAAAAAAAAAAAAAAGAATCTTATCTGACCACAAGAATTTGAAAATAGAAACCAATTACAAGATAAAAGCTGGCAAGTTTACAAATATGCAGGCATTAAATAATATATTACTGATCAATGGGGTTGAAGAAAAAATATGTGCAAAACATCTGATTAAGTGGCTAACAGGTCCATTTTGATGGAAGATTGCTGTTCCTCACTAATCATCAGGAAAACGTAAATTCAAACCACAATCTGTCCTTGGGCGAGGATTTAAAAAAACACCACAAGATATTAACTCATACATGTTAAAAGGATTATCACCAAGCCCTGGCTGGTTTTGCTCAGTGGGTAGAGCATCAGCCTGAGAACTGAAGGGTCCCAGATTCAATTCTAGTGAAGGGCACATGCCCAGTTGCAGGTTCAATCCCTAGTAGGGGGCGTGCAGGAGGCAGCCAATCAATGATTCTCTCTCATCATTGATGTTTCTATCTCTCCCTCTCCCTTTCTTTCTGAAATCAATAAAAATATATATATTTTTTTTTTTTTTAAATATATTTTATTGATTTTTTACAGAGAGGAAGGGGGAGAGATAGAGAGTTAGAAACATCGATGAGAGAGAAACATCGATCAGCTGCCTCCTGCACACTCCCCACTGGGGATGTGCCCGCAACCCAGGTACATGCCCTTGACCGGAATCGAACCTGGGACCTTTCAGTCCGCAGGCCGACGCTCTATCCACTGAGCCAAACCGGTTTCGGCAATAAAAATATATTAAAATATACACATACATAGAAAAAAAAAGAAAGAAGAAAGGATTATCACCAAAGGGCAACAGGTAAATATTAGGAAACATGTACAAAGAAATGCTTGTACACCAATCATGTCAAACTCAGAGGCTAACATGGGCCAAATAAAGAAGGTTTAAGCGTAGGTGAGCCGCAGAAAAAGAAAAGCTTTAATTTTCATAGAAACGCAGGTTTATTTTGATAGAGACATGCTGAAAACCAAGGGCTGAAATAAATGAGTCATCATTAATGAGTATTCGTTGTGGGCCGCATGCTGTTGGTAGAAATGTGAATCCCTAAAGGCGATATGAAAAGCAGAATGGAAATATCTCAAAAGATGCAAAGTAGAACTATCGTATGAACCAGCAACATCACTTGTAAGAATATACCCAAAGAAAATGAAATAAGAATATGGAAGAGATACCTGTACCATCTTCGCTGTACTACTCTTACAAACAATACACAAAATAAAGAACAACTTAAGTGTCCATCCATGGATAACTGGATAAAAAACAGGTACACACACACACACAGGGAATATTATTCAGCCTTAAAAAAGAATACCTGGCCCCCACCCAAAAGAAATGAAAATGAAAAATAAATATGAAAAAAGGAGGGGGGAAAAAATAATACCCTGCCATATGCAACAACTTGAATGAACCTGAAGGGCATTATGCCACATAAAACAAGCCAGTCACAGAAAGATAAATACTGGTGGCTCTGGCCAGAATTGCTCAGTGGTTACAGCATCGGCCTGTGCACCGAAGGGTCTTGGGTTTGATTCCTGGTCCAGGGCAGGTACCTGAGTGACAGGTTTGATTCCTGGTGTGCGACAGGGTGTGTGTGGGAGGTAACCAATTGTCTATCTCACATTAATCTCTCTCTCTCTCCCTCCCACACCTTCCTTACTCTATCAATAAATCAACAGAAATATTCACTGGTAAGGATTACAAATACACACACACACACACACACACACACACGCACACACACACACGCACACACACACACGCACTGTATGATATCACTTAGATGTGGAAAATAAAGAAAAAAAATGGTGAACTCACAGAGTCAAATGTCAGGGCCATGAGAAGGGAGAAATGAGGAGTTATTGATGACAAGGCACAAATCTTCAGTTATGAGTAAGTTCTGAGGATCTAATGTAAACCATGGTGACTATAGTTAATAATACTGTATTTTACACTACAATGTTACTGGGAGAGGGTATCTTACGTGCTATTGCCAAAGAAACAAACAAACAAAAGTGATTCAATTGATGGAAGTGTTCATTAACTTCACTATGGCAATTATTTCACAGCATGTGTGTGTGTGTACATATATATATATATAAAACATCACATTATACAATTTTTTCATTTATTTTTTTAACATATTTTTATTGATTTCAGAGAGGAAGAGAGAGGGAGAGAGGGATAGAAACATCAATGATGAGAATCATTGATTAGCTGCCTCCTGCACGCCCCCTACTGGGGATGGACCTGCAACCCCAGGCATGTGCCTTTGACCGGAATGGAACCTGGGACCCTTTGGTACACAGGCCGACGCTCTATCCACTGAGCCAAACCGGTCAGGGCTGTACAATGTAAAGATATATACAATTTTACAGAACAGCAACACTGGAACAAAAACAAATAAACAAAAACAGAGAACTAGGAAAACTATAACCCCTGCCAAAGGCGCTTGAAAAACAGCCCCTGGTCTAGCGAAGTAGTGACCAGGACAATCCCTACAATTCCTGGCACAGGCTGGCCCTAGGAAATGTCAGCTAAAGGGAGGTCCCATGTTGATCAGTGGTTGAGCATCAACCTATGAAGGAGGAGGTCACCGTTCCATTCCTGGTCAGGGCACATGCCAGGGTTGCGGGCTCCATTCCCAGTGTGGGGCGTGCAGGAGGCAGCCGATCCATAATTCTCATCACTGCCCTAGCCCAGTGGTCGGCAAACTCATTAGTCAACAGAGCCAAATATCAACAGTACAACGATTGAAATTTCTTTTGAGAGCCAAATTTTTTAAACTTAAACTATGTAGGTAGGTACATTGTTATTAACTTAATTAGCGTACTCCTAAGGCTTAGGAAGAGCCACACTCAAGGGGCCAAAGAGCCACATGTGGTTTGCGAGCCGCAGTTTGCTGACCACAGACCTAGCCGATTTGGCTCAGTGGATAGAGCGTTGGCCTGTGGACTCAAGGGTCCCGGGTTCGATTCGGGTCAAGGGCACATGCCTGGGTTGCAGGCTCAGTCCCCAGTGTGGGGCGTGCAAGAGGCAGCCGATCCATGATTCCCTCTCATCATTGATATTTTTCTCTCACTCTCTCCCTCTCCCTACCTCCCTGAAATCAATAAAAATATTTTTTAAAAAAACCACCAACAGCCCTAACTGGTTTGGCTCAGTGGATAGAGCATCGGCCTGCAGTCTGAAGGGTCCCGGGTTCGATTCCAGTCAAGGGCATGTACCTGGGTTGCGGGCACATCCCCAGTGCGGGGTGTGCAGGAGGCAGCTGATCGATGTTTCTCTCATCAATGTTTCTAACTCTCTATCCCTCTCCCTTCCTCTCTCTAAAAAATCAATAAAATATATTTTTTAAAAACAACAACAACAACAACAAAAAAGACCTAGGATCTGGATATACCGTCCAGGCCAAGGAGGGGGCAAGCATGGTGAACGTCATTAGGCTCACGGCATCCCGTCCCTATGAGAAGAGTTCAGAGTAGCAGGTATTGGGGCTGCAGCATAGAGAAGAGGGCACGGCCTGGGGTACACAGAGGGGCATGTGGGGTCCACAGAGCAGCCTCTGGGGAAGGAGGGGGAGGCAGGGCAGAGCCTAGTCCACGTTCCCGGTGAGACGGTGACCGTCTTACCCAGAAAGGATGCAAGGGCCAAGTTCTCCAGCATCACCTCGTGGTACAGGCGTCTCTGAGCCTCGTCCAGGAGCCGCCACTCCCGCCGGGAGAAGTACACGGCCACGTCGTCAAAGGTCACGGGGTCCTGTCGAGATGGGGACAGAGGAAAAGGGCGCAGGCTTGGAAACATGTCGGACGAGGACCAGCAACAAACTATGAAAACTGTAGAAGAGCCCCTGGATCTTATCAGGCTCAGCCTGGATGAGCGAATTTATGTGAACACTAGTGGCCCGGTGCACGAAATTTGTGCACCCGGGGGTCTCGCCTGCCCATCCCCACCTGCTGTGCACGCAGCCTGCTGATTGGTCCTTATGTGACGGTGGCTCGACCAATTTGCATATTACCCTATTATTAGTCTAGATGAGAAATGACAGAGAGCTTTGAGGTAGATGACATGCTTATGATTAACATTTAAATATGCTATTGAGCCCTGACCGGTTCGGCTCAGTGGATAGAGCGTCGGCCTGTGGACCGAAGGGTCCCGGGTTCGATTCCGGTCAAGGGCATGTACCTGGGTTGCGGGCACATCCCCAGTGGGGGGTGTGCAGGAAGCAGCTGATCGATGTTTCTCTCTCGTCGATGTTTCTAACTCTCTATCCCTCTCCCTTCCTCTCTGTAAAAAATCAATAAAATATATTAAAAGAAAAAAAAAAAGAAAGAAATGTCCAAGCCCTGGCTAGTTTGGCTCAGTGGATGGAGCGTCGGCCTGCGGACTGAAGGGTCCCGGGTTCGATTCCAGTCAGGGGCACATGCCTGGGTTGTGGGCTTGATCCCCAGTGGGGGGCGTGCAGGAGGCAGCCAATCAATGATTCTCTCTCATCATTAATGTTTCTCCCTCACCCTCTCCCTTCCCCTCTGAAATCAATAAATATATATTTTTTAAAAAAGAAAAGAAATGGCCAAGGATCCTTCTGCTCCGAAAATGAGTTTATTTGCGCGGAACTCACAAACCCTCAAGCTAAGTGGCATTTTAATTTTTTCTCCATCCCTTCCAATCAATGTGCTCCGCAAAACGGAGCCCTCTTTTCTAGGAGTGGCTTTCCTCCGTTGCTTTTTTCCCCCCCAGACAATTTCTGGATTTTTAAAAAAATTTAAATTAAATTTGATGTTTTCTTTAAAAAAAAAAAAAATGGGGACGGAGGAAACTATACACTTTGTCTTTCTGAGACTCTCCCAGCCCATCCCCTCTCACACCTCCCTCTGAGGGGACCCCGGGCCCGAGGGGTGGGGGGACCCCGGGCCCGGGGGGTGGGGGGACCCCAATGTCTTCTCTTCAGCATCAGGCCCCAGAAGGGGCGGGGACTTGGGGCGCCAACACCCCCCTTTCCATCGGGCGCGGACCTGCTGGGCCCCTCAGGAGCCCCAACCCGCCTCTGTGCCCCCGACTTTCCTCAGGGACGCGGGGCCTGGGCTGCGGGGCTGGGTGCGGGGGGCGGGGGGCCCCCGGAGACACGCTCACCTCAGCCGGGCGCCGGGGAGCGGCCGCCGCCGCCATCGGACTCTGAGGCGGAGCGGGCGGGGCGGGGCGGCGGGCGAAGAGGGGGTCCCTCCTGGGGTCGCCGAGCCGCACCCCGCGTCCGTGCAGCGGGGATAACAACCCCCACCTTTTTTTTTTTTTTTTTTTTTTGCCTTTTTTCAAATTCCCGTCGCCTTCACCTCAGCGGGTCCGGCGGAATCTGAAAAAACGCCGGCCTGGAGCAGGACAGCAAACGCCCCGCCCCTTATGGCGACGTCACGCGGAGAGGATGACGTTCTGGTTTGTCATTGGCTCCACCTGGCGCATGGGCTTCTGGGTAATGTAGTTCCAAGCGCTCCAGGGCTTGCCTGCTAGGTTTGCTATTGGACAAGTCTGTGATAGTAGTGTTTCTGTTATTTTATTGTTCAAAAAATTTTAAAACTTCGCCTTAATCCTCACCTGAGAATATGTTTTGATTGATTTTTGTATTTTTTAAAATTTGATATTAGAGAGAGAGAGGAAGGGAGAAAGAGACAGAGAAACATCAATCAGCTGCCTCCTGCACACCCCCTACTGTGGATGGAGCAGTAACTGAGGCACGTACCCTGATGGGGAATTGAACTGCGACTTTTGGGGACAAATGCTCCAACCCACGGAGGCACAAAGGCCAGGCTTTTTTTCTTCTTCATATATATATATATATATATATATACATATATGCACATATATGTGTGTATATATATTATTTTTATTTTTAAAATATATTTTATTGATTTTTTACAGAGAGGAAAGAAGAGGAACAGATAGAAATATCAATGAGAGAGAAACATCAATCAGCTGCCTCCTGCACGTCCCCTACTGGGGATGTGCGGCAACCAAGGTACAAGCCCTTGACCGGAATCAAACCTGGACCCTTCAGTCCGAAGGCCGATGCTCTAGCCACTGAGCCAAACCGGTTAGAGCTATATATATAATTTTTTTTTTTCTAATGTAAGAACAAAAATTCTTTACCAGCATCTTATTTTAAACACAGTGAAAGCATCAGTAGTGCTTATAAACAGTAGAGGGTTCTCGCATAAGGAACCAGGAAAGGAGACAATAAGGCACAACCTGTCGTTGTCACAGATTTGAGGGAGACAGTAGTGTTCTCTCTGGAAGGCACAGACGGGAGATCTGATCACCCAAAGGTTTAAATGTGGTTCTGAAGATAAGGTCACATGACGGGACAGCTAACTTGGAAGGAAGCTCCCTAGCTGGAATTAAAGGCGATTACTAGACAAGGCTACTGCGAGGCGATGCACTCTGGGACTCCAGAAGCCTCTCCTCAGCCCGGGTAAAGTGGTGAAGGCACTGTGCAAACTGCGGGCCGGGCTGACCACACTTCTGGTTTGGAGTGCATGTGAAAAAAAGGGCACATTTCCTAAAAATCAAACTTTACATTAACTAGCAGAGAATAATCATTTTACACATTACAGTTTGTAAGCTTGATACGATAGCAGGCTCTACGTCAAAGTCTTGAAGAGGTTTCTGGAACAGAGGCTGGAGGCTCGCTGGTTCTTCATGAAGACACGCTCCACACGATGATGATGATGATGATGACGATGACCACCACGCTGATGCCTATGGCCCACATCTTGCAGTTCTTCCACCAATATTTTCTCTTCAACTTGGCAGCACTCGTTTCAAATTGGGAAGCTCCTGCCTGCAGTGCGTCCGCGCGGTCGTCTAACTCGGAGAGCTTCTGATCTCTTTCCAGCACCTTGTCCACGTTCACTCTCATGATGTCCACCACCTCATCCACCTGGTTCTGTGTCTGCTGAAGTCTGCGGTTACTGCCGGAGGCAGCGCTGGGACCTGCAGGCGCACCCGTAGACATTTTTGGCGGCGGTGGCGGCGGGCGAATGTCGGCGGAGCGGGACCAGAGGCCAGGACCTGGGCGGAGCGGTGGCGGCGCAGGGACCGATGACCTATATATATAATTTTTAAATATATTTTTATTGATTTTTTTAAAAAATAGAGGATGGGAGAGGGATAGAGAGCTAGAAACATGAGAGAGAAACATCGACCAGCTGCCTCCTACACACCCCCCACTGGGGATGTGCCCGCAACCAAGGCACATGCCCTTGATCAGAATCAAACCTGGGACCTTTCAGTCTGCAGGCTGACGCTCTACCCACTGAGGCGAACCGGTTTGGGCTTTAATATATTTTTTTATTGATTTCAGAGAGGAAGGGAGAGGGAGAGAGAGATAGAAACATCCACGATGAGAGAGAATCATGGATCGGCTGCCTCCTGCACGCCCCCCACTGGTGATGGATCTGCAGCCAGGCCATGTGCCCTTGACCAGAAACAAACCTGGGACCCTTCAGTCCGCAGGCTGCCCCTCTATCCACTGAGCCAAAGGCTAGGGTTTATCGTCGTTCTGTATCTCGCTCTCTCCCTCTCTCTTCCTCTCTGAAATCAATAAAAAAAAAAAAAAATTTTTTTTTAAAGTAGGATAGTATTGGACGTTCAAAAAATTGCCATAACCATGAACAAAGCCCCTCTCGGGAGGTGGGAACAACACATTTGCAGGACTCCCCCTCCCCACTTAGGAATTCCTCCTAGTTACAGTGGTTCTCAACCTTCTGGCCCTTTAAATACAGTTCCACGTGTTGTGACCCAACTGTAATATTATTTTCGTTGCTACTTCCTAACTGTAATGCTGCTACTGTGATGAATTGTCATGTAAATATCTGATATGCAGGATGGTCTTCGGCGACCCCTGTGAAAGGGTGGTTCGACCTCCAAAGGGGTCGCGACCCACAGGTTGAGAACCGCTGTCCTAATATGCCCACTGCAGAATTCCTCCCCGCCGCCTACAGAGCCTGGGAACTACATTACCCAGAAGGCGAAGCGCCCATATGAGCCAATGACCGAGCAGGACGTTGCCTCGCTGGGGGCTAAACCTGCTGGGTCCTCCTCCCAGGAGTCCTTTCCAGCTTCACTCGGAGGGAGAGGAGAAGGCGCGGAGGAGGCGGTTTCCCCGCAGCTCAGACGCGGGTGTGGGTCTCGGCGACCCCGCGACGGACCCGCTTCGGGGCGGGCCCGGGCCTCCCCCCCCGCCCCCGCCCCCGCCCCCCCCCCGCTGCGCCTGGAGAGCCCGATGGCGGCGGCGGCCGCGCCGAGGCGCCCGGCTGAGGTGAGCGTGTCCCCGGGGCCACCTGCCTCCCACGCCCAACCGCGCAGCCCGGGCCGAGCGGCGGGTCGGGACTCCTGAGGAGCCCAGCAGGTCCGCGCCCGGTGGAAAGGGGGTGTGGGCTCCTGATGGAGAAGGAAAGGGGGGGCGGCTCCTGGCTGGGGGCCCCTCAGGGCGGGGGTCGTGGCTGACGGTGTGGAGCGTGTGAGTCACCGGGCGCCGTGAGCACGGACACGGGGGAGGGGGCAGGTGTCTGTGAGGCGGGGCAGGGAGGCAGCGGGGCTGGGGGTGGGACAGGGCCGGGTGGGCGGAGTCTAGAGTGCTAGGAACTACATTACCCAGAAGGCCATGCGAACCGGTCCATTGGCATCTTGATAGGGCCTTTCCTGGCATGCGTCTTGGGGGTAGGGTGGAATAGAGTGCTAGGAACTACATTACCCAGAAGGCCACGCGAGCCGGTCCATTGGCATCTTGATAGGGCCTTTCCTGGCATGCGTATTGGGGGTAGGGTGGAATAGAGTTCTAGGAACTACATTTCCCAGAAGGCCACGCGAACCAGTCCATTGGCATCCTGATAGGGCCTTTCCTGGTGTGCGTCCTGGGGGTGGGACTTCCGGTCTGCTCTGGACCTGCCAGTTGTTGGCCTCCCGAAAGCCCGTGCAATTGGAAGGAAGGGGATAGACGATGCGGTGGGCGTGGCTAGAACGCCCCGCCCAGGGAAGTGGGTGGGGCTGCCCCCTGGGTCGCTCGCTGGGGGGGACAGACCGGGGTGCCCTCGAGGAGGCGCTGTGAGCTGGTGGCGCCGAGGCCCTGGTGCAGGGACCCGGTTTAGCAGCGCCCCCTCTGGCTGCGTCCACAGGGAGCTGCTTTGCAGGCGGGAGGGGGCCCCTCGGCCTGGCCCGCAGCTCCGGTGCCATCTGCGTGTCCACGCTGCCCTCGCTGAGGGCTAAGCACAGTCACTGTGGCTCAGGGGTTGGGCTCTGACCTATGAACCAGGAGGTGAAGGTTCGATCCCTGGTCAGTGCATGTGCCGGGGTTGCAGGCTCCCACCCCAGTGAGGCAGGTGCAGGAGGTAGCCGAGCAATGGTTCTCTCTCATCGTGGATGTTTCTATAGGAGTCCCTCTCCCTTCCTCTCTGAAATCAATATAATATAGTTAAAAAAAAAGATAATCATAGTCACTATGGAACCCTAATAAGTGAGCCGATGTCAGGGTCCCCAGGCCTCGTGTCTCCTGGAGGGAGGCCGCCCTGGAGGAGGAGGTGCCTGGGAAGGTGTGTGAGGGGTGGACTGTGAAGGTCTCAGAAAGACCAAGTGGATGGTGACCTCTGTCCTCATCTTGACAGGACCCCGTGACCTTTGACGACGTGGTTGTGTACTTCTCCCTGGAGGAGTGGGGGCTCCTGGACGAGGCTCAGAGACGCCTGTACCACGAGGTGATGCTGGAGAATTTGGCCCTTGCATCCTCTCTGGGTAAGACTCACCGTCTCATCACTCAGCTTCAATTCCGGCTAGTTTTTACAATCAGAGTTTGGCTAGGTTCCTGGTGTGGGGCCGAGCCCCCTTGCTCCTCAGATACCTTCACAGCCTAGATATACCGACCAGTTTCTATCTGCCACATGTTAAAAAAAAAAAAGTTTCTGGCCATTGGGCCAAAAATATGAAAATGTAAACATTTTTCATTTTTTAAAATTTTCCAGGGTGTTCAGTTGGTTGACCATCCTCCCAGGCACTGAAAGGCTTCCAGTTCGATTCTGGGTCAGGTCACATGCCCAGGTTGTGGGCTGAATGCCTGGTTGGGGAGTCTGAGGGGGGCAGCCGATCACTGTTTCTCGTGATATTGATGTTGCTCTCTCTCTTTTTCTCCCATCCTCTCTCTCTTTCTCAAATCAATAAAGCATGTCCTATATAATAAAAGCCTAATATGCTAAGTGTCCAGTCGTCTGTTCAAACAATTAAAGCGTCATATGCTAATGATATGCTAAGGCCACTCAACAGCCTGCTATGACATGCACTGACCACCAGATGGGCAGACAGTCGACTGGTCCACCTGTCGCTATGATGTGCACTGACCACCATGGGGCAGATGCTCCTACTCGTAGGTTAGCCTGCTGCTGGGGTCTGGCCGATTGGGACTTAGTGAGACCGAGTCAGGCTGGACACACCCTGGAGCCCTCCCTGGCTGGCGAACCTCCCACATCCCTCCCTGGCCCCAATTGTGCACCTATGGAGTCCCTTGGCCTGGCCTGCACCCTCTCGCAATCCAGGACCGCTTAGGGGATGTAGGAGAGCCGGTTTTGGCCTGATCCCGCAGGCCAGGCCAAAGGACCCCACTGGTGCATGAATTTGTGCACCAGACCTCTAGTTTAAAAAATAAGTGAGCAAAGGACTTGTATGTGTGCATATAAGCCAAACCAATGGACACGGACAACAGGAGGATGAGAGCATGAGTGGGGGGGGGGGGGGGGAGAGGTTGGGGGATAATGGGAGGATGAGGACACATTTGTAATACCTTAACCAATAAAAAAATTAAAAAGATAATAATAAAAAAAAATAAGTGAGTAAAATAAAATAAAGTTTCTGTCTCTAAACTTGATGTGTTCATGTAGTTTTCCTGATTTCCCCGAGTGGTGTCTCTGTGCCCTCTTGGAGCTTGGTGAGCATCAGTGAAGCAATTACGTAGAGTTCTTTGCCCAGCACTTTTTTTATTTCACTTGCTGGAAACTTATTGTGCTTCTTTGGTGATGAAATGTTTCCTTGATATTTTGGGGTTCCAACATTTTCTTGATGTCTCCACATTTGATGGAACAGGTACCTTTTCCTGCTTTTATACACTCCTTTTGATGTGCAAAAGTTTTCATCTTGAGTTGGTTGTCAGGTCATTATCCTTCAAGGGTGTAGCAGTTGTGGCTCTGGGAAGGAACCAGACCTGTAAGGAATGGCTAACGTTGTGAGGATTCTCCATAGCCAAGGCTGCCAGGTGAACTCACAGGTATCTGGTCATGTTGAGCCTGAGTAGGGTGAGCGAGCAACCTGTGTTCCTATTATACCAGGAACGTTTTCCATGTGACCCGTGTTTTGTTGTCTTAGCCAGTGCCAAAGCTTACTTCTCCTTCCTCTTCCTCACTGTTGCTACTTGGCTGAGTAGCCTATTCTACTATTTTGTTGTTGCTCCGACTTGTAGTGCATGGAGAATCTCTGGTCTTTCTAGCTCTCATATTTCTCTCACCTCTTCTTCTGTTGCTTTGCAACATTGGTCCACATGTGCCATGAGATCAGTATCCGTTTTAAAATTGGCCTTCATGGCAGCTACTCTCTTGCAGTTGTTTTTTTTTTCCATTTGCGCCTGTGTTTCTAACACAGCCTTTTGTCACTAGAAGGAAAGGTCATATGGAAATTCCTTTGCATCAGAAGTAGTTTCATTTTTATTTTTTAAAGGTTATCTTTTTAAAAAAAAATAATTCCTTATTGTTGAAAGTATTACATATGTCCACTTATTTCTGCCTTTGACCCCCTCCAGCCCTCTCCTGTCCCCTGCCCCAGGCCCTCACCACCCCATAGTCTGTGTCCTGGGGACATGCATATATGTATACACGATCCTTGGTTGATTACCTCACACCCACCCACCTAACAGAAGTTGTTTTAGAACATACCTCTTTTTAAAAAATATATATATATAGAAAATAGTTTTAATTCAATCGAACACAGAAAACAGTGCAAAAAATTAAGCAGAAAGCATCAAAAGTCCAAATCCAGGGAGACTTAAAAAAAATTTATTTATTTATTTATTTATTTATTTTATTTTTTTAATTTTTTTTTTTTATGGAGGATACTAATCATTAATCTGAAAGGGATTTTTTTTTTTTAAATCTTCACCCGAAGGTATTTCCCCACTAATTTTTAGACAGAGTGGAAGAGAGAGAAAGACACAGAGAGAAACATCATGTGAGAGAAATACATCGATTGCTTGCCTCCTAATGGGTCAACCAGGGCCCAGGTTGGGGAGGAGCCTGCAACCGAGGTACTTGCCTTTAACGGGAATCCAACCTGGGACCCTTTGGTCCACAGGCCGATGCTCTATCCACTGATCTGCACCGATCGGACAGGGATTTTCTTTTTTTAAAAAAAATACATATATTTTTACTTCAGAGAGAGAGGGAGAGGGAGAGAAAGAGAAACATCAATGATCTGAGAGAGAAAAAAACATGATGAGCAAATCATTGATTGGCTGCCTCCTGCACACCTCCCACTGGGAATCAAGCTCATGCTAGACTTGAACTGTGACCTCCTGGTTAATAGGAGGACGCTCAACCTTTGAGCCATGCCAGCTCAGCCATGGGGACTTTGAAACCAATTTCAAGAGGAAAGAAAAGCTACTTGTTAATATTCCTACCCGAGATAGTCAATCTCATCATCATCACAAATCTCCAAATCTGGAGATCTCTGAACTTGAGAGACTTTCCTCCCTACTCACAAATCCCTTCTCAGCATCGCTGAGGAATGGGTGTCTGGCCTATCCGTCACAATTTCAGTGTTTGACCTCCTTCCACTGCCTTGAATTAATCCAGCGATTTTATTTTTATTTTTTAATATATTTTTATTGATTTCAGAGAAGAAAGTGGAGGGAGATAGAGGTAGAAACATCAATGATGAGAGAATTATTGATCTGCTGCCTCCTGCACCCCCCGCCCTACTGGGAATCGAGCCCACAACCCATGACTGGAATCAAACCCAGGAGACTCTTCAGTCTATAAGCCAATGCTCTATCCACTGAGCCAAACCTGACTAGGGCAATCCAGGGATTTTCAACCTTTCCCATCACATGGCACACGTAAACTAATTACAGAAATTCTGAGGCACAGCAAAAAATTTATGTTTTGTCCATCTGACCAAAAATTAGCTATAATACAGGTGAATGTCTTTTTTTGTGTTACACCGTATTCTTATATCCTTTCTCTGGCGAGTCCTCTCCCATTCTTTTGCCTTAGAAGATGCCCAGTAGCAACTTCCGCCACCAGGTTTTAAATCCTTGCATCAAAAAGCAAGCCATAGCCCTAACCGGTTTGGCTCAGTGGATAGACCATCAGCCTGCGGACTGAAGGGTCCCGGGTTTGATTCCAGTCAAGGGCATGCACCTTGGTTGCAGGCACATCCCCGGGGCGGGGGTGTGCAGGAGGCAGCTGATCGATGTTTCTCTCTCATTAATGTTTCCGACTATCTATTCCTCTCTCTTCCTCTCTGTAAAAAAAAAAACCAATAAAATATATTTTTAAAAATAAAAAGCAAGTCATACACTCAGTTCTCGATGTGACGAATGCACATTTGTAATTGTATTGCTCCATCCTCAAAGTCAGCCTGTACTTCACCAGTGTTTATTTCTGTTCAGGTGGCTGCTGTGGAGCAGAGGATGCAGACGCTCCCTGTGAACAGAGTGTTTCTGGAGGAGGGTCACCGTCCAGCCCCTCCAAGGCAGCTCTGTCTTTGCTGAACACCCACTTCTGTGAGAGCTGTGGTCCAGTCTGGAGAGTCATATTCCATTTGGCTGAGCACCAAGGAACACCACACAGCCAGAACGTGGTCAGGTGTGGGAAATGTAGGAAGGAATTCTATTTGGGTGCAAACCTCCAAACACACGGGAAAGAGAGAAAAGCTTCCTTCACCTGCGGAGAATGTAAGAACGCCTTCAGTCTGAGAGACACACCTGCTCAGGACCAAGATGTTCGCACTACAAGACAGTGTTTTATGTGCAGTGCATGTGGGAAGACATTCCGGGATCAGTCCTCATTGGCTGTTCACCAGAGAGTGCATCCAGGTAAAAGCCTTCACGTGTGTGGCCAGTGTGGTCAGTCTTTTAGGCGAACCTCAACCCTCAGTCAGCATCGAAGATTTCACTGTGCGCCAAGGCAGTACAAGTGCGGCAAATGTGGGAAGTCCTTTCACCGAAAATCTGTGCTCATTTATCCCTGGAGAAGTCACACTGGGGAAAACTGTGACTTGTGCCGTGAATGTGCGCCATCTTTTAGCCGGAGATGCATCCTCATTCGACAACGGACCGTTCACTCTGGGGAAAGGCGTTACGAGTGCATGCAATGTGGGGAGTCCTTTAGAAGAAAATTTTACCTCATTCTGCACTGGAGAGTTCACACTGGAGAAAGGCCCCATGAATGCCGTGAGTGTGGGAAATCTTTCACCAGGAGATCAGTCCTTACTCTACACCGGAGAGCGCACACAGGAGAAAGGCCTTTTCGGTGCAGCAAATGCAGGAGAACTTTTACCGGTAGTTCCATACTCATTCTTCACCAGAGAGTACACACAGGAGAAAGGCCTTATGAGTGCAGTGAATGTTGGAAATCCTTTAGCCAACAATCTTCCCTCAGTCGACACCAGGTAATTCACAGTGGAAGACAGTCTTATGAATGTAGTGAATGTGGGAAAGCTTTTCTCTCTCACCGTGGCCTTAGTTACCATCTGAGAGTTCACTCTGGAAAAAGGCCTTATCAGTGCAGTGATTGTGACAAATCTTTCACCACACAATCGGGCCTGCGTTACCATCTGAGAGTTCACACTGGAAAAAGACCATATCAGTGCCGTGAATGTGGGAAATCTTTCTTATATGGTTCCTACCTCAGTATTCATCAGAGAGTGCACACAGGAGAAAGACCTTACCAGTGCAGTGAATGTGGTAAATCCTTTCTCCGAAGACATCACTTTCTTACACACCAGAGAATTCACACAGGAGAAAGGCCTTATCAGTGCAGCGAATGTGGGAAATCTTTTACATCTGGTAACAACCTCAGTAATCATCAGAGAGTACACACAAAAGAAAGACCTTATCAGTGCAGTGAATGTGGTAAATCCTTTCTCCGAAGACATCACTTTCTTGCACACCAGAGAATTCACACAAAGGAAAGACCTCATCCATGCAGTGAATGTGGGAAATCTTTTATCCTAAGACAGCACCTCCTTGTACACCAGAGAGTTCATGCAGGTCAAAGGCCTTATCAGTGCAGTGAATGTGGGAAATCTTATTGTTCAAAGTTCAACCTCATTCAACATCAGAGAGTTCACACAGGAGAAAGGCCCTATGAGTGTAGTGAATGTGGGAAACGTTTCACCTCAAGCTCTGTCTTCAATTATCATAAGAAAGTTCACTCTGGAGAAAGGCCTTATCGGTGCAGCGACTGTGGGAAATCTTTTTTCTCAAGTTCCAACCTCAATACTCATCAGAGAGCACACACAGGAGAAAGACCCTATGAGTGTAACGACTGCGGGAGATCCTTTTTCCGAAGTTCCCACCTTCATACACACCAGAGAGTTCACACAGGAGAGAGGCATCAGTGTGATGAATGTGGGAAATCTTTTGCATCCGCTTTCAATCTCAGAAATCATCAGAGAGATCACACAGGAGAAAAGCCCTATGCGTGCACTGTATGTGGGATCTCCTACACCACCCAGAGGAAGCTTCGTTATCATCTGGGAGTTCACACCGGAGAAGGGCCCTATGAGTGCCACGAATGTGGGAAATCTTTTACCTCTCATTATGCCCTCCATGACCATAAGAGACTTCATACAGACAAAAAACCTTATGAATGCACAAAATGTGGGAAATCGTTCAGAGCAAATTCTCACCTCATTGAACACTGGAGAGTTCACACTGGAGAAAAACCTCATCAATGTGGAGAATGTGGGAAGTCTTTTTCATCGGGCTCTGGCCTCCGTTATCACCAGAGTGTTCACACCAGGTTAAGACCTCAAGAGTGTAGTGAATGTGGGAAGTCTTTTATGCAGAGACATCATCTTCTTGCACACCGACGGGTTCACGCAAAATAAGGGCCTTACGATTGCAGTGAATGTTGCAAAAACTTTAAGGATAGTTCCCAGTCCAATTCACACTGGAGCATTCACACTGGAGGTAGGCGTTTCAAAAATGGGGGAACATTTTTCAGCCATAATTCTTACCTTTTTATTTTATATTTTTTTTAATCCTCGAGGATATTTTTCCATTGATTTTTAGAGAGAGTGGAAGAGAGAAGCAAAGAGAGAAAATCAATGTGAGAGAAACACATCAGTTGGTTGCCTACTACATGAGCCCTAACCAGGCCAGGCCAGGGAGGAGCCTGCACCCGAGGTACATGACCTGGACCTGAATGGAGCCCAGGACCCTTTGGTTCACAGGCCGACGCTCTACCCACCGAGCCAAACTGGTAGGGCGAAAATAAGAGTTTTGTGTATGCCTGTAGCAATGATCACCCCAGGGCCATTGTAAGTTAAGAGAAAACTGTCTAGGGATGTGGCTCTTGTGATCCAGCCAGCACTCCTGAGTGAAGTAAAAATATCCTTTATAACTAGCCAATATTTTTTGCTACTGAGGCAACACCCTCAGATGGCAATAGGAGAAATATGGTGGTGTCCATATAAGATTACCAAACCTATATCTTTTTAAAATATATAAATATATTTTTTGTATTCATTTCAGAGAGGAAGGGAGAGGAAGATAGAAACATCAATGATGAGAGAGTATCATCAATTGGCTGCCTCCTGCACACCCCACACGGGATGAGCCCACAACTCGGTCACGTGTCCTGACTGGGAATCAAACCATTATCTCCTGATTCGTAGGTCTACACTCAACCACTGAGCAACACCAGCAGGGCATTAAACCTATTAATACAAAAGTTTTTAAATACTTCAATAAGGTGTAACTTACATGTAATAAACTGTACATATGTAAATTGTATTTGATCAATCTTGACATTCATGTGAAACCGAAAACACCACTGCAGTTATGGTAATGATTTAATTTTTGGTGTATTTTTGGCTTATGTCCTCTTATAATCTCTCCCTGCTCTTCACAGCCCTCCAAGTAATTTGGTTTACTTTCCTTTAGTATAGATACCTTTGTGTTTTCTATAATTTATATATGATGGCAATCATTGAATGTTTACTTTTTTTTCTGGTTTCCTTTATGTTGTATTATTACTTAGAGATTCATCTATGATATAATTGCCTCAACTCCCCCCCCCCCCCCCCCCCCCCACCACCACCTTTGGATGTGCCACAATGGGTTTATCCATTCATCTCTTTATGGACATTTGGATCATTTCCATTAAAAAAAATATGTTATTGATTTTAGAGAGAGGGTAAAAAAAAAACCATCAGTGTGAGAGTGATACATCAGTTGGCTGCCTCCTGTAAGTCCCCTACTTGGAATCTAATGCACAATATTTTGTTGCACAGGAGGTTGCCAAACCAACTGAGCCACACTGGCCATGGCATATTCTACTTCTTTATGCATTCACTGGTTTATTCTTGTATGTGCCCTTACTAGGAACTGAACCCTCAACCTTGGCGTGTTGTGATGGTGCTCCAACCAACTGAGCTCCCCAGCCTGGCCTCTTAATTATTTTCAAAAATTTTGTGCTGTGCACAATGTGATGGAAACATACACCATACACTTTGGTTTTGTTGTTGTTGTTAATCCTCGCCCGAGGATATTTTTCCCATTGGTTTCTAGAGAGAATGGAAGGAATTAGGGAGGGGGGTGTGAGTAAGAAACATCAGTGTGATAGAGACACATTGATTGGTTGCCTCCCACAAGCACCCCAAACCAGGGCTGGGGATCGAACCTGCAACCCAGGTACATGCCCTTGACCAGGAATTGAACCCGTGGCATTTTGGTTGGGGAGTGGAGCGTGAGAGAGATTTTCTGGGAGCCGTGCACACTGGTCAGCAATGGTGCCCTCGGCTCAAATGCGAGAAAGTGGACTTTACTCCAGCTCTGATCCAGCTGTGGAATGACAGAAATGGCTTTGGGGAAGGAGGGAGGACAGAGACACGCTCAGGATACCGGGAGGGATGTGAGGGTCTTACTCGTCGGTGCAGTAAACGCAAAGTTCTCCCACATCCCATCACGGTACGTGAACCTCAGCCTCACCCAGGAGACCCCACTCCAGGGAGAAGTTAATGGCCATGGTCTCCAATGTCATACTCCGTCATTATAGAGGTGGTTTGTTCTATAGTAGCTTCTCTCCTAACACCAGAATGATGTCCCTTCCTCCCCCAAACATCCCCACATTCATTCTCTGGTAACATTATTCCCAGTCATCCCACCTCAAAGAAGACCACAGGTCCTGGTGCTCGCTCTCACCCCACGGCCACAATGATCAGAGGCCTTATCAGTGCAGTGAATGTGGACAATCTTATTGTTCAAAGTTCAACCTCGTTCAACGTCAGAGAGTTCACACAGGAGAAAGGCCCTATGAGTGTAGTGAATGTGGAAAATGTTTCACCCCGAGCTCTGTCTTCAATTATCATGAGAAAGTTCACTCCGGAGAAAGGCCTTATCAGTGCAGCGACTGTGGGAAATCTTTTTCAGGTCTGGATGCACAAAAGAACAAAGCAGGCATCTGGACCTGATGCAAGGCCCAGTGTTCTTTTTAAAAAATATATATATTTTTATTGATTTTAGAGAGGAAGGGAGAGAAAGATAGAAAACATCAATGATGAGAGAGAATCATTAATTGGCTGCCTCCTGCTTGCCCAGAACTGGGCATTGAGCTCACAACCTGTGCATGTGCCCTTGACCGGAATCGAACCTGGGACCCTTCAGTCCACAGGCCGACGCTCTATCCACTGAGCCACACCAGCTAGGGTGGGGCTTGATATTCTGTTACTAGGAAGACCAATATGTATAAACAACAGGCTTTCCTGTCATTTTGCTTTAATAACGCCTATGCCTCCAGGACCATTTCATGTCCCCTCCTTCCTCAGAAGCCGTGGCCGCCGGCTGGGTTATCCTAGATGCCCAGCCGCACCCCGGTGCCCAAGCTAGACCTGCACTCGGGCATCCAACGTCCGCCTCCTGATTCACTGTTAGCATTACCATCATGTTTAGGATTCCGGTTACTGTTACTAAGAGCTCCCCCTCTCCACACACTGCCCACCACCTTAGGTAAACTGTCCATCTGACAGAGTTCCAGAATTGTGTGTCCAGCTGCCCACTGAGGAATTGCACACCTTTGTTCTCTGGAATATCTTACACACTGAATATGTCTAGAAGAAAAACTGCTGCCCTAACCGGCTTGGCTCTGGATAGACTGGCGGCCTGCAGTCTGAAGGGTCCCAGGTTCAATTCTGGTTCAAGGGCATGTACCTTGGTTGTGGGCACATCCCCAGTGGAGGGTGTGCAGGAGGCAAGCTGATCGATGTTTCTCTCTCATCCAATGTTTCTAACTCTCTATCCCTCTCCCTCTCTGAAATCAATAAAAATATATTTAAAAAAAAATACATATATATATATATATTAAAAAATACAAGCCTCCTTGTATCTTGAAAATAAGGAAATTCCTTGTCGTTTTAGCAAAGTGGAAAAAGAACCAATTTCCAATTCTGTATTAGCTTATTTTTTATTTTAAAATTAATTTAATTAAATTTATTATTCAGGAGAGTGCATGCTGAACCTTCATTTTGAGGGTTTTAAAGACTGGGTTTTATTATTTCTGGGAAAGTGTTATGGAGTGAGCAAACTACAGGATGATATTACTGTTAAAAAAAAAAAGATTGTTTCTGGGAAAATAGAAAAAAGACCCAAAAAAATGTAGCCCTGGCTGGGGTGCTCAGTGGTTATAGCATTGTCCTGAGCACTGCAGGGTCTTGGATTCGATTCCTGCTCAAGGGCACATCCCTTGTTACAGGTTCAATCTACAGTTCCGGTGCAGGCAGGAGGCAAGCGATTGATTTGTCGCTCGCTTTGATGTTTCTCTCTCTTCCTTCCTCTCCCCTCTTCTCCCTCCCTTCCACTCTTTAAAAACTCAATGGAGCCCTAGCTGGTTTGGCTCAGTGGACAGAGCGTCAGCCTGCGGACTGAAGTGTCCTGGGTTCAATTCCAGTCAAGGGCACATGCCCATGCTGTGGGCTTGATCCCCAGTAGGCGGCTTGTATGAGGCAGCCAATCATTGAATCTCTCTCATCATTGATGTTTCTATCTCTCCGCTCTCCCTCTCCCTTTCTCTGTAAAATCAATAAAAAAAAAAAAACTCAATGGAAAAAATATTCTCCTGTGAAGATTAACAACAACAAAATAACTTAAAAAGAATGCTTCTGAGAGAAGTTGAACTGCAATGATATATTAGGTATTTACTTTTGGTATCATGGGCTTTTAGCATGAGTGATACCATGTAAACCTGTGGTCTTTCTTTTTAAAATTTTTTTATTGCTTCTTTTATTTTTTATTAAAATATGTATTTATTAATTTCAGAGAGGAAGAGAGATATAGAAACACCAATGATGAGAGAGAATCATTGATCGGCTGCCTCCTGCACACCCCCTACCGGGGATCTAGCCCTCAACCTGGGCACATGCCCTTGACCAGAATTGATCTTTTATTAATTTATTAGTTATTTTATCTTTTATTAATCCTCACCCGAGGATATTTTTCCTTTAATCTTCAGGGGGAGAGTGGAAGGGAGGGAAGAGGAGTGGAGAGAGAGGGAAACATGGATGTGAGAGAGACACATGGACTGGTTTCCCTGCCGCATGCACCCCAACTGGGACTGGGGATTGAACCTGCAACCCAGATACATGCGTTTGACTGGGAATTAAACCTGGGCTGACGCTCTAACCATTGAGCGAAGTCGGTCAGGGCAATTTTTTTATTTCTTGACTTTAGACAGAGATAAAACACACACACACACACACATTGATTTGTTGTTTCACTTATTATGCGTTCATTGATTGATTCTTATATGTGCCCTGACCTGGAGTCAATCCTGCAACTTTGGTGAATCAGCAGGATCCACTGAGCAACTGAGCCACAGCGTCAAGGCCAGCCTGTCATTTTCTTTATTTTATTTCATTTTATTTTATTTTATTTTATTTTATGTTTTAATGTTATTGGTTTCTGAGAGGAAGGGCGAGGGAGAGAGAGAAAAGAAACTTTAATGATGAGAGAGAGTCATAGATCGGCTGCCCCCTGCAAGCCCCCCGCTGGGGACCACGCCCACATGTGCCCTGACCCGGACTCCTGCCCTCACCGGGAATTGAACCTGGAGCTCCTGGTTCCTAAGTGGACACTCAGCCACTGAGCCACACTGACCCACGCCAGCCAGGCCCTGTGGTTCTCTGTTTCAAATAGCCTGTTGTGCCCTAACCCAGTGGTCCGCTAACTGCGGCTCTCGAGCTACATGCGACTCTTTGGCCCCTTGAGTGTGGCTCTTCCACAAAAATACCACGTGTGGGCACGCAGGTACAGTGCGATTGAAACTTTGTGGCCCATGCGCAGAACTCGGCATTTTGTGGAAGAGCCACACTCAAGGGGCCAAAGAGCCGCAGTTTGCCAACCACTGCAACCGGTTTGACCCAGTGGATAGAGGAGTCAGTCTGCCGACTCAAGGGTCCCAGGTTCGATTCTGGTCAAGGACATGTACCTTGGTTGTGGGCACATCCCCAGTGGGGGGTGTGCAGGAGGCAGCTGATCCATGTTTCTCTCTCATAGATGTTTCTAACTCTCTATCCGTGTCCCTTCCTCTCTGTAAAACATCAATAAAATGTATGTATTTTTTTTAAAATAGCCTGTTGTTCTGAAGCTCAGGTGACCACGGAATTTGCAATAGGTACCCTAAGTGGGGGGAGCAGTGAGCCCTCATAACCCATCCGAAGGTCGATATCGTCAGATTCGAGTTTTCGCTGCAATTTACACGGAGCGGGCCCTTCACGCGGGTCGCAGCTGAACCACGGGACCCCTCCAGGGGAAAACATTCCAGCAGGGGTCCTCATACTTTTTAAACAGGGGGCCAGTTCACTGCCCCTCAGACCGTTGGAGGGCCGGACTATAGTTTAAAAAAAACAACTATGAACAAATTCCTATGCACACTGCACAGATCTTATTTCGAAGTAAAAAAAAAAAAAAAAAAAAAAACCAAAAAAATATAAATAAATAAATAAATAAATAAACCAAAAAAAAAACAAAACGGGAACAAATACAATATTTGTATTTGCATGTGGCCCGCGGGCCGTAGTTGGAGGACCCCTGTTCCCGGGGCTCAGGAGGCTGAACTCCCTTCTGTGTCCCCTTAGCTCTGGGAACTACATTTCCCAGAAGGCGCTGCGCTGCGTGGAGGCACTGACACCTCAGGATGAAAGCGTTGCCTGGAGACCTCCCGGCCTGGAGGCGGGACTTCCGGCCGCTGGGCAGCCGTCCATCTTTGCAGGTTGGCCCGAGTGCATTCTGGCGCCAGAGCCCCTTTTCAGGTAACAAAGCGGCGGGGCGCCGAAGAGGCGTGGTCCTCGGTGCTCGGGTCCGAGGCCGGGGCCGGGGAAGGGACCGTGACGGCCTGGCCGGCTCCCCGCAGAGTCCGATGGCGGCGGCGGCTGCAAGGCGCCCGGCCGAGGTGAGCGTGTCCCCGGGGGCACCCCGCTCCCCCCACCCCAACCCTGCACCCGGGGTGCAGACGCCCGTCTCCCCTGCAGCCCAGGCCCCGGGGGGTGACGTTTAGGCGGGAGGCAGGTCATCGTGGCGGTGCAACTAGCTGCTCGGAAAGATCGGGGTTCATGATGAGCTTTTTTTTTTCCTTTTCTTTGTTTTTTTTTTCCTTGCGCGGCGTCTGGGTCAGGGCGCCGGGCGGGAGGTGGGCGGGGGACCCCATGGGAGGGAGGACCGTCCGCAGGTGCGTGGACCAGGGGGTCCCTGCAGGCCGAGGAGGCCTGGAGATGAGATGACATCGCGGGCCGAGCTCCCGCCTCTTCCCTCCCGCGTGGAGCCCCCAGAAGGTGGGGGTGCGCTCTGAGGGGGCGCGGGAGTTTCCGTGTTGCACGTGGTCACTTTAAAAATCTTTTTTTTTTTTTGTTGATTTCAGAGAGGAAGGGAGAGGGAGAGAGAGATAGAAACATCCACGATGAGAGAGAATCATGGATCGGCTGCCTCCTGCGCGCCCCCCACTGGGGATCGAGCCCGGGCAGGTGCCCCCCTGACTGGGAATCGAACTGTGACCCCCCTGATTGACAGGCTGAAGCTCGACCATTGAGCCACCCGACCTGGCCCCTATGCGGTCCTTTTTTTTTTTTTTTTTTTTAATATATTTCTTTATTTATTTCAGAGAGGAAGGGAGAAGGAGAGAGAGATAGAAACATCCATGATGAGAGAGAATCACCGATTGGCTGCCTCCTGCACACCCCCCACTGGGGATCGAGCCCGCAACCCAGGCATGTGCCCTTGGCTGGAATCGAACCCGGGACCCCCCCCCAGTTCCCAGGCCGTCGTTCTATCCACCAAGCCAAGCCAGCCAGGGCAATGCGGTCCTTTTTGAGTGACTCTGTGCCTGCCGGTGCCCTCGGCCTGGGGTGTGCGGGGAGGGTGAGTGCAGGGAGGACAGGGTGGCTGCTGGGGGGCCGCACAGAAGTGGGGGGGGTCATGGCCTCTGAGCTGCAGGGGAGCCCCTGGGGGCGGGTATGGAGGCCAGATGCACAGAGGAGCCCTTCCCAGTGGCATCTCCCCGAGTGGGTGGCGGTGGGTGCCCCCGGGGGATGGAGGTGTGAGGGGTACAGTCTGCAGAAGGCTGTGTGCATTGGGGGGAAGTGGGAGTTAGGGTTCCAGGGCCGAGCACTGGGGACCGACAGGTGAAGCCTGAGCCGAGGCTTGGCAGGGCCTCGTCACCATCTAGAGACCCCGAGGGGAATGCATGGCATGATGGGCGCCCTGCCCGCCAGGAACAGAACTGGAGTCCATCTCTGTGCCCTCCTGCCTGGTGCTGCTGAGGGCAGAGCCTCCTGCCTAACGGGACCCTGAGGGTCGGGTGGGCGCCCTGGCACCTGTGCCCACCTGTGGGGTTCCTCTGAGGTGGGAGCTGGGGAGGAGGAGGCGGGAGGGGCAGATGGGTGGGGAGAGGGACTGTGGGTTCTCAGGCACAGAACGGTCATGTCCCTCTGTCCCCGTCATTACAGGCCGGCGTGACCTTGGAGGATGTGGCCGTGCATTTCTCCCGGGAGGAATGGAGGCTGGTGGACGAGGCTCAGAGACGCCTGTACCTGCGGGTGATGCTGGAGAACTTTGCACTTGTGTCCTCTCTGGGTAAGACTCACAGCCTCCCCAGGGACCTGGCCTGGACTCTCCTCCCTCCCCCTGTCCCCTCCCTCAGTCCTCGGGCCTGGACCCCAGCACTGCTGCCTCCCCAGTTTTCTGGGCAGTTGCTGTGTTGCTGTGGCTGGTGGGTGTGCACGGCCCTCTGCTCCCCCCTGCAGTCCCCATACTGAGCCCTTTGGGGAAGGGACTCAGGGTCAGTAAGTAGTACTGCATTGAGCTTCACGGATTCGCCTCTCAGTGTCTGGGTGAATGTGTCCAGATCCTCCAGATCCATACGACTTCTGTCTCCCAGGGTTCGATCCCTTCTGTAGCTGTCATTTCCTCCTGCCCACCTGCGCCAGGACTTGCAGGTGTCTGGGTAGCTATTTACCTGAAGCCTGGGCTTTGCTTTAAGACTCTCCTGAAGTGTGTAGTGTTTATTTTATTTTATTTTTTAAATATATTTTGCCGAAACCGGTTTGGCTCAGTGGATAGAGCATCGGCCTGCAGTCTGAAGGGTCCCGGGTTCGATTCCGGTCAGGGGCATGTGCCTGGGTTGTGGGCAAATCCCCAGTGGGAGATGTGCAAGAGGCAGCTGATCGATGTTTCTCTCTCATCAATGTTTCTAACTCTCTATCTCTCTCCCTTCCTCTCTGTAAAAAATCAGTAAAATACATTAAAAAAAAAAGAAAAAAATATATATATTTTATTGATTTTCCACAGAGAGGAAGGGAGAGAGACAGAGAGTTAGAAACATCGATCAGCTGCCTCTTGCACATCTCCCACTGGGGATGTGCCCGCAACCCAGGTACGTGCCCTTAACCGGAATCGAACCTGGGACCTTTCAGTCTGCAGGCCGACGCTCTATCCACTGAGCCAAACCGGTTTCGGCGTGTGTAGTGTTTAGATGTGTTTTCCTCCCCCCCACCTCCCATAGCCTTGTCAGGATACAAACTTGTATATATTAAAGTGTACAATGTGCTGTTTTTATATATACAGAGTGTCCCCCCCCCCAAAATGTATATAAACTTTAACAACTGATAGCCAAATTTTGAAAATGCAATGTATTTTAAAAAACACTGCCTTTGCCCTGGCTGGTTTGGCTCGGGGGATAGGGCGCAGGCCTGGGGACTGAAGGGTCCCGGGTTCGATTCTGGTCAGGGGCACATGCCCAGGGTTGCGGGCTCGATCCCCAGTAGGGAGCTTGCAGGACCCATCCGATCAGTGATTCCCTCTCATTGTTGATGTTTCTATCTCTCTCTCCCCCTCTCCATTCCTCCCTGAAATCAATAAAAATATCTTAAAAAAAACAACAAAAAACAACCCGAAAACACTGCCTTTACAATTATTCAAAGTATGTATACATTTCTGGTGGATACCCTATATCTACATATATAAAAGGCTAATATGCAAAGTGTCCCCTCAGGAGTTCGACCGGGAGTTCGATCACTCGCTATGACGTGCGCTGACCACCAGGGGGCGGCGCCGAACAAAGGGAGGCCCTGGCCAGCAGCCAGAAGGCCCCAGTCGGCCCTAATCGCTGGCCACGCCTAGGGACCCTACCCATGCACTAATTTTGTGCACTGGGCCTCTACTCATAAATAATTGCCTCACTGAAGTTAATTAAACATATAAAACTAATTTATTATATTTTTTTATGCTAGGAATGCAAGTAAAACATTATTAACGATAGTCACCATGATCCTGATTACATGCTCAGAACTGACTCAGCTTCTAACGGGACGTGTGCTGCATGTTTTGACCATCATGTTTCCATTTTCCCCTGCGCCCCAAATCCTGGCAGTCTACTCTTTTTCTATAATTTTGACATTTTTTTTTTTTAACACTTTCAACCATAGGGGCCAATGGTTCCATTGTATCTCTACCTGCACCAGCACTTACTTCTGCTTTTTGGATGGTGGCCGTCTTAGCTTATTTATTTGTCTTTTGTGCCAAAACCGGTAGGAACAACATCTTTGGACGTTGTTAGATCTTTGATGAAATGTTTATTCAGTTTTTTTTGCCCATTTTTTCATTGGATTGTTCCTTTGCTGTGCAGTTGTTGAACACCTTATATATTTAAATACTTACCCATTATGTGGCAGCCCTTACAAGTACTTTCACACTTTTCATTGTGTTAATTGCCTTTTTGCTGTGCACAAGCTCTGTGTTTCCATGGTGTCTGGCTCCTCTACCTGTGCCCTTGTTGTCTGCGTTTAGTGTCATCCAAAATATTCCTGCCAAAACCACTGTCAAAGAGCTTCTTTTTTTAAAAATGTATTTTATTGATTTTTTACAGAGAGGAAGGGAGAGGGATAGAGAGCTCGAAACATCGATGAGAGAGAAACATCGACCAGCTGCCTCCTGCACGCCCCCTACTGGGGATGTGCCCGCAACCCAGGTCCATGCCCTTGACCGGAATCGAACCTGGGATCCTTCAGTCCGCAGGCCAACGCTCTATCCACTGAGCAACACCGGTTAGGGCTTCTCTTCATTTATTAATAATATTGTGTATGTAAAGATTAAAAAATAAGAACTATCTCAAATTTTTTTTTTTTAGTCATGTTCTGGAAAAATATTTGATACTAAAGCTAGCCTGAATTTGTTTAATGTCGTTTAAAATTATTTTTATTTATATTTTTTTAAAATATATTTTATTGCCGAAACCGGTTTGGCCCAGTGGATAGAGCGTCGGCCTGTGGACTGAAGGGTCCCAGGTTCGATTCCGGTCAAGGGCATGTACCTCGGTTGCGGGCACATCCCCAGTAGGGGGCGTGCAGGAGGCAGTTGATCGATGTTACTGTTTTTATCTCTGGTTACAAAATTTGTCATGAAAATGACATCAGTAATAATTAACTTTAAAATCTCATAGTTTTGAAGAAACAAGTAGAGCCCTGGTCAAGATTTTTGATAAATCTGCTACTTTTTTTAGTCCCTTTTAATTCTGCCTTTTGACTAGGGCTCTACTTATTTGTCAAATGATTGTGTTAATCATTTATCAGATACTTGATTAACTTTCAAGGAAATTCATCTTCAATCTGAAGAATTAAAGTTTTGCCAGTCTGTATTAATGTTTCATACTTTTTATTGCCACCTTAGCTAAATAATTATTTAATATTATTTCATAACAATATTAAGCATGTTTGACAAGCTTCCCAAGATTTGAATTTTAAGAATTTTTCTTAACTTAGAAGTGGCTTAGAGGTATTCTATTTTATTTTATTTTTTTTTATTTATTTTTTTTAATATATTTTATTGATTTTTTACAGCGAGGAAGGGAGAGAGATAGAGAGTTAGAAACATCGATGAGAGAGAAACATCGACCAGCTGCCTCCTGCACATCTCCCACTGGGGATGTGCCCGCAACCCAGGCACATGCCCCTGACCGGAACCGAACCCGGGACCCCTCAGTCCGCAGGCCGACGCTCTATCCACTGAGCCAAACCGGTTTCGGCAAGAGGTATTCTATTTAAAAAAATATATATATATATACATATATATTTTTTAAATATATTTTATTGATTTTTTACAGAGAGGAAAGGAGAGAGATAGAGAGTCAGAAACATCAATGAGAGAGAAACATCGATCAGCTGCCCCCCCTGCACACCTCCTACTGGGGATGTGCCTGCAACCAAGGTCCATGCCCTTGGCCGGAATCGAACCTGGGACCCTTGAGTCCGCAGGCCGAGGCTCTATCCACTGAGCCAAACCGATTAGGGCTAGAGTTATTCTAAAGGGCTCCTGTAGTACCTCAAGGATTTATTCTTTCTCCTTATAAAAGAGAAATTTTGGACTTTTCAGGCTTATTCAGTGTTTGAAAATACATGGAAAACTTTGTCAAATAATAATAAAAAAAAAGATAACTGTGTCCTAGCTGGTTCGGCTCACTGGATAGAGCGTGGGCCTGCGGACTGAAGGGTCCCCCGTTCGATTCTGGTCAAGGCCACATGCCTGGGTTGCGGGCTCGGTCCCCGGTGAGGGGCGTGCAGAGGCAGCCGATCAGTGATTCTCTCTCACCAATGTTTCTATCTCTCCCTTTCTCTCTGAAATCAATAAAAATATATTTTAAAAATAAAATAAAAAATAAATTAAAAAAAGAAACACCACCCCAAAGTCTGCCAAGAGCTGAAAACTTCTGGGGATACATTTTATCAGCAGGCGGCCCCAGACACCAGAAGCGCATCACAGAAGTTGCCTTGGGGCTCCAGACCCCACAGAGCAACTGGTGGAAATCGATCGCAGTGTCCTTGACCACTGAGGCAGGGCCGAGGAAGAGTAAAAAGCTGTGCCTGGTGGTAACAAACGGCGCCCCTGTGCCCCTCAGGGTCACCCTGCGCCCAGACTACAGCAGACATCAGAGGGACGGTCTTATTCCTGAGGACAAGGGGCGCTCACCAGTCTCAGGGTCAACCCCTTGCAGGAGCACCCCCCTCCTATGGAGGCAGGGCCATTGGAGAAGGGAGTGTCCTGGGCTCCAGAGGGACCCCTGGGTCTTCACACCAGTGGTTGTCAGAACACCCCAGAACTGCCGGTGCCTGAGGCCCCACCGACCATCTCATCCTCACACCAGAGCAGCCTCGGTGACCCTTGAGGTGGCAGGTAACCCCACTGCATTTCTTTTGAATATATATATATATATATTTTTTTTTTAAATATATTTTATTGATTTTTTACAGAGAGGAAGGGAGAGGGATAGAGTTAGAAACATCGATGAGAGAGAAACATCGACCAGCTGCCTCCTGCACACCCCCCACTGGGGATGTGCCCGCAACCCAGGTCCATGCCCTTGACCGGAATCGAACCTGGGACCCTTGAGTCTGCAGGCCGACGCTCTATCCACTGAGCCAAACCGGTTAGGGCCGAATATATATTTTTAAAATTGATTTCAGAGAGGAAGAGAGGGAGAGAAAGAAACATCGGTGATGAGAGAGAATCGTGGATCCAGCTGCCTCCTGCACACCCCGCACTGGGGATGGAGCCTGCCACCTGGGTATGTGCCCCGACCGGGAATTGAACCGTGGCCTCTTGATCCATAGGTCGACTCTCCGTCACTGTGGCACGCTGGCCGGGCCCATTGCATTGCTTTTAGACGGCGGGCGGGATGGTGTGGGGGGCTGCTTTCGCTGCCCTGACTCACTCACCGGGCCTCTTTCTTCCTAAGCCTGTTCAACCACTGGGGTGAATACATGTCCTCAGTGGTACCCTCAATGGTACCGTCTCACTCAGCCCCTCAGCTCCAGCCTCGGAAGTCCCCCTCAGTCATGCCTTGCAGTTCCGGGGTGCCCCATTCCCTTATTACGCGGGGACATCTGGACTAAGCACTGCCGTACCCCCAAAGTCACCTTCCTCCTTCTCCCCCCGATGCCAGTACAACACCGGGGCACGTGCCCTGGGAAGGAATGGCAAGTTGATTTCGCTCAAGTGCCCCCTAAAGCTAGTATTTATAGATGCTTTCACCAGAGAAACGGAAGCTTTTCCTACCAAAAGAAAAGCCACTCTGGAGGCCAAGTACTTAACGAAAATAGAAATCTCACCTAAATTTGGATTACCGAGAAGCTGACAGAGTTACAACGGACCCTCTTTTATAACCACAATTACACGCAGCTGCCTCGAACTTTAAAAATCGACTATCGTGCCGTAACCGGTGTGGCTCAGTGGATAGAGCGTCGGCCTGCGGACTGAAGGGTCCCAGGTTCGATTCCGGTGAAGGGCATGAACCTTGGTTGCGGGCACATCCCCAGTGGGGGGTGTGCAGGAGGCAGCTGGTCGATGTTTCTCTCTCATCGATGTTTCTAACTCTCTATCCTTCTCCCTTCTCTGTAAAAAATCAATAAAATATATATATTATATATATATATATATATATATTTTCTTATTGCTTAAAGTTATATATATATTTTTTAAATTAACTATGGCCCCAGTTGGTTTGGCTCAGTGGATAGAGCGTCAGCCTGCGGACTGAAGGGTCCCAGGTTCGATTCCGGCCAAGGGCACAGGCCCCGGTTGCGGGCTCCATCCCCAATAGGGGGCATGAAGGAGGCAGCCGATCAATGGTTCTCTTCATTGATGTTTCTGTCTCTCTCTCTCTCTCTCTCCCTTCTTCTCTGAAATCAATAAAACAAAAAAGTCAACGATCACTGACACTCATCATGGATACCTCCATCCTCAGGTAAGATAGAAACGAGGCAGTCGATCCCTTAAAAAGATTCTAGGCAGCCGAAACCGGTTTGGCTCAGTGGATAGAGCGTCGGCCTGCGGACTGAGGGGTCCCAGGTTCGATTCCGGTCAAGGGCATGTAACTGGGTTGCGGGCGCATCCCCAGTGGGAGATGTGCAGGAGGCAGCTGATCGATGTTTCTCTCTCATCGATGTTTCTAACTCTCTATCTCTCTCCCTTCCTCTCTGTAAAAAATCAATAAAATATATTTAAAAAAAAAAAAAAAAAGATTCTAGGCAAGCGATGCCAAAAAAAAAACCCTGAGTCCTGGTCGGTCTGTGTGACCCCGAGGTCCCATGGGAGTAAAAGCGACACCTGAAGAAAAGTTACAGGTGAGCCCCTTGGAACTCACCTGTGCAGGCCCTTCCTCAGGTCGGACCTGCTGGTAGACGAGGCAGCCTGTCAGCTGTTCTGTGACTCCCTTAATCTAGACCAGCGGTTCTCAACCTGTGGGTCGTGATCCCTTAGGCGGCCGAACGACCCTTTCACGGGGGTCGCCTAAGACCATCGGAAAACACATATATAATTCCATGTTGTTTTTGTGATGAATCACTATGCTTTCATGATGTTCCATTTGTAACAATGAAATTGGGGGTCAGCACAACATGAGGAACTGTATGAAAGGGTCGCGGCGTGAGGAAGGTTGAGAACCACTGATCTAGACAGATGCCAAAGGCATCACAGGAATGTGGAAACCTAATTTTACAACGCCCTCAAGAAAGGCTACCGAGTTTCACCAGGGGAGAGGGTCTATTTAAAAATCTAGAGGTGGCCCTGACTGGTTGGGCTCAGTGGATAGAGCGTCGGCCTGCGGACTGAAGGGTCCCGGGTTCGATTCCGGTCAAGGGCATGCACCTTAGTTGCGGGCACAACCCCAGTGGGAGGTGTGCAGGAGGCAGCTGATCGATGTTTCTAACTCTCTTCCCTCTCCCTTCCTCTCTGTAAAAAATCAATAAAATATATATATTTAAAAAAAAAAATCTAGAGGTGTATCCCAGCCTGTGTGGCTCATTGGTGAAGCGTCCAACCTGTGAACCCTGAGTTCACCCTTCAATTCCCGGTCAGGGCACATGTCCAGGTTGCAGGCTTCATCCCAGTGGGAGGTGTGCAGGAGGCAGGCAGTGATTCTCTCTCATCATGGATGTTTCTATCTGTCTCCCTCCCCCTTCCTCTCTGAAATAAAAAAAAATGTATTTAAAAAATAAGCTCTCCTGCCCTGACCGGTGTGGCTCAGTGGATACAGCGCCGGCCTGCAGACTCAGGGGTCCTGGGTTCGATTCTGGCCAAGGGCATGTACCTTGGTTGGGGGCACATCCCCAGTGGGGGGTGTGCAGGAGGCAGCTGATCGATGTTTCTCTCTCATCGATGTTTCTAGCTCTCTATCCCTCTCCCTTCCTCTCTGTGAAAAATCAATAAAAATATATTTAAAAAATAAATAAATAAAATAAAAATAAAAAATAAACTCTCCCATCCTGCGTGGCTCAGCGGCTGAGCGTCAACCTGCGAACCAGGAGGTCACCTGTTCGATTCACGGTCAGGGCACCTGCTGGGGTTGCGGGCTGGATCCCCAGTGTGGGGCGTGCAGGTGGCAGCCGATCAGTGACTTTCTCCCATTATTGATGTTTCTCTCCCTCTCCCTTCCTCTCTGAAATCAATAAAAATATACTAAAGCGAAACAAAGAAACACCCGAAAACCCATGGATGTTCTGTCGACCCCCTCCCCTGAGGTTCTCACCTGCAGGAAAAATAAAAGGGTCTCAGGACAAAGACTCAGAGCAACCTTCCGCTTAACGGCGTGGACTTTCCTATAACATTTCTGGAGCAACAAAGCAGAGCACCGCCCAGGCCACGGGTGGGCAAACTTTTTGACTCGAGGGCCACAGTGGGTTCTTAAACTGGACCGGAGGGCCGGAACAAAAGCATGGATGGAGTGTTTGTGTGAACTAATATAAATTCAAAGTAAACATCATTACATAAAAGGGTACGGTCTTTTTTTTTTTTTTTTTTTTAGTTTTATTCATTTCAAACTGGCCGGATCCGGCCCGTGGGCTGTAGTTTGCCCACAGCTGGGCTAGGCTCCCCCCTGTTGTTTCTTCTATCCTAAGCCCTTTCCAGCTTTTTATTTTATTTTATTTTTTTAATATATTTTATTAGTTTTTCACAGAGAGGAAGGGAGAGGGATAGAGAGTTAGAAACATCGATGAGAGAGAAACATCGATCAGCTGCCTCCTGCACACCCCCCACTGGGGATGCGCCCACAACCAAGATACATGCCCTTGGCCGGAATCGAACCTGGGGCCCTTCAGTCCGCAGGCCGACGCTCTATCCACTGAGCCAAACCGGTCAGGGCCTTTCCCAGCTTTTTAAATACTGTACTTCATTGCCCGGTCGCCATGGCTTCGTGGAATGAGCATTGTCCCATGCACCAAGAGGTTTCTGGTTCCATTCCTGGTCAGGGCAGGTGCCTGGGCAGCAGCTCCATTCCCTAGTAGGGGGTGTTCAGGAGGCAGCCAATCGATGTTTCTCTGTCATGGGTGTGTTTATTTTCTCTCCCTCTCCCTCTCTAAAAAATCATTTAAAACATGAAATAACTTATACAATAAAAGACTAATATGCAAATGGACCAAACAGCCGAACGACCGGTCGCTATGATGTGCACTGACCACCAGGGGGCAGGCGCTCAGCATAGGAGCTGCTGCCTGGTGGTCAGTGCGCTCCCCCTGTGGGAGCCAGAAGCCCTGACCCAAGCTCACAGCAGCAGTGGCAGGAGCCTCTCCTGCCTTCACACCAGTTGGACATCCCCCAAGGGCTCTCAGACTGTGAGAGGACCAGGCTAGGCTAAGGGACCCCCACACCTTCCAGTGCATGAATTTTGTGAACTGAGCCTCTAGTGTATGTGTGTGTGTGTGTGTGTGTGTGTGTGTGTGTGTTGATTGATTTCAGAGAGGAAGGGAGAGAGAGGGAAACATCAATGATGAGTATCATCGTTCTGCTGCCTCCTACACGCCCCACACTGGGGCTTGAGTCTTCAACCCAGGCATGTGCCCTCACTGGGAATTGAACGTGACCTTCTGGTTCATAGGTCGATGCTCAACCGCTGAGCCACGCCGGCTGGGCACCGCCTCAGCTTTTATACACATACTTCTCTATCCCTTGGACTCGTATTGTAAAATCATTTCTATGCCCTAGCCCAGTGGTCGGCAAACTCATTCATCAACAGAGCCAAATATCAACAGTACAACGATTGAAATTTCTTTTTTTGTTTTTAATATCTTTTATTGATTTTTTACATAGAGGAAGGGAGAGAGATAGAGAGTTAGAAACATCGATGAGAGAGAAACATCAATCAGCTGCCTCCTGCACACCTCCCTACTGGGGATGTGCCCGCAACCCAGGTCCATGCCCTTGACCGGAATCGAACCTGGGACCTTTCAGTCCACAGACCAACGCACTATCCACTGAGCCAAACCAGTTTCGGCTGAAATTTCTTTTGAGAGCCGAATTTTTTAAACTTAAACTATACAGGTAGGTTCATTGTTATTAACTTAATTAGGGTCCTCCTAAGGCTTAGGAAGAGCCACACTCAAGGGGCCAAAGAGCCCTAGCCGGTTTGGCTGATTGGATAGAGCATCGGCCTGGGGACCAAAGGGTCCCAGGTTCAGTTCCGGTCCAGAGCTGGTACCTCAGTTGCAGACTCCTCCCCAGCCCCTGGTCAGGCCTCATGCAGGAGGCAACCAATTGATGTGTTTCTCTTTCATCGATATTTCTCTCTGTCTTTCCCTCTAAGAATCAGTGGGAAAATATCCTCAGGTGAGGGTTTAAAAAAAAGAAATCATTTCTACATGAGGTCAAGAACCCACACACTGCAGACTGGCCTGAGGTTGAGTATCTGCAGGTGGCCCCTGTCCTGGAACATTGCGTTGTTACGAATTGTCTATCCTCGAGAATATTCCGTGTACACTTGAGAGAATGTGTATTGTGCTGTGATAGCATGGGATGTCCTTTGTACGTCTGTTAGATCCACTTGGATTAAAGTGTCATTCCGTTGAAATACATCTTTGTTAAATTTTCATATTAAGAACAATATTTGGTTATCCACCCAGTGTTGAAAGGCGGATATTGGCGTGTTTTTGTTTCTTTTTTTAATATATTTTATTGATTCTCCACAGAGAGGAAGGGAGAGGGATAGAGAAGTTAGAAACATCGATCAGCTGCCTCCCTGCACACCCCGTACTGGGGATGCGCCCGCAACCAAGGTACATGCCCTTGACCAGAATCGAACCCGGGACCTTTGAGTCCGCAGGCCAACGCTCTATCCACTGAACCACACCGGTCAGTGCGATATTGGCGTTTTTCATGAACATTCGGTGGCTGCATTTTCTGCCTTCACATATGATAGTATTTGCCTGATACTTAATTTGTTTTGTTTTGTTTTTAATCCCCACCTGAGGATTTTTTTCCCAATGATTTTTAGAGAGAGGGGAAGAGAGAGGGAACAACAGAAATATTGATGCTAGAGAAACACATCCATCGGCTGCCCCCTGCATGCACCCCGACCAGGGCTCGGGCCCGGGAGGACCTTGCAACTGAGGAGTGTGCCCTTGACCGGAATCGAACCCGGGACCTTTCGGTCCGCAGGCTGATGATCTATCCACTGAGCCAGACCGGCTCGGGCTGACACGTGAGTATGATTGATGGGGTTCTCCCCTCCCTTCAGTCAACAGGTATCTCACCGGCGTTTCTTTGCGTTCAGGTTGCTGCTGTGGAGCCGACGATGTGGAAGCACCCGGTGAACAGAGGGTTTCTGTGGGAATCTCACGGGGGAAGAATCCTCAGACAGCCTCGTCTTCCCAGAAGAGACACCCCTGCGAGAGTTGCGGGCCGGTCTTGAGGGACATTTTCCACGTGGTCGAGCAGCAGGGGACACAGCACAGCCAGAAACTGCTGAGGTGTGGGGCGTGCGCAAGGCGATTTTATTTCGGTGTGAACTCTCACCAGCCAGAGGGGCCGCGCGTGGGAGGGGAGCCCTTCAGACGTCGGGCGGACAAGGCCTCATTCGTGAGGAGCGGCAGCACCCACCTGTCAGGGAAGACCTTGGCCTCTGAGCAGGGTGAGAGGGACTTCCTGCCCAGCCTGGGACACCGGCAGCCACCGCTCACTCAAACCAGGGAGGAGCCAACCAAAGTCACCCCGTGTTTAACTCCACAGAACAGAACAAGCCTTGGCCCTTCTGGAGAAGGCAGGAAAGATTTCAACCCCCAAGGCATGCTTCTTCAGGACCAGAACGTCCATACGGCAAGGCCGTGTTTTGCGTCCAGTGAGTGCGGAAAACCGTTCAGGTACAAACCCTCATTTGTTCGGCACCCCAGAGTCCGCACAGGAAAGGGTTTTCACGTGTCCGGCGAAAGTGGAAGATTCTCCCGTGGAAGCTCAGCCCTCAGTCCGCATCGAAAAATGCATCCAGGCCCCAGGCAGTCCACGTGCAGCAAATGTGGAAAAGTCTTCAGCCACAAGCCCGTCGTTATTTGTCCCCGGGTTCGGCACGGCGGGGAGAACAGCCACGTGTGCAGTGAGTGTGCGCAATCTTTTAGTCGTGGCTCGGCGTTCATTCGCTATCGGAGAGTTCACACTGGAGAGAAGCCTTACAAGTGTACCTACTGCGCCAGATCCTTCACCTCTATGGCGGGCCTCGGTTATCACCAGAGCTCTCACACCGGGAAAAGACCTTACGTGTGCGGCGAATGCGGGAAATCTTACATCACGCCTACGGCCCTGCGCTGCCATCATCGCGTTCACACCGGGGAAAGGTCTCACGGCTGCAGCGAGTGTGGGAAATCCTTCAATAACCGGTGGAAGCTCGTTCGCCACCAGAGAATTCACACGGGAGAAAAGCCCTACGCGTGCGGCACGTGCGGCAAGGCTTTCACCAACAGCTTCACCCTGCGGTACCACGAGCAAGGCCACCTGGGGGAGAGGCCTTACGAGTGCGGCGAGTGCCGGAAGTCTTTCACCACCAGCTCTGGCCTGCGCTACCACCTCAGCATTCACGCCGGAACGAGGCCGTATAAATGCGGCGAGTGTGGCAAGTCTTTCATCTGTCGCTCGACCTACCATTCCCACCAGAAAACTCACTCGGGGGAAAAGCCCTACGAGTGCAGTGACTGTGGGAAATCTTTCACCCGGCGAAGCAGCCTCCTTTACCACCAGAGAGTTCACACTGGAGAGAGGCCCTTCGAGTGCAGCGAATGCGGGAAATCGTTTACCAGGGTCTATGCCCTTCATTGTCACAAGAGAGTTCACACCGGGGAACGGCCCTACGAGTGCGGCGAGTGCGGAAAGTCGTTCCCCACCAGCAGTAGCCTCGGAAAACACCGGAAAGTTCATCCCGGAGAAAGGCCTTACGGGTGCGGCGACGCTGGGAAATCTTTTGCCGGGAGTGACATCTTCTGTTACCATCAGAGGGTTCACGCCAGAGAGAAGCCTTTCCAATGCAGCCAGTGTGGGAAGTCTTTCTCCTCCGGCGCCTCCCTCCGTTACCATCAGCGCGTTCACACGGGAGAAAGGCCGTACGAGTGCAGTGAATGTGGGAAATCTTTTATATATAGCTCCAAACTCCGTTATCACCAGCGCGTTCACACTGGCGAACGGCCTTACGAGTGCAGTGAATGCGGGAAGTCTTTTATATATAGTTCCAAACTCCGCTATCATCAGCGAGTTCACACGAGCGAAAAACCTTACAAGTGTGGCGAATGCGGGAAATCTTTTATCTACAGCTCTACGTTTCGCTACCATCAGAGAGTTCACACTGGTGAGAGGCCTTATAAGTGCAGTGAATGTGGGAAATCTTTTATCTATGGCTCCAAACTCCGCTATCATCAGCGAGTTCACACTGCTGAAAGGCCTTAAGTGTGCTGGGAATGAGCAATCTCCTGTGTGGTGCGACAACACTTGAGGAGGAAACATTTTGGGGAGTCATTTGTCTGAATTGAAACTCTTCTATCTGGATATGCACAGTGGGGAGACTCGCCATAAGTTTTATTTATGTTGGAAGTGTGTGTAAGTATTTTACTCGTTCTGACTTTCCCAGGCCTTCTTCTTCTCGGCTTATGGTGCTCCTAGATTCTGAGGCTAATTCCTTCCACCTTTCCCACCTGGCAGGTCCACAGACTTTGTGATAGTCAACACCCCAATGTGCTTATGTACGCTGACCTCTGGCCTCGTGTATATTGTGGCAAAATGGAAGTGACCAGGGGGTCAGCTTTCCTATTAGGACTAATTTGGACACGGATAAGCTGCAGTAATGAATTGCAGCTTGCAGAGGAATGACTACGTGTTCATCGAGGGTGATAATTTGTGATGAGATATTCCACCGTCCAGTGTATGAACTTGGAACTGTCTGCTGCTCATGACGTTGGCTTATACAATAATTCAGAATTTACTCTTTGTAAAAATATTTTGTTATTTATTTTAGAGAGAGGGAGAGGAGGAGAGAGGAACATTGATTGATTGCCTCGTGCACTCGCTCTGACCAGTGATGCAACCTGCAACCTGAACATGTGCCCTGACCAGGAATTGAACCCGCATCCTTTTGGTACATCAGACAATGCTCAACCAGCTGAGCCACACTGGCCAAGACAAGGCCTTACTCTATTTTTTAATGTGTTTTTTGTTGATTTCAGAAAGGAAGGGAGAAGGAGAGAGATGGAAATATTAATGATGAGAGAGAATCATTGATCAGCTGCTTCCTGCACGCCCTTTACTGCGGATCGAGCCCATGACCCAGGCATTTGTTCTCACTGGGAATGGAACCATGACCAGCTGGTTCATAGGTCAATGCTCAACCATTGAGTCATACTGGCTGGGCATGGTCTTACTCTTTCAATTCTTTTTGTCGTTGTTGTTTTAATCCTCACTTAAGGATATTTTTCCCACTGATATTTAGAGAGAATGGAAAGGAGGAATAGAAAAGGGGAGGGACAGAAAGAGAGAAACACTGATGTGCGTGAGACACATGGCTTGGTTCCCTCTTACACGCACCCCAGCTGGGGCCAGGGATGGGACATGCAACCCAGGTAAGTGCCCTTGACCGGGGATCGAAGCCATGACCCGTGGGTGCACAGGGCAATTCTCTAATCACTGAGCCACACCGTCCAGGGCTTTTCATTCTTTTTAATCTTGCTTATTCTTTTTCATTGTATGGGGTTGTGTATAACCCGATTCAGGCTCTACAAGCATGAAGAGGTGAACAACGTTGTAACGGGGGGTCTCAACATTTCTCTGCTTATGGACAGGCTGTGCGATGGCAAAAAATAAGTGTCCAGTTTTGACCAAATTTGAGTCGCTGTCCACAGCCTCCCAGGAAGGACTGAAAGACTCTCTGGTCCTGATTTGGTTGCTCTGCGTTTGAGGGGTCTTGGCGATGACCCTGGGGGAGCAGGTGAGATCCTCAGGTACCTATGAGAGTAGCATGATGGTTCCTTCACTCAGAGCGGATCTGGCAGATTACATTGGCACTGCAGCGGTTCTCAACCTGTGGGCCGCGACCCCTTTGGCGGTCGAACGACCCTTTCACAGGGGTCGCCTAAGACCATCCTGAATATCAGATATTTACCTGACGATTCATCACAGTAGCAGCATGACAGTGACGAAGTAGCAACGAAAATAATGTTATGGTTGGGGGTCACAACATGAGGAACGGTATTTAAAGGGCCAGAAGGTTGAGAACCACTGGTGGGGGATCTATATTTCTTTGGTCTCAATGTGTCACGTGCCCTGATGTCCACCATTCGCTGGGCTGTGGTCAGTGGTTGAAAGACGGTCCAGGGAAAATCACAGTGTTTGGTACAGAATCACTGGCCTAATAGGGATGGGAGGAGATGCGGCCGACTCGGTGGACCGTTCCTCTTCAAAACATGCAGCCAGAAATGTGTCTGTGGCGGTGACTGCACCATCAGTGTGCACAGAGCTCAGGACCCGCTGGCATGTTCATCCTGGGAAGCTGCCATCATGGTCAGAAAAAATAAAAATGATCATCCAATCGTTTTGTGGATTCCTGTAGCCTCTTAGTTACGTCCGCCTCAAAGCCGTGACGACACGAGAAGAGAAGAAAAGAGAGGCCTGGGGTCCATGATGTGGCCGTTGAGCTGGGCCGCATTCCTGTTGACTCAGGTGGAAATGTTCATTACTTAGCATACTTTGTTATTTAGGCCAGTGGTCGGCAAACTCATTAGTCAACAGAGCCAAATATCACCAGTACGACAATTGAAATTTCTTTTAAGAGCCAAATTTTTTTAAACTTAAACTATACAGGTAGGTACATTGTTATTAACTTCATGAGGGTCCTCCTAAGGCTTAGGAAGAGCCACACTCAAGGGGCCAAAGAGCCGCATGTGGCTCGAGAGCCGCAGTTTGCCGACCACTGATTTAGGGAATACTGATCCCTATAGAGTCTGTATGTATAGAGTCTATAGTATAGACCATAAGGAGGAAGGCAGGGGAGTGAATATAGCGTAGTCAAACCTACTTTCCCAAAAGATGGGGACACAAAGTGTGTTGTTTTTTTTATCTTGAGCCATTGTTTTCAATCCTCACTCAAGCATATGTTTAGAAAAAGAAAGGGAGAGAGAGAGAAATATCTATATGAGAGGGAGGCATTGATCGATTGTGTTCCATACACACCCCAGCGGGGAATAAAACCCACAACCGAGGGAGGTATGTGACCTGGCCAGGAGTGAGACCCCTATCTTTTTTTTTTTTTTTTTTTTTTTTTTTTTAATTAAATCTTTATTGTTCAGATTATTACATTTGTTCCTCTTTTTTCCCCCCATAACTCCCCTCCTTCCAGCTCCCACCCCACCCTCCACCCTCACTCCCCACCCACTGTGTTCATCCATAGGTGCATGATTTTTGTCCAGTCACTTCCCACATCTCCCACACCCCTTTTTCCCCCAAGAATAGTCAGTCTATTCCCTTTCTATGTCCCTGATTCTATTATAATCACCAGTTCATTCTGTACATCAGGTTATTTATTCACTTGATTCTTAGATTCATTTGTTGATAGATGCATGTTTGTTGTTCATAATTTGTATCTTTACCTTTTTCTTCTTCTTCCTCTTCTTAAAGGATACCTTTCAGCATTTCATATAATACTGGTTTGGCGGTGATGAACTCCTTTAGCTTTTCCTTATCTGTGAAGCTCTTTATCTGACCTTCAATTCTGAATGATAGCTTTGCTGGATAAAGTAATCTTGGTTGTAGGTTCTTGGTATTCAGCACTTTGAATATTTCTTGCCATTCCCTTCTGGCCTGCAAAGTTTCTGTTGAGAAATCAGCTGACAGTCGTATGGGTATTCCCTTGTAGGTAATTAAGCCTCTTTCTCTTGCTGCTTTTAAGATTTTCTCTTTGTCTTTTGCTCTTGGCATTTTAATGATGATGTGTCTTGGTGTGGTCCTCTTTGGATTCCTTTTGTTTGGGGTTCTCTGCGCTTCTTGGACCTGTAAGTCCATTTCTTTCTCCAGGTGGGGGAAGTTTTCTGCCATTATTTCTTGAAATAGGTTTTCAATATCTTGCTGTCTCTCATCTTCTGGCACTCCAATGACTCTGATATTAGTCCGCTTAAAGCTGTCCCAGAGGCTCCTTACACTATCTTCACACTTTTGGATTCTTTTTTCATTTTGCTTTTCCAATTGGGTGTTTTTTGTCGAATCTTTGGTTTGATTATTGTACTCCTCTGGTCTGCTATTGGGTATAATATTCTTTATTTCAGTCCGTGTATGCTTACTTTCTAATTTCTTTATCGTAGCATCGAGGGTCTCATTAGTTTTCGTGAGGCTCTGCACAAATTTATGGCAAGCCCTCAAAATTGCGATTCTTAGCTCCATATCCTCCATTTCTGTCATGTTTCTTTGTCTCCGCATCTTTTATGCTTTCTTGGTGCACCCCCTTGTGGTCTCTGTGCGCAGTCTTGTTCTAGCCAAGCCTTAATTGTTGTAGTTAACACTAGAGGGATTTGACCCCCAGGCCGGCTGGCTATAGGAATCAGCTGTACGGAAAACGTCTGCCTTCTGGGGAGGCGCTAATCCAGCCTTTGCCTGAGGCGATCGGCAAATGGCTGTGCGCAGGCTTTGGGCGGGGCGGGATCAACAGGGCGGGCGGAGGGAGCAGTTATGGCCACGCTCAGTCCCGTTCCCAGAGGCTCTGCTTCTCAGAACCCCGGCAGCCGCTGCAAACCTCAGAGAGAAAGCTGCCCTCAGGTTCCAACTGATGCCGGATAATCCCGCTTCTCCCGTTTGAGTCTGGGTCCCTAGAGACTCGCCCGGATCTGGAGCCCAGAGTCTGAGACTCAGTCCCGACAGAAAACGACAACCGAGCCCTCAGCCACCAGCCCGCTTTGCGCGCGCACCTCGGTACCTTTGTATTTTCCACACTGCGCCGCCTCTGAGCCTCGATTTGCTGTTCTCTTTCCTTCTAGTTGTAGAGTCTCTCTTCAGCCAGCCTTCCTGTGGTTCTGGGTGATGTTCGTTCAGTCTTTTAGTTGTATTTTTGAAATGGTTGTTTGCGGCAGCGGTCTCCGGTGTTTACCTATGCCGCCATCTTGGTCTCCTCCAATCGAGACCCCTATCTTATCTTCTGTTGTAGAAGATGGAACCCCAATCAACTGAGCCACACCCACTAGGGAAATCTTTAGCCGTTTTTTTACAGTTTGACATCGGTATGAGCCTAAGAAACAATTATCACAGTCCTGATAGTGACCACCTCTGCCCTTCATTGCTGGCCACATCCCACTGAGGCCAGGCTGGCCACACGAGGACAGAAGAGCTTTGGGGTCAATATGGAGCTGCCATACTTACTGAGTAGAAGGTCGAAGTTTTTATTTTTAACAATTTTTTAGATAGTAAAGTATAAGTGATATGCAATAAAGCATTCAAGTTTATAGTTTTTTAACTTTAGGACATTTTTATTTTTTTAAAATATATTTTGAGCCCTAACCGGTTTGGCTCAGTGGATAGAGCATCGGCTTGCGGACTGGGGGGTCCCAGGTTCGATTCCGGTCAAGGGCATGTACCTTGGTTGCGGGCACATCCCCAGTGGGGGGTGTGCAGGAGGCAGCTGATTGATGTTTCTCTCTCATCGATGTTTCCGACTCTCTATCTCTCTCTCTTCCTCTCTGTAAAAAATCAATAAAATATATTAAAAAAAAAAAAAAAAAAAAGAAAGCATATCTTGCCCTAGCCGGTTTGGCTCAGTGGATAGAGCATTGGCCTTTGGACTGAAGGGTCCCAGGTTCGATTCCAGCCAATGGCACATGCGTGGGTTGCGGGCTCGATCCCCAGTAGGGGCCGAGCAGGAGGCAGCTGATCGATGATTCTCTCTCATCATTGATGTTTCTATTTCTCTCTATCCCTTTCCCTTCCTTTCTTAAATCAATAAAAATATATTAATTTTAAAAAAGTAAAGAAAGGCTAAACTGGTTTGGCTTAGTGGATAGAGCGTCGGCCTGCGGACTGAAAGGTCCCAGGTTCGATTCCGGTCAAGGGCATGTACCTTGTTTGCGGGCACATCCCCAGTAGGAGGCAGCTGGTCGATGTTTCTCTCTCATCGATGTTTCTAACTCTCTATCCCTCTCCTTTCCTCTCTTTGTAAAAAATCAATAAAATAAATTTCTTTTAAAAAAAGAAAGCATATCTTATGCATACATGGCATCTGAATATTACTCTCCCTTCTCTCTAAAAAAGACTTGTAAAGACTGAGTCAATATATGTTTCAAGTGTGTCATCTAGAACTTAAGAGATGGCTTGTTCTAACCAACCCTATTATAATCCTCAGTCTCTGATGAGTGTCTTCCTCTCCCTTTTGTGGATATTAAAAATTTCTAGATAATGTTAGAGAATAAAGCACCAATGTCTTCAGGAATCTCTTGTAGCCAATAAATTATTTTATGCATCTAGACTGCCAATTTTTTTTATTTTAGAGCAGGACGGGGAGAGAGCTGGAAAAACATCGATGTGAGAGAGAAACATAAATTCGTTGCCTCCCGCACAGGCCCCAACCGGAGCAAACCCCCTGGGTATGATCCCTCATGGGGCATCGAACCCACCACCTTTGGTGGACAGGATTGCACTCCAACCCGCTGAGCCACACCAGCTCAACCACGTACATGAAGCCACGAATTTCAGGCCTTGGACAGTGGACAGCACAGGGCTGTAGCCTTGAAGGGAAGATGGTATAGCAGGTGAGGTGGCACCTTCCCACCCCGCCCAGGCACTTTCCGAACCTGCTTAGGGACAGGGAGCCAGAGAGCGGAGGGCGGAGGTAGAGAGCTCAGAGCTCAGGACCCTGGAGCCCGCCTGGAAGTTCTGTAGCTGTGTTTTTTTGAGTGAGCCATACCTGAGCAGGAGATTATTTAAATTCAGGCACTGGAACTGCGCTGCCCCTGAGTGTCAGGACGATGCCAGCGACCAGTAAGGAGGGCAGGACACAGAATGATGGAGCTCTTGTTGCTGCCTCCCGGACTTCTTCAAGAGCTAGGAGACAGCCCTAACTGTTTTGGCTCAGTGGATAGAGCGTCGGCCTGCGGACTGAAGGGTCCCAGGTTCGATTCCGGTCAAGGGCATGTACCTTGGTTTCGGGCACATCCCCAGTAGGGGGTGTGCAGGAGGCGGCTGATCGATGTTTCTCTCTCATCGATGTTTCTAGCTCTCTATCCCTCTCCCTTCCTCTCTGTGGAAAATCAATGGAATATATTTAAAAAAAAAAAAAAAAAAAAAAAGAGGTAGGAGATCAAACCTGACACTAACCCCAAGGACAGGACTGATCTGGGTCCCAAGACTTTGGAATGCTTCCTTATGCTTCAGTCTTTATTTTAATTATTATTGATTTTTTACAGGGAGAGGGATAGAGACTTAGAAACATCCATCAGCTGCCTCCTGCACACCCCCCACTGGGGATGTGCCCCCAACCAATTTACATGCCCTTGACCGGAATCAAACCTGGGACCTTTCAGTCTGCAGGCGGACGCTCTACCCACTGAGCTAAACCGGTTAGGGCTATGCTCCAGTCTTAATACCAACATTACCTAGTACTGGGTGTTGGTCCTGGGGCTCTGGGGCCCCGAGGAACCAGCCTGGGATGATGCCGGGCATCTAAATGGAGTTTTCCGGGGGCATTAAGGAGGGACCTTGCAGGCAACAAGGAGAGGTCAGCCAGCTTGGTCTGGCTCGTGCCCCTTGTAGCTAGCCAGTCACAGAGCATGCATTCTTTTAAAAAAACTTTTATTGATATTTATAGACAGGACGGGAGAGAGAGAGAAACATTGAGGTGAGAGAGAAACATCAATCGGTTGCTTCCCACATGCGCCCCGACGATCAAACCTACAATGTGGGTATGTGCCCTACCGGGAATTGAACCTGCCACCCTCTGGTGTACAGGATGATGCTCCAACCAGCTGAGCCACACTGGCCGGGGTGAGCATGCATTTGTTAAGGACAGGCTTCTGTAGGCCCACAATGTGTGGTGATAGGAGGGACTGTGGACAAAACGGGCCACATACTAACCCAGGCTCAGGTAGGCCTGCCTGACAGCCTTACAAACTCAGAGACCTAAAGTAACCACATAGGATGGTCTGAAATTACAATTTTAACTAAAAGCAGTTTATGGTGGGTAGTTTCTCTCACCAGTGTTTCCATCTCTCTGTCCTCCCTCTCTCTAAAACCAATAACAACATACTTAGAAAATAAAATAAGATGCAAAACTGCCGTTCTCTGGAGCACTTTCTTAATCGGTTGAGATGGGCTTCCCAGCAATTGTCATTTTGGGTCAAGTAAACTCATAAAGTGTAAAATCCGGGGTGCAAGCCGCTGTCACAAAGAACCAAGAGACGCTTTCTATGCAAACGCAAGGGGTTTATTTAGCTTCCAACATATGTCGGGGCCCACAACTTACTCTGAACGCGGCAGAGCAGTGGCCGTGAGCCCCGACTAAGGGTTCAGGCATAGGTTATATACTTTTTCTAGCTAACGGGGGGAGCAAACGGGGGAAGCAAAGGGGTCACTCTTCTGGGAATCTTGGCGCCGTTGTGAATTAATGCCTGTCCACTTTCTTATCAGGTTGCTTGCTTTTTAGTTTACTCCCGGGCTGCAGCCATCTCCGTAACCTCCCTGGCTGCAGCTGTGTCCCATAAAAGTTGATTGTTCCATCTCCCCCTCCTAACCTTCCTGATTGCCCTGGTGCTTGTTAAATGTAACACTCTGGTAACACTTTGATGCCGTTTGTTCCTTGACCTCTCTGACCTGATTATATTGGCGCCTCTCATTCCCCCCTTTTTCTGTGGACGGTTTCTAATCTTAGAGACCCTCAGGCTCAGCTAAGGCTGAGTACTGTTGCCTGATGATAAGGAAAGAAACTATTTTAGCTTTAGCAACTTCTATTGAAATAGGATTTTTCTTCTTAAAATTTCTCCATGGCTATTAAAAAGCCAAATTAAGATTAATTTATCTACTGTTCTGATGTTTGTATAAACACAACAAGAATGGTAACTGACTACCTTTGCTGGAATTTCATGGTTGAATTTTAATGTGCCCCGTAGGGCTAGGAAGCCATGCCACCCAGCTGCCATCAGGCCCGCCTGCAGTATCTGCTGAGTTAGGTGAATTCTTCACCTGTAGCAATTCCACCTGAGCCCACGCTCCAGGCTTTAAGCCCATCTCAGTAGCCCTCCTACTTGTTGCGGCCCAGAGCGTGTGGGGGCTCCGCAGGAACGTAGAGGCATCCCTACTGCTCCCCTTTTACTCTTACCAACCGCCAGTGATGGTAGGGCATCGGCCTGACACTCCAGCGCCAGCCATCTTCAGGGCTTCCAAGCAGAATACCAGGCTTCCTTCGTGGCATTTTTACTGGCTTCAAGTCTTTAGAGCTTAGACAGGGCTCTTTAAAACATGATACTCCAGTCAAAGTTTTTCGTTAATAAAACCACTATTAGGAACCGGTCTTATTGAATCTATGCAAAGAAATGTATTGCCATGTTAGCATCGCCAAATTTCGGAGGAATTACATAAGAAGAAAGACATACTGATCTACTCTAAGATTTTCTGACTTTCCTTGTCAATTCCTTTTAGTTGTTGGCATTAAACTTTCTTTTTATGTATAACTATGCTTCAGACTTTTTACTCTAAACAGGCTTTTTTTTTTTTTTTCTCTTTTCAGACTACCCCTGACATGGGCATGGTCATAAAGGCCTGCAAGCAGTACACAGGCTGCCAACTATTAGCTGTCTCTTAACAGAGACCAAAACCTGATGGGCACTGTTCCCTGCCCAGGTGGGCACCTGCCCTCTTGGCAGCTAGGCACCCTTTACTTTTTGGGGCTCACCCCACATAGTACCCTTCCAGGATAGTCAACATACATTTAAACCTGCAAGAGAATTAAAGGTTAATGTGACAATGAAACATAATATAGGCATCATGGCCGCTTTAGGCAGCCACATCTTCTGCTACTAAACATGTGATTCTATAAATTGTCCTTGTCTCTTTGGAGCCATGTCCATGAAGATGCAGGCATTATCTAAGTCTATTCAATGTTACCAGCATCAGGCAGGTCGAGCACGCTGTAGCTTGACGAAGTCTTTCCGGATCATGGATGGGTCCGCTGACCGGACGTGGGTGTGATGGACTCAGGTCACGACGCCGTCTATCTTGAGAGCGGTGGGGGTCGTCAGCACCACGGAGTTGGGTGTAGGGACCTTTCCATTGAGGCTCCAGGAGGTGCCTTTTGCCTGGGTGGCGCCAAGGCGCAGCCAAATGTCCTCGTGCGCCCTCTGGAGCCCTCTCAAGAAAAGAGACAATTATCTTTTTAGTGAACAAGTATCTTTACAGTCTTGGGCTTTTGAGCAGATAACAGGAACATCATCCAAGTCCCCTGATGGGGGCCTGACAGGAACAGATGTGGGGGCCTTTGGCTGGGGGGGTATAAAGTCTCCATTCTTCCTCCCTCGGCACTGCTAAGGGCAGGATCATTGAAGAGGTCTCTTCACCTAGGCAGGGCTGTGCTGAACCATCTGGGGCAAAAGTGGTTTCTGCTTTCATTTTGGCTAAAAGGTCTCTGCCCATTAGAGGGACCAGGCAATTTGGCAAATACAGGAATTCATGAACCACCTGATGGCCGCCTAACTGACATCGGCGGGGGCGGCAGAACAGTCTGCAGCTGTGGTCCCGGTAGCTCCAATAATGGTGACTTCCTGTCCTGAGAGGGGAGCTACCTTCTGAGTAACTACCGAGTGCTCTGCCGCTGTACCAACCATAAAGTTCACAGTCTGGCCCCCGATTTTCATTTCGACCATCGGTTCATGGGGGCCCAGTTGGAAAGAGCCCAGCCTGTCCTAGTCAGAGTCAGCTGTTGCCAGTCCGAGGAGGTCTGCCTCAGGCGGCTCTGGCCAATAGCGGCTGGGTGGTTTGGATGGCCTCGCCAGCTTCTTTTGGCCTGCTCCTGCCCTGCCTGCCTCTCCACTCCTGCTACTAAACCTTACTCTGTCCCTTCTTATACATGCAGAACTGGACCCAAGGCAGCGAGTTTTGAGCAATTTTAAAATTTCTTAACATACATTTTATCATTCATGTTGCAGGGAGGGACCGGGTTAGCTCCTCCTGAATGAAAGAACTAATCAAAATAAGGCTTATTTTCTAACTTCATTTGTCCCTGGGCATGGACAACAAATGACACTAATCAGATTGACATAAACGATTTAACCTTTGTTTAGGGAGGCAAATGCAAAGCATTTACTCCAAATGTCTTTGGTTTAGGGAAAACAGGATTTTTGTTTAGTTTCCCTATTCTACTTGTCTCAGCTTACTGGTCTATCATGCATTCATCTTTCTTTTAACATTTATCTTTTTCTTTTTATTACATACACAATTTTTACAAATTTCATTCTTTTAGGTTAGTCTTCAAACCTTCTTTCTATGTCCTTCAAAAATGCATAACCATGCCTCAGACCTTCCATTAAGTATTTCTTTACCTTCCTCCATCACATCAAAGCTGTACATTCCAGTTAGTTAGAACTCTGAGCCTTAATTAATTTTTAAGGTGACATGTAAGTAATTAACATTCCTCAGATTAGCAATACATTCATCATTTTTTTTTTTTTTTTTCTTGGAGATACAAACAAAAATTTTACTAGCTAAACAATTTTAAACAACAAAGACATATACTTAAACAATAAAGACAGATAACATTTCCCATTAAAACTTTGAATCATCACAGCTAGCAATTATCAGTTTGTGAGTATACAGGCCTTGTTGACGTCATCTTGGGATAGCTGTCTGTCTCTCTGTGGTCAGCGACTTCTCGTAAACTTCAAAAATATAAGGCACAATTAACCAATAGATTCAATTCTATCCTCTAGATTTCGTATGAGGCACATTCAGATTAGTAATACCTAGATGAACATTTTTTTTTTTTCTTTTTTTTATTGTTTGACTCAGTAAATTTTAAGGTCTCAAGTTTCCAGCAGCTATGGAAAACCACACCTGAGGCTGGCAAACAGGCCTGGCCCAGCCCTTGACTTTAAAACCACCATTTTTCTCTCGGGAAAGTCAAGAGGCAAATTTGTAGCTACATAATTTCTTGAGATTCAAATCCAATTATTATTATTAAGGCATGTACTTTGGCAAATTTTGTAACAGAGGCAATCTTACTGAATTTTCTTTTGGAGGCTTGTTGCTAGAACAAGCCTGCATTGCTTCCCTGGGTAAAATTAGCTATTTTCCTTAGGAAATAATCAGTCTTGGGTTTTATTCTGTACATGTGTGAAGAGACTCTAGTTCAAAACTCTATCTAAATGTCCAAAAACAGGACAATTGCGCGCATTAGTTTTAAACCAGCTTTTCTCTTTACATGTGAACAGAAATACCAGACACATTTTAAAACTTTTCAATTACAAGAAGGACTTTTTGTCATCTAGCTGGCGCGATCTCCATGGGAAGAGCCCTGCTCCCGTCCAGAGTAGCCGCGCCGCCCCCAGCTGTCCGGCCCGTGGGCTCCGCGCGGGACCTTTCCCAGACCTTCCCCCGGACCCGACGCCGCCGGGGGCCTCGCTGCTCCGGCCTCTTGCAAGCGACTCGCCGGCCCCGCCCCCCCGCGCTCCACACAAGCCCGGGGCCAACGCCGGCCACCGCTGGCCGCAGCCGCTGCCGCCAGGCTCCGCGAACGAGTCCGCGCCCGGCCCGAGCCCCCCAGCGCCGCCCCCCGAAGGCGCGCCGCCGCCTACGGCGCTGAGCGAGCGCAGGCCCAAGCTGCGGGGCTCGGGCTGCCTGGGCTGCCGCCGCCTCTCCCGGCCTCCGGCCTCTTCCAGGCTGCGCAGCTCGGGCTCCAGCTCCGGCCCAGCACCCGCCGCCGACCGGGCCTCAGCCGCTGCAGCCCAGCTGCCTGGGCCCGTGGCGCGGCCAGGCTCCGGGGCGAGGGCTGCGGTCACCGCGCACCGCGCTCCAGCACACTTGCCCCCTCCCCCCTCCCTCTCCGTCTTTACATTCACATATTTTTATTTGACATTCATTCAGAGTTTAAACAATCCATTCAATTTTTAACAACTTCCCAATTTCTGAGGGAGCTCTAAAGCCTCCCGCAATCTCCTTGAACTGATCAATCACAATACCCAAAGGAGCAGTCTGAGTCCATTCCACAGCGTCCATCCAGGAGGAGCAGAGGGTGGAGGGAGGGAGCAGAGGGTGGAGGAGAGAACACACACACACCAACACACCAACACACCAACGACAAGAAACAAAGAACAAAAGACAAAGACAGACACAACGCGTTGAGACAAAAATCGAAGGATCCAAAAAGAAGGTTTTACAGAACCAATTGACCTAGCTGGCAACAGAACTACAGAACCAGAATCAGAATCCGTACCTAACTGACGGAACAGACAGGAGTCCACCAGGCGTCCCTGGTCCTCTCCAGACTCCACCAGGGCGTCCCCCGGGGTTGTGGCCTGCGACCTCCCGACACGTCTGTCTGTCGCAGTCGGGGGAGGCTCACGCCCCTCCCCGACAGCCACCCGACCAAACAGATTTGCCAGCTCTAACTAAATTTGTGTTTCCAATATCTAAGCGATCGCTATTCAGAAAGGCGCCGTCACTTACCCCAAGAAGCGTCTGTTGGAACCCAGAGGCGGCTGCAACAAATACCTCGCTGCGTGCCCGGCGACAAGTGGGGGAGAGCCTCCTGCCTTAAATAGGGGGTCCCTCTCCTCCCCGCAGGGGGAGAGCCTCCAGCCCTAAATAAGGGGTCCCTCTCACCCCCGCCGGTATCTCGGTGGAACCTCCAAATGTAAAATCCGGGGTGCAAGCCGCTGTCACAAAGAACCAAGAGACGCTTTCTATGCAAACGCAAGGGGTTTATTTAGCTTCCAACATATGTCGGGGCCCACAACTTACTCTGAACGCGGCAGAGCAGTGGCCGTGAGCCCCGACTAAGGGTTCAGGCATAGGTTATATACTTTTTCTAGCTAACGGGGGGAGCAAACGGGGGAAGCAAAGGGGTCACTCTTCTGGGAATCTTGGCGCCGTTGTGAATTAATGCCTGTCCACTTTCTTATCAGGTTGCTTGCTTTTTAGTTTACTCCCGGGCTGCAGCCATCTCCGTAACCTCCCTGGCTGCAGCTGTGTCCCATAAAAGTTGATTGTTCCATCTCCCCCTCCTAACCTTCCTGATTGCCCTGGTGCTTGTTAAATGTAACACTCTGGTAACACTTTGATGCCGTTTGTTCCTTGACCTCTCTGACCTGATTATATTGGCGCCTCTCAAAAGATTCTCTACAGGTTTGACTATTTCTTACCTATCACAGCCCGAGCCAGTTTGGTTAGTGGAATAGAGTGTTGGCCTGAGGACTGAAGGGTCCCGGGTTCGATTCCAGTCAGAGACACATGCTGTGTTGTGGGCTCGATCCCCAATAGGGAGCATGCAGGAGGCCGCCAATCAATGATTCTCTCTCATCATTGATGTTCTTACGTCTCCCTCTCCCTTTCTCTCTGAAATCAATAAAAAAATATTTTTTTAAAGTATGAAGAATCACAAAACCTTGGGTGACCATTCCAGTTATGTGCTCACCTTAATTTCGCTTTCTCAGACTTCACTGCTAAAACTTCTCTGAGGCCCGGTTTGGCTCAGTGGATAGAGTGTCTGAAGGGTCCCGGGTTCCATTCTGGTTGGGGGCACAGGCCCAGGTTGCGGGCTCGATCCCCAGCGGGGGGCGTGCAGGAGGCAGCGATCAGTGATTCTCTCTCATCACTGATGTTTCTCTCTCTCTCTTCCTCTCTGGAATCAGTAAACATATATTTTATTTTATTTTTAGTAAACATATATTTTAAGAGAATAAAATAAAATAAAGCTTCTCTGAGGCCTTTAACTGTTTTCACCATCCACCCATGCTTCACCAGAACTATTTCCTAATCACTATGTAGTCCATTGTTAATAGCTTTCTGTAATTTTGCATTTTATTTTTATTGATTTTTTAGAGAGGAAGGGAAAAAACAACAACACTTCAATGTGAATGAGAAACATCAATAGGCCGGCCAGCCTGGCTCAGTGGTTGAGCATCGACCTATGAACCCAGAGGTCACGGTTAGATTCCCTGTCAGGGCACATGCCCAGGTTGTGGGCTCGATCCCCTGCATGGGCAGTGCAGGAGGCAGCCGATCCATGATTCTCATCATTGATGTTTCTATCTCCCTTCTCTGAAATCAATTTAAAAAAAAATCATATATATATATATATATATATATATATGATTTTTTTTTTTAAAGGCTGCCCTGAGGGAGAGTGGAATTCACCACCTCTGGGTGCACTGGACCTTGTTCCAACTAACTGAGCCGCACAGGTCAGGGCAATTTTGCATTTTATTTTTATTTATTTATTTTTTATTTTTTTATTGATTTTTTACAGACAGGAAGGGAGAGAGATAGAGAGTTAGAAACATCGATGTGAGAGAAACATCGACCAGCCGCCTCCTGCACACCCCGCACCGGGGATGTGCCTGCAACCCAGGTACATGCCCTTGACCGGAATCGAACCTGGGACCATTGAGTCCGCAGGCCGACGCTCTATCCACTGAGCCAAACCGGTTTGGCAATTTTGCATTTTAAACCTTTTTCTTTCTTTTCTGAGATAAGTTCAACTCCCCATGGAAGTGAGTCCCTGCAATGACAAGAAAAGTGGTAATTACTTCCCAGCGAGGAGTTGAAATCCATTGAAGGCACTCCCAGCATGTGAAATGCAAATTGTGCCCTAACCGGTCAAGGGCATGTATCTTGGTTTCGGGCACATTCCCGGTAGGGAGATGTGCAGGAGGCAGCTGATGGATGTTTCTAACTCTCTATCCCTCTCTCTTCCTCTCTGTAAAAAATCAATAACATACATTTAAAAAATAAAAAAATGCAAATTGCAAAAATCTATTAACAATGTCTTTTTAGTGATTCAAAGCCGGGAACGGAAATAATTCTGGTGAACACTCTGGAATAATAAGGTCATTTGCATCTGTAGCCCTGGGGGGTAGGGGGGGTGTGCATCTGAAATAGTACATTTAGCTCCTGAGAACAAGCCAAACTTCACAGAAGTTGGAGCGAATGTCCCCAAACACTCGGGTGAGAAGGGGCAGGCAGCACCCGACTCCCCCCAGAAGCCTGGGTCCTGGTGCTTTGTGGAGGGACCCAGGTCGCTCCAGTGGTTCTCAACCTTCTGGCCCTTTAAATACAATTTCTCATGTTGTGACCCAACCATAATATTATTATCGTTGCTACTTCATAACTGTCATGTTGCTATTGTTATGAATCGTCATGTAAATATCTGATATGCAGGCTGGTCTTAGGCGACCCCTGTGAAAGGGTCGATTGACCGCCAAAGGGGTCGCGACCCACAGGTTGAGAACCGCTGCTCCAAGCCCTCGCACCCAGGGAACCAGTTTCCCAGCGCGGGGCGGGTCTAAATTTCCCTGCGGTAGAGGTAGCGCCAGCATCCGTCCCTGAGAACTACATTACCCAGCGTTCCCTGCGCCGAGTGGCAGCTCGCTGGGCCAATGAGAGCTCTCGATGGAGGCGTCCCCTGGCGTGGCCCCGAGCGTGGGGCGGGACTTCCGGCGTCCTCCTCCCCGGCGGTCATTTTGGCCGGTTGGGTGTGTTCCTCCCAGCCGCGGCGGTCCCAGAGCGCGGCGGTCGTGGCTGGTGAACGAGGCGGAGAAGACGCCGGGAGGGTCGCGTCCACCGCAGGAAGGCGGGTCGGAGGTTCGGACGAGGCGCCGCGGGAGAGGGTCCGCCCCGGGGCCGGGACGCGAACCGCCGTCCCGCTCCGCCCTCAGACCCGGATGGCGGCGGCCGCGCCGAGGCGCCCGGCTGAGGTGAGCGCGTCCCCCGGGGCCTCCCCGCCGCCCCCTCCCGTCTCCCCTGCAGCTCGGGGGGCGGGTCCCGTTCCCTCCTGCTGCCCAGGCCCCGCGCCGGGACCGCGAGGCGGGGGGAGCTGGGGTCCCTCCCGTTTGCGGACGCGGGGCGCCCTGTCGGGGTGCGCAGGGCGGCGGGGGAGGGTGCAGCCCGCGGAACCGGTCGGGGCGGAAGCCGGGGGTCGGGGAGCCGGGGGCGCGGTGTCCGCGGGGCCCTGGGTGGAGGCCCGGTCGCGCCCGCAATACCAGTCTGTGCGCCCTGCCTGCTCCTCACGCCAGGGCGGGCTTATTTAATTTAATTTAATTTAATTTAATTTAATTAATTTACTTATTTGATTTTATTTTTTCAGCGATAGCAGAGGGGTTTTTTTTTCTTTTCTTTTTTTAATGCCCTTGACCAGAATCGAACCCGGGACCCTGCAGTCCGCAGGCCGACACTCTATCCACTGAGCCAAACCAGTCAGGGCAGAGTTTAGTTTTTTTTTGTTTTTTTAATTAAATATGTTTTTATTGATTTCAAAGAGGAAGGGAGAAGGAGAGAAACATCACTGATGAGAGAGAATCATGGATCCGCTGCCTCCTGCACGCCCCCCACGGGGGATGGAGCCCAAAACCCGGGCCTGTGCCCTGACCGGGAATCGAACCCGGCACCTTCCAGTCCCCCCTCCAGTGCTCTATCCACTGAGCTACACCAGCCAGGGTGAAAGGCAGAGTTTTATGGAGAGAAAGATAGACTCTCTCTAGCAGGGAAGGGACCCCAGGCCCAAGTGGGTTGCCCTGGTTGACTGACTGGAGAGCGGACGGGAGAAAGAGAGACATGGTTTTGTTATTCCACTCATTTGCGAATTCATTGGGGTTTTTTCCCTCTATTTCTTTTTTTTAAGAAATTTTATTTATTTATATTTTAATGTGTGTGGTTTTTTTTTTTTTTTTTCTAGTGAGGGATTACGAATTTATTCAATCATCCGCACTCCAGCTGGCTGAGCCTGGATGGCTCCGGCCTTTTATTGATTTTTCTTAAAAAATGTATTTTATTGATTTTTTACAGAGAGGAAGGGAGAGGGATAGAGAATTAGAAACATCTATCAGCTGCCTCCTGCACGCCCCCTACTGGGGATGCAACCAAGGTACATGCCCTTGACCGGAATTGAACCTGGGACGCTTAGTCCCCGGGCTGACACTCTATCCACTGAGCCAAGCGGTCAGGGCTCACTATTTATTTTTAGGAATATTTCTTTATTGATTTCAGAGAGGAAAGGAGAAGGAGAGGGAGATGGAAACATCGATGATGAGAGAAATCATGGATCGGCTGCCTCCTGCACGGCCCCCACTGGGGATCCAGCCCGCAACCCGGGCCTGTGTCCTGACCTCCTGGTTTGTAAGTGGATGCCCAACCACTGAGCCACACTGGCTAGTGCCGGCGGTTGCTTCTCCTTTGTGCCCTGACTGGGATGGAATCCCCAGCCTTGTTGTATCAGGACGTGGCTTTAACCAATTGCGCTATTCTTCCTCGGGCGCCATGGCGGATTTTAAACAGAGGAGGGACATGAGGGTTTTGCAAGTTCCCCAAAGTCCCTTTGAGGCGAGAACAGACCAAAGGAGAGTGATGAAGACATGGAGGCACTAGGCCTTGAAATCTTTGTCCAAGGGCTTAGTGCTAATCCAGGTTAGGCATCCAGCCTGGTGCTGACCTGGCTCCCGGGCCGGTATGAACCCCTGGGAACCTGACCTGGTTGTGGTTTATTATTTTCCTTTCTGGCACCTCATGTGAGCAGGTGTGGAAAGGCTATCCCTAGGACCAGGATGTACTAGTAAAACTGGGAATATTTAGGAACCTGTAGAGCCCCTTTCTTCCGGATGGGAACTAGGAGCAGGAGGACGGGGTGCAGGGCCGGAATCACTGTCCGAGAAGCTGGTTCTCTGTTCTGGAGGGGACGGGATGTTTGGACCAGAGAAGGCAGATGGCCTTACCCAGGTCTTAGGCCCCCTCCTTGCACAGTGGAGAATGTACTGTGAGGGCGAGGGAAGAGGAAGGAAAACCAGGGTGACCACTGCAGTAATTCAGTGAAGGGTCATGGAACCAGAGTAGTGGCTTCGGGGGAAGTGGCTGAATTCTGCAGGTGTTTATATTAAGGACCAACTAGATTTCCTAATGTGGAAGGAAAGTGTCCTGGGTGCTGGTGTTTCTATAATAAAATACCATAAACCAGGTGACTTTTAAATGGCAGGAATTCATAAGCATCAACCCATGAACCTGGAGGTCAGGGTTCGATCCCCAGTCAGGGCACATGCCCAGGTTACGGGCTAGATCCCGAGGGGGCATACAGGAGGTAGCCAATCAGTGATTCTCATCATTGATGTTTCTATCTCCCTCTCACTCTCCCTCTCTGAAATCAATAAAAAGTTATTTTAAAAAAACAACCCACATATCTTCTCAGTGCACAGTTTGATCAGCTTTAGAAACACTCCTAATCTGTCCTTTTTCCTACCCTACCAACCCATGCAAATCCCTTCAAGGAATTACAATTTTTAATTTTTTGCAGAAATTTTTTATTTTTCTTTTAATCCTCACCCCAGAATATTCTTCCCATTGATTTTTAGAGAGGGAGGAGAAAGAAAGAGAGAAACATTGATTGGTTTCATCTCTCATGTGGCCCTCAAGGGCCAGTGCTCTAACCATTTAAGCACATCAGCCAGGGCTCATTTTTCAATTTCACTGACATTTGATATTTTATTAATTTCAGGTGTACATCATAGAAATGATTCCCCAATAAGTAGTTGTGCAAATGTCTAGTACCCACCTGGCACCATGATCCTATATAATAAAAGGGTAATATGCAAATAGACCAACCGGCAGAATGACTGGTCGCTCTGATGCACACTGACTACCAGGGGACAGATGCTTAATGCAGGAGCTGCCCGCTGGTGATCAGTGCACTGCCACAGCGGGAGCGCTGCTCAGCCAAAAGCCCTGAGCCGGGCTCACGGCTGGTGAGCACAGTGGCGGTGGTGGGAGCCTCTCCCTCTGCGCAGTGCTAAGGATGTCCAGCTGACAGCTAGCGGGCCTGAGCCATCAGTTGGACATCCCTCAAGGGCCCCTGGACTGTGAGGGCCCTGCATGAATTTCATGCACCGGGCCTCTAGTAATTTATAATATTATTGACTATATTTCCTATATTGTTCTTTACATCCCCAGGACTCTTGTAATTGCCAATTTGTATTTCTTTTCTTTCTTTTTTTTATTTTTTATTGATTTCAGAGAGGAAGGGAGTGGGAGAGAGAGAGAAACATCAATGATGAGAGAGAATCATTGATTGGCTGCCTCCTGCACACCCCCTACTGGGGATCGAGCCCGCAACCCAGGCATGTGCCCTTGACTGGAATCGAACCTGGGACCCTTCAGTCCGCAGGCCGACGCTCTAGCCACTGAGCCAAACCAGCTGGGGCCAATTTGTATTTCTTAATCCCTTTCCCCTTTTCACCTAGTCGCCCAATACCCTTTCTATCTAGCACCCATCAAAATGTGCTGTATATCTATGAGGTTTTTTCTGTTTTGTGTGTTCGTTTGTTTTTTGAAGTCCACGTGAAAGTGAAATCATTAGTATTTGTCTTTGCGTCTAGTAAGATTTCATTTTTGTTTTTTTTTATAGGAAGGTGAGGAAAGCGAGGATAAGTTCAGATCCAGAACTGAGGATTTTTAGAAAGATCTTTTTATTGATGTTCATTTTTTAAATACACACACACACACACACACACACACACACTAAAAAAATGAACACACACACGTGTGTGTGTGTGTGTAACTGATTTTAGAGAGAGAGAGAGAGAAACATCTAACAGCTGTCTCCCACACACACCCCAGCCGGGGAGTCAGCCCACAGCCCGGGCATGTGCCCTGACCGGGAAGTGAACTGACAGCCTTTTCGTGCACAGGACAATGTCCGTCCAGCTGAGCCACACTGGCCAGGGCTGTGGATTTCTTGGTGATAGCCATTCTCATAGATGTGGGGTGATATCTCTTTATAGTTTTAAATTGCATTTCTCTGTTGATTAGTGACAGCGATTGTCTGTTCATATGTCTATTGGTCATCTGTATGTCATCTTTGGAGAAATGTCTATTCAGGTGCTCTGCCCATTTTTTAACTAGATTGCTTGTTTTTGTTTTTTGGTGTTAAGTTTTATGAGTTCTTTACATATTTTACCTTTCAACCCCTAATGTGATATTGAGGAATATTTTCTTAATAGATTGGTTTTTTGTTTTGTTGATGGTTTCTTTGCTGTGCAAAAACTCTTTAAGAGTAATATCAGAGAGTTTACTGCCTATGTTTTCTTCTAGGAGTTTTTTGGTTTGGGGTCTTACATTTAGTTCTTTAACCAATTTTGTGTTTATTCTTCTATATGGTATAAGAGAGTAGTTTCTGGTTTGTTTGTTTGTTTTTTGCATGTTTCTAAGTTTAGTTTCTCTTTCTGATAGTATGTTATTGGTATAAAATGCACCTAGTTTCTGAATATTCATTTTGCATCCCACTACTTTTCTGAATTTGTTATTTCTAATAGATTTTTTTAGTGGATTCTTTAGGGTTGTCCATGCATAGTATCATGTCATCTGCAAATAATGTCTGTTTAACTTCTTCCTTTCTAATTTTGATGACTTCGCCATTGAGTATGATGTTAGCTGTGGGTTTGCCATATGGCCTTCATTATGTTGCATTATGTTCCTTCTATTCCCACTCTACCAGATGTTGGGCTCTGGTTGGTGTGGCTCCGTTGGTTGAGTGTTGTGGGGCTAATCAAAAGGTCACTAATTCGATTCTGATCAGGGCACATATCCAGGTGGTGGGTTTGATCCCCAGTCAGGGTGCATATGGGGAGGCAACCGAACAATGTTTCTCCCTCTCCCTCTCCCTCTCCTTCTTCTCTCTCCAAAGTTAAGAAATATTTTTATATATAAGGATGTTGGATCTTGTCAAGTGCTTTTTCTGCCTCTATGGATATGATCATACAATTTTGCTTATGTAGTATCATGTTAATTGATTTGCATACATTGAACCATCTTTGCATCCCAGGAATAAACCCCACTTGATCAAAGTGTGTGATCTCTCTCTCTGTTTTTTTTTTAAAATATATTTTATTGATTTTTCACAGAGAGGAATGTAGAGGGATAGAGAGATAGAAACATCGATGAGAGAGAAACATCGATCAGCTGCCTCCTGCACACCTCCCACTGGGGATGTGCCCACAACCAAGGTTCATGCCCTTGACCAGAATCGAACCTGGGACCCTTGAGTCTGCAGGCTGATGCTCTATCCACTGAGCCAAACCGGTCAGGGTCTCTCTGTTTTTTTGTTTTGTTTTGTTTTTAATCCTCACCCAAATATATATTTTTATTGATTTGAGAGAGAGGAAGGGAGAGGAGAGAGAGTGAGAAACATCAGTGTGAGAAAGAAACATCGATGGATTGCCTCAAGCACACACCCCAACCAGGGATTGAACCCACAACCTAGGGTATGTGCCCTGACTGGGAATCGAACCTGCAACCTTTTGGTGTAGGGGCATCAGGGCTGATCTTTGTAATGTATTGCTGAATTCAGTATGCTCATTTTCTTTTCTTTTTTTTTCAGAGTTATTGGACTATAACATTCTTTTTTTGTGATGCCTTTCCCTGGTTTTGGTTTCAGGGTAATGATGGCTTTGTAAACATGTTTGAGAGTCTTCCCTCTTGTTGAACTTTTTGGACTAGTTTGGTAAAACTCACCTGTGATGCCATCTGGTCCAGGGCTTTTGTTTGTTGTTATTGGTCTGGCGCCATGGTCGGCAAACTGCGGCTCGCGAGCCACATGCGGCTCTTTGGCCCCTTGAGTGTGGCTCTTCCTAAGCCTTAGGAGCACCCTAATGAAGTTAATAACAATGTACCTACCTGTATAGTTTAAGTTTAAAAAATGTGGCTCTCGAAAGAAATTTCAATCGTCATACTGCTGATATTTGGCTCTGTTGACTAATGAGTTTGCCGACCACTGGTCTGGTGTATTCAGTGTTTCTGTTTTTAGGAATTTTTCTCTTTAGGCTAATTTGTTGGCATTCACTCAGATTATCTATAATAATAAAAGCATAATATGCTAATTAGACCGGCTGTTCTTCTGGACGACCTTCCAGACGAAGCCGGGACTGCGAGGGAAGCCCTGGTCCCGGGTGCCAGAGGGAAGCTGGTGCCGGCAGCCGGGGAAGGAGGGCCTGCTTTTGCACTGATTTCGTGCACCGGGCCTCTAGTTTTCTTACGATGCTTTTGTACTTCTGTGGTGTCGGTTATCATTTCTCTTTCGATTCTGATTTTATTTGGGTCCTCTTATTTCCTTGATGAATCTGGTTAGTTTACCAATTTTGCTTTTCTTGTTAAAGAGCCACCTCTTGTTTTCATTAAACTTTTGTAGTTTTTAGTTTGTTTTGTTTACTTCTGGTCTGACCTTTCTTCTCTTATTTATTGATATTTTTCTTGTGTTTTTTTTTTTTGTTTGTTTGAGGTGGGCCTATATTGCTGTATGGTTTTCTCTCAGAACTGTTTGGCTGTGTCCCATGGATTGTGGGTCATTATGTTTTTATTTTTGTCTCATGTCTTCCTCACCCCCAGATTTGTTCTTTATAATGTTGCTCAACTGTTGTTTTATTAAAATATAGTTTATTGATTTCAGAGAGAAAAGGAGAGGGAGAGAGAGGTAGTGACATCAGTGATGAGAGAATTACACGGAATGGCCTGGGTCTTCCCAGCAGGAATTGCCTCCTGAGCAGGTTGCAGGTCTGTGGTTTTGTCTCAGCACCTCAGCTCCTGTTCTTTCCTCTAGACCAGCGGTTCTCAACCTGTGGGTCTCGGCCCCTTTGGCGGTCGAACGACCCTTTCACAGGGGCCGCCTAAGACCATCCCGCATATCAGATATTTACATGACGATCATAACAGTAGCGACGTGACAGTGATGAAGTAGCAACGAAAATAATGTTATGGTTGGGTCACAACGTGAGGAGCTGTATCTAAAGGGCCAGGAGGTTGAGAACCACTGCTCTACTGGGTCCGGAAGCTCCGGAAGCTCTCGGTGTATCTGCTGACAGTTTGAGAGTGACCTGCACATTCCCTGGAATATTCCAGACGGAACGGAGAGATCCAGGGAAATTGTCAGACTCTGATTTTCGGGTAACGTGTTGGCCTCATGCAGAGACTGACGGCTCTGTGTCCTGCCTGACAGCTCTGAGCCGGGAAGCTGGGCCCGCGGCGCTGACTGGTTCGGACCTTCCTGCGGAGCCAGAGCCTTGGCGCAACCTGGTCCTGGTGAGCAGTGTGCTTCCTTCTCTCCTTCATTTCTGGCGGCGCCTCTGGGGGAGGAGGGAACCCTCCCCTCCCTCCAGCTGGTCCAGGAGCCGGGGCTGCGAATAGCACAGGAGGTGACAGCTCGGCTCCAGGGGCCGGGGAGCGGGAGGGCATCTCGGGGCAGAGACGGGCTGTGACACAGAACGGCCGATAGAAGAGTTGGGAGGAATGGGGCGGGGGGGGGGGCGGGCTGTGACACAGAACGGCCGATGGAAGAGTTGGGAGGAATGGGGGGGGGGCTGTGACACAGAACGGCCGATGGAAGAGTTGGGAGGAATGGGGGGGGGGGCGGGCTGTGACACAGAACGGCCGATGGGAGAGTTGGGAGGAATGGGGGGGGGGGCGGGCTGTGACACAGAACGGCCGATGGGAGAGTTGGGAGGAATGGGGGGGCGGGCTGTGACACAGAACGGCCGATGGGAGAGTTGGGAGGAATGGGGGGGGCGGGCTGTGACACAGAACGGCCGATGGAAGAGTTGGGAGTAATGGGGGGGGGGGGGGCTGTGACACAGAACGGCCGATGGAAGAGTTGGGAGTAATGGGGGGGGGGGGGGAGACGGGCCGTGACACAGAACGGCCGATGGAAGAGTTGGGAGGAATGGGGGGGGGGGGCTGTGACACAGAACGGCCGATGGAAGAGTTGGGAGTAATGGGGGGGGGGGGCTGTGACACAGAACGGCCGATGGAAGAGTTGGGAGTAATGGGGGGGGGGGGGAGACGGGCCGTGACACAGAACGGCCGATGGAAGAGTTGGGAGGAATGGGGGGGGGGGCTGTGACACAGAACGGCCGATGGAAGAGTTGGGAGTAATGGGGGGGGGGGGGAGACGGGCCGTGACACAGAACGGCCGATGGAAGAGTTGGGAGGAATGGGGGGGCGGGCTGTGACACAGAACGGCCGATGGAAGAGTTGGGAGTAATGGGGGGGGGGGGCTGTGACACAGAACGGCCGATGGAAGAGTTGGGAGGAATGGTGGGGGCGGGCTGTGACACAGAACGGCCGATGGAAGAGTTGGGAGTAATGGGGGGGGGGGGCTGTGACACAGAACGGCCGATGGAAGAGTTGGGAGGAATGGGGGGGGGGGCTGTGACACAGAACGGCCGATGGAAGAGTTGGGAGGAATGGGGGGGCGGGCTGTGACACAGAACGGCCGATGGAAGAGTTGGGAGTAATGGGGGGGGGGGGCTGTGACACAGAACGGCCGATGGAAGAGTTGGGAGGAATGGGGGGGGGGGGCTGTGACACAGAACGGCCGATGGAAGAGTTGGGAGGAATGGGGGGGGCGGGCTGTGACACAGAACGGCCGATGGAAGAGTTGGGAGTAATGGGGGGGGGGCTGTGACACAGAACGGCCGATGGAAGAGTTGGGAGTAATGGGGGGGGGGGGCTGTGACACAGAACGGCCGATGGAAGAGTTGGGAGGAATGGGGGGGGGGGAGACGGGCCGTGACACAGAACGGCCGATGGAAGAGTTGGGAGGAAGGGGGGGGCGCCCTAAAAGGACGCCTGCAGCTCTGGTCCTTCCTGAGTCTGAAATCCTGTCTCTAAACACAGAAGCGATCAGTTGCCCGCAGCTTCCCAGGACCCCGGGCCGGCCGCTTCAAGGAAAAGCTGCCCCGCAGCCCTGACGCCCGGCACTGCTGCCCCCTCTGTTCCGGGAGGTTCCACGGGGCTGCCCGGCGCGGAGGCCGTGGCTGTGGAGGCCGTGGCTGTGGGACCGTCGTCGCCCAGAAAGCCCTGTGCGGAGCGGCGTCTGCGGGAGCCAATGACGGTACCGGGCTGGCAGGACCCCCTGGTGACGGCGCCTCGTCCGGAGACTCTGGGCGCCGAGACCCGGCGGAGAAGGCAGGGCGGGCGCTGTCCTGGGGGCACCGAGCGCAATGGCGGCCTCGCTGGGGGGCCTGGCCGAGGTGAGTGCCCCCCCCCCCCCCCCCGCAAACCCTAAAGCCCCAGGGCGGGCACTCAGGACAGTGAGGCGCCCGTGGTGACACCCCCGGGGCCAGCCGGGCAGGGACGGGAGCTGCCCGGAGCCCGAGGCCCTGCTGCTGCTGCTGGGAGCAGAGCGGGGAGCCGGCCTGGCGTGTGGCAGTCACAGGCCGGAGCCGGGCCGGGCTGGGGGCGGAGGAGGGGGAGGGGGGGTCCCCAGAGGAGAAGCACGATGCACCAGGAGGCTGTTCCCCCGAGAGCAGAGCAGAGGGGGGGTGAGGGGTTGGCGCTGAGGGTCGAATCCCGAGTAGACAGGTGGCGGGTCTCCAGGCTCCAGCACTGGGCCCAGGTGCAGGGGGTCGGAGCCCATAGCTCCCCTCACTGTGTCCGTCCCCGCCCTCTGCCCTCGGGTTCCCCTCACCGTCGGCTCGTGGGAGGGGGTCCTGGTCCTCTGCGTCTGCTGTTTGCTGGGCCCCTGGGGCAGCGTCCAGCCCAGGGGCCAGGATGTGCAGATGGATGGGAACAGAGAGAGCAGCTGCCACAGGCCAGGCGGGGTGTGTGGATTGTAGCCATGGGGGTGGAGCAGCCTGTGGAGAGGAGGGAGTCGCGGGGGGTGGGAGCTCCCTAACTGGGCTGAGCAGTCGGGACTGGGCGTAATTTCAGTCCAGATTGGACGTAATTCAGAGAGCGGGAGTGTGGGCGGTTGGCTGTGAAGGTCTGCAGACGGGAAATGGGAGCCGAGGTCCACGTTAGCCCCCTGGCAGGTGCTGGGCGCTGTGAGGGGAGGGGCTGGGTGCAGGGCGGAGTCGGGTGGCAGGGGAGTGACCGGCTGGGAAGAAGAGGTCAGTGCAGGGCTGGGCCTCTTCCTGGGCCCCAGCTGGAGGACGGCCTGTCAATCACATGAGGGAGGGAAGAGGAACGTAGCAGGTGCCAGGCTTCCTGGGAGGAGTGGACAGAGGTGAAGGGGCTGGGGTGGTGGGAGCGAGGTGACCTGGAGGTCGTTCCTTAGTGGCCGGAGCTCGTGGGGTTTTCACGGAGCCGGCGTGTCAGTCAGGCTGTTAGATGAGCTCATCGGTGAGGTGCGGGCTGAGTCATGTCCCCTAAAATGTGTGGGGTTCAGGTCCTGCATCCCCAACCGCAGGGCGTGACTGTCGTTGGCGACAGGGTCCTGGGAGTTGGGCTCTGACACAGGGTGACTGGGCTGTGTGAGCCCCAGCAGAGCAGTCGCCCGGGAGGAGTGAGGGCAGGTGTGAGGACAGGGGCTGCGGCTCTTCGGCAGCACGTACACTTCAGTGGGGGCAACACGGTGGATTAGCGTGGCCGGTGGATGAGAGAGGAAAAGGTCTGACTGTGCGGACATCGGTTCAGCGGGAGGAGAGGACCCTGGGTAGGTTCGAGGCGGCTGAGATGGAAGCGAGACCCCAAGCAGACAGGCCTTCACAGGGGGCGTGAGGGTCCATTTGGTCTGTTACAGTACGAGGTCCAGTTTGTGCCACGTACTTTATGGATTTCAGAGAGGAAGGAGGAGGGAGAGAGAGAAGCATCAGTGACGGGAGAGAATCCTTGATCTCCCGCAGGCCCCACACAGGGATCGAGCCTGCAGCCTGGGATTGAGCCCTGACCTGGCTCACAGGTGACACGCAGCCCCTGAGCCACGCGGCCGGGCTGAGCCAAGTACTTGTGATGCCATGTGAGGGCTGACATGTCAGAGAAGAGCAGGTGGGGAGTGTGTGAGGCAGGGGCCCCCGGTCCTAGGCATAGGGACGTAAGCGAAGGTTGCAGGCACAACGGGTGTAGCGTGGAGGCCACTGGGAGGGTATTGGGGAGCCGCCTGGCTGGGGTGCTGGTGAGCGCACGGGGGCCACCTGGGGAGAGGCCTGGCGTTCCTCTGGGCGGGTGTTGGGGCAGGTGTGCGGGGAGAGGGGCTGCCGGGCCTGCAGCGGGTTTGCAGCTTCGTCTCTCCTCCGTGGCAGGGCCGCGTGAGCTTTGAGGACGTGGTCGTGTACTTCTCCTGGGAGGAGTGGGGGCTCCTGGACGAGACGCAGCGGTGCCTCTACCACGACGTGATGCTGGACAACTTCGCCCTGGTGACCTCGCTGGGTGAGTCCCCACACCCACCCAGTGACGGGTTAGACGCATCTTCTCTTTTTAAAGATATTGTTACTGATTTCAGAGAGGAAGAGAGAGAGAGAGACATCAATGATGAGAGAGAATCACGGATCGGCTGCCTCCTGCCCGCCCCCCACTGGGGACGGAGCCCACATCCGGGCCTGTGCCCTGACCAGGAATCAAACCATGACCTCGTGGTTCACAGGTCGACGCTCAGTCACCAGGCCGCTGGGCTCCACCTTCTCCGTTGCAGTTGGCGTTCATGTTGCTGCGTTAGTGTCCGGCAGTACTTGG